>NC_089839.1:7638152-7938152 GCF_035609145.1 Eleutherodactylus coqui
TCTATCTATCTACCTATCTATCTATCTCATATCTATCTATCTGTCTCATATCTATCTATCTCATATAATCACAGAGGTGAGGAAAAAGAAAAAAAACACATTATTCACTGAAAAAGCCAAAAATACAACACCTGAAGGTCTGCAAAGCAGACACGGTCGCCATAGGCACGATCGCCATAAGGCAGGCACAATCGCCACCGGCACAATCGCCGTAGGGCAGGCGCAATGGCCTTAAGCCCTGAAGATGTGTAGTAAGCCAGACAATAATGTGTGGAGGAGCAGCTTGTTCCTGGCAGGCTAATATGCAGTCACCCACTCAACCCAGCCCAGATTGGGGAGGAGTGACTGCATATACTAATAGCCTACACATGTGAACGATACCAAAGATGTCAGCCATAGATGGGTGGTGACCCACCATACAGGATATCAACCCTGGCAGATATGACAGCGGGTTGCCCTGTATCTCCAAGGTGGGCCACACTGGCTGACATCTTGGGCTCCCCCACCAACTAGCAAACTACATACAAAAATACTAATGCATACTAATAAAATGCGGGTGTTGGTACTGCATTTTGGCCAAAACGCATAGGCTGACGGACCGCGTCGAGGTCACACCGCTTCCATCAGTACCTACGCTAACTCACAATAAATTACATAAAATCACAGAGGTGAGGAAAAAGAAAAAAAAACACATTATTCACTGAAAAAGCCAAAAATACAACACCTGAAGGTCTGCAAAGCAGACACGGTCGCCATAGGCACGATCGCCATAAGGCAGGCACAATTGCCACCGGCACAATCGCCGTAGGGCAGGCGCAATGGCCTTAAGCCCTGAAGATGTGTAGTAAGAGACCGTGCTTTGCTATCTATCTCATATCTATCTATCTATCTATCTATCTATCTATCTATCTATCTATCTATCTATCTATCTATCTCATATCTATCTCTCTCATATCCATCTATCTCATATCTATCGATCTATTTATCTATCTATCTATCTCATATCTATCTATATCTATGTATCTATTTCATATCTATCTATATCTATCTGTCTATCTCATATCTATATATCTATCTCATAATCTCATATCTATCTATCTATCTCATATCCATCTATCTCATATCTATCGATCTATTTATCTATCTATCTATCTATCTCATATCTATCTATCTATCTCATATCTATCCATCCATCTCATATCTATCTATCCATCGATCTCATATCTATCTATCTTTCTATCTCATATCTATCTATCTATCTCATATCTATCTATATCTATCTGTCTATCTCATATCTATTTATCTATCTATCTATCTATCTCATAATCCCATATCTATCTATCTATCTCATATCCATCTATCTCATATCTATCGATCTATTTATCTATCTAGCTCATATCTATCTATCTATCTCATATCTATCCATCCATCTCATATCTATCTATCTATCTATCTCACATCTATCTATCTATCTTATATCTATCTATCTCATATCTATCTATCTATGTATCTATCTATCTATCTCATATCTATCTATCATTTATCTATCTATCTATCTATCTCATATCTATCTATCTATGTCATATCTATCTATCTATCCATCTATCTATCTCATAACTTTCCATCTATCTCATATCTATCTATCTATCTATCTATCTATCTATCTATCTCCTATCTATCTATCTATCTCCTATCTATCTATCTATCTATCTATCTATCTATCTATCTCCTATCTCATATCTATCTATCTATCTATCTATCTCATATCTATCTATCTATGTATCTATCTATCTATCTCATATCTATCTATCTATCTCATATCTATCTATCTATCTCATATCTATCTATCTTTCTATCTCATATCTATCTATCTATTATCTATCTATCTATCTATCTATCTATCTATCTCATATCTATCTATCTATCTCATATCTATCTATCTACCTATCTATCTATCTCATATCTATCTATCTATCTATCTATCTATCTCCTGTCTATCTATCTCCTATCTATCTATCTATCTATCTATCTATCTATCTATCTATCTCCTATCTATCTATCTATCTCCTATCTATCCATCTATCTATCTATCTATCTCATATCTATCTATCTCCTATCTATCTATCTATCTCCTATCTATCCATCTATCTATCTCATATCTATCTATCTATCTATCTCCTATCTATCTATCTCATATCTATCTATCTATCTCATATCTATCTATCTATCTATCTATCTATCTCATATCTATCTATCTTTCTATCTCATATCTATCTATCTATTATCTATCTATCTCATATCTATCTATCTATCTCATATCTATCTATCTACCTATCTATCTATCTCATATCTATCTATCTATCTATCTCCTGTCTATCTATCTCCTATCTATCTATCTATCTATCTCCTATCTATCTATCTATCTATCTCCTATCTATCCATCTATCTATCTATCTATCCATCCATCTATCTATCTATCTATCTATCTATCTATCTATCTCCTATCTATCTATCTATCTATCTCATATCTATCTATCTCCTATCCATCTCATATCTATCTATCTATCTATCTATCTCCTATCTATCTATCTATCTATCTATCTATCTATCTATCTCATATCTATCTATCTCCTATCCATCTCATATCTATCTATCTATCTATCTATCTATCTATCTATCTATCTATCTATCTATCTATCTATCTATCTATCTCATATCTATCTATCTCCTATCCATCTCATATCTATCTATCTATCTATCTCCTGTCTATCTATCTCCTATCTATCTATCTATCTATCTATCTCCTATCTATCTATCTATCTATCTATCTATCTATCTATCTATCTATCTATCTATCTATCTATCTCATATCTATCTATCTCCTATCCATCTCATATCTATCTATCTCCTATCCATCTCATATCTATCTATCTATCTATCTATCTCCTATCTATCTATCTATCTATCTCCTATCTATCCATCTATCTATCTATCTCATATCTATCTTTTTGACTCATCCAAATCATAATAAATAAAGTTGAATATATTAGGAACTGCAGGTCACAATCTTTCTAGATTTCTTGTTTTTTTATGATTTTGTCTTCATAATAATTATTTTGATTTATCTACAATACAAATTTCCCCTGATAATTCCTTTTCTACATTTTTTTAATTCTTTCGATGTTTAGCTACAAATATTTTGAACAATCCCCTTAAATTTTTATGGACAAATATGATTTTTGTTGAAAATATATAAGAAAATTAAGGAGTTGCAAACATCTAACGCTAAGCAAAAAAAGATGAATTCCTCTTCTACACATCGGCCTCCGGAGCTGCACTCATTTATAACTGCTGAAATGAAAACACGTAGGAAGCTCTTTGAAGTCCATAAGTTCAAGAACCGGGCTGTTTGCTCAGGCCGCTCCGCGGTTCACATTTACTGAAAATCATGTTTGTCATTTCCAGAGCAAAATACTTTTGGAGATCAACGAAACAATTCAGTAAAGTTTAAAACAAATTTGCAAATCTGAGTCTGCAGGTAAATGGAGATAGTTCATGGCTCGGGGTCAGAGGGTCACAGAACGCTTTACTGCAGAGGTGTGAAAAGGTTGTGGTTCTTCTAAACTTCATTCTGCAGAGTATTTATACTTCTGGCTGAAGCTGTAAACATGAGGAATACCAGAAAACGAAGGAAAATGCAGGAATCTCTGAGCAGCATGTGATGGAGCCGGTATACTCTGCAGCCGGGGCACCCAGCTAGTTCTGTAGAGCCCACTTACCGGGCTCTGCCATCAGGTGAAGGGCCAGCAAACCCAGGAAATGAGAGTTAAAAGAAGGCACATAATTATGTTTGCGTTATGGCGTGATTACGGCAATATTAAATATATATACAGAGGATATATAGGGTTTTTTTCTTACCACTTTGGAACTCTAAAACACTTAACTTGCCATAAACTTTTTATTTTCCCATCAGCAAAGCTGTTTGAGGATTGTTTTCTGAAGAATGAGTTGATGCTTTCATGACTTTTTGGGGGTACATACGGCTTTTTGAGAAGGATACCTGTTAAGCAGTGATAGTGATTACAGTGCAGCTACCTCCAATGATCAAATGTGATGAATGCTACAACTATTAATGTCCATTTTCATATTTCTTAACTATCTGGGCTCAGTCTCCCATGAAGATTTCTTGCAGCCCCAACAAGTCTCTGCATACTCTTCCTGTCATGCTGCAACCCCTATCGAACTTATTAGCTGCTGCTCCACTAATTCTGCCCCTACTGGGGCCTCACTAAGTAAAATCAACCCTGTTGGGGTCCGCTAAATAATAGTGACCCTTTGGTAGCCCCACTACGTAAGAGGGATCGCTTTGTGTTTCAAAATTAGTAAAAGGGACCTCTGTGTGGACCCAGTTAGCAGAAATAACTCATCTGTGGCCCCCACTTTTTCAAAGTCGCTAGATAGTAAAAGCACCCACTCGGTGACCCTGGAACTGTGACGGCTAGTAGCACTTCAGATATATTCTTTCTATTCACAACAGGACTTGCCATCTGATGCAGCAACATCGTGCTCTCTTACACAGCAGAGCATAACTGAGAGGATTTGGTGGAGCGGTGGGGGAACTGGTGGTGACTCCTTCTGGTCCGGACAGCTACTGGGCGCGGTCCGCCTGCTGACTACCCTCGCTCTATATTATAAATACACCGCTATATAGTGCTGTTTAATTCTGGTATATAGTTAGTAGCTCTTTGTTTATTTCTGCTGCTTACACCGTATTCCACAGTTCTGCAGAGATCAATATTAAACTCTCGGACAATCCCTTTAAGATCTGGTTAAACAAGCATTATGTGTTACGATCATGTCCAAAGAGTAGTCGTAAGTATGGAAACACGGGAATACAGGGGATTCACACGGATTTCAGGCAACTGACTCTGTGCTACAAGGGGGATGACAGCGGCCCTACCTAAGCGGGCTCATCGCCCCAACAAGAGGGCGGCCCAGCGGTCTTCAGAACTGGGCCCTAGCTGATTCTAGGAGCCACTCCATAGATCAGGAGACATATACATGCCACATGACAGGGACTGTAGAACAGGATACACAGAGCCAGAACACACCACACATAGCAGCCAAAATGCAACCACTAGTAACAGATGCTAAGCTGAATATAAATACCAGGTATTAGTTGACATTTTGTACAAAATGTGGAAGCTAGCAGGCCACTTCACGGCTCCTGGTTATACCGCTAGTCCATACACTAACCAGGAGTCCAGCAAAACCGGACAGAGTTCACACAGAATGCTGCAACAGGACAGGACACAGATAGCAGGTAACACAGCAAACTAACACAAAACTGACAGAATTTAAACTAACAAATGGACATGAACCAGCAAGACACAGATCACACAGCAAGCTTGCAACAGGACAGAACAGAGCACAGGGCACATGGCCAGCTGCAACAGGAACAGGACAGAGCACAGATCACACCGCAAACTGCATCAGGAACAGGACAGAGCACAAGATACCTGCTTACAAGCACAAGCTACAGCAGACTACAACATATGGTGAAAACCAGACAGATTTCACCCAGAGCTCACATGCACACAGATGAAACTCACAGCAAGTCTATGTGTCCTCATACCAGGGGGAATAGACAGTCAGCTACACAAGCTGACATAGGGAACTCTATCAAGTTCCACCAACTGACACACAGAGCAAGACATAAGACGTTTGGAGGCTGCACCTGTAAAGAGGAAGGGAGCGCTGCATGCCCTGCAGACTAGACTACAGGTGTCCAAACCTTCTCTAGGGAAGCAGAGAGACACAGACCTACTTACAAACACAGATCTGAGTGGAAACAAGGCAGATACCTTGAAACAGTACAAGACCAGCTTCAGACAAGGGTTCATGACTGCTCACACTGGAACCAGCCAGAGACTGACAGGAGCAGGGTTTATGTGTGAGCACAGACCCAGGAGATTGGCTAGCAGGAAGTACCACACCCATCCAGCTTAATCAATTAACCCTGTGAGGGCTGTGCTGCTAGGAAGCTTAGAACTACAGATCTCAGCAGCACACGTAACATTGTGCTTTGCAAGCTGAGGGCAGGGCAAAGATGGCGTCCTTTGAAGGGTCTTGTATGCCTGAAGTCAACAGCTATCAACTATATACTGTACACAAAAGGCATGAGCACCCGAGGGTAAATGACCCCAGTTGTCTAATCTTGAGAACTGGAAATTGTTGTTTAAACCCTTGTATAATGAAGCTGTTAAAGGAAATGTTTCAGCAGAAAATGACTTCTTGTACGGATCAAGTTTTCAAGTTAAACATATTTTTGAAGTATTTTTGTTGACATATTTAATTTTTGATGTCATATTCTATATTTAAAAAAAAAATCCTAACCTCCTGCAGTTCTCATAATGACCACTAGGCCTAAGAATAGTCTGACACTTCCTGTTCTATAGTGATCATTTCTCATCCATCCTCTCATTATCATCACAGGTAGGATTACACTCAGAGGTCACACCTATGTAGAGATAACACAGGATCCACAATTCACAATAGCCAATGTCAAATCTCACCTCCTCTCCTCCCTGCACACTGACCACTAAGCCTAATAATAGTCTGACTCTTCCACATCTGTAGAGAAGCCATCTCAGCTGTCATTGAATTATCCTTACAGCAAGGATTACACTGAGAGGTGACACCACACCTATATATAGATAACACAGCATCCCATACAAATCAATAAGTGAAGGTCACAGCTCACCTCTTCCCCCTCTCTGCACATTGACCTGTGCTATTATTGGTTGTTTTGAGCAACAAGGCAAGTCTTACTATTAGACAGTTTTGCTAAATGCCAACTTTTGAGTTTCTGTTTCCATTAATATCAAATGTATGTATCTGAGTGTCATTGAATGTTATGCGGGTTTCATATCAGGAAGATCATTTGTAATAACCCTGTATATAAGATAAATAACTCGGACAACCCCTTTAATTGGACCACTTGCGGTGACCAATAGAATTTTTGAATTCTTTTTCTTCAAGTCTTCTCTTCCACTATATGTAATTTCGATGTAGCTTCAGCTTCATCTATCTCCATACAACCGTTTTGACAAGTAGGTGTTAATTTCACGTATTGTAACATGGTACATTTGCGGTTCCACCAGTTGGGATTCGTTACCCTAATAAGTAGAGTTCTCCATCACCGTTGTTTATTCTCCATTGAGTCTTGAATGAGGAAATGTGAAGGGGCAGAATACAGAGAAGGAAGCCCCCCCCCCCCCCCCCCCCCCCCATGTGAATGACCGTTCATGCACCAATCCTAAAAACATTCGGGATATTTTTGGAAACATTTATGTCGCGACACTTTAGGATGACTGATCGTAGGACAGGCCTGTAATGGGAGAAGCTATATTACTACTAATGGCAGAACATGTTAGGATAATAGGCCCTCAATGTATCTACAGGCTACAGGAACTGGATCTAGACTGTAATTCATCTTCCTTAAACCTCAGCGTGGTTCAATACTGTATTTTCCCACAAAACAATGTGACGTTGGAACTGCTATCCATATATAAACTGTACGGGGTTATGTAAACTCCGCCGCACTGAGAGATGGAAATTCGGAGAGTTGGATGTGTCAACTTCAAAAAGTTTCTAATTTTTGGAGTTTTCCCCAATCAATGAGGAAGCTTTAGTTATATCCGAGGGGCAATCAAGTTCTAAGGTCTCCTAATTGTTTTGGAAGTTGAAGTATTGTCACTTCTCAGCATAGTCTCCCTCTTGACCTACACATTTAACATAACCTTGACGTCATGATTGCAGGGCCGCTGTGAATGCTTCTTTAGGGGTCTGTTTTGCCCACTGGAAAATTGCTGATGCAAGAGTGGAACAACTGGAAAAGGTGCGACCATGGAGAGCATCCTTCACCATTGGAAGAGGCCCAAAATCGTTTACACGACGGTCAGCCTTCTATGAACTGTCGCCCCCTTGAACACACAACGTTCACATTCATGCCACCTTCACCATTTGATGGTCCAGTTGGCTCCATCTACTTTTAGCACAGTCCATAATTAAAAACAATAAATTGGGAATCACAACAAAAAGTTGTTTAGCCAAAAGCAAATGAAAAATTTTTTTTTTACATTTTTGACAGCTTATAGCTCTGAAAATGATACGCAAACCACAACATAAACAAGCTGCGCCAGGGGCGTAACTATAGGGGATGCAGGGGATGCGGTTGCACCCGGGCCCAGGAGCCTTAGGGGACCCATAAGGCCTCTCTTCTCCATATAGGGAGCCCAGTACTATGAATAAAGCATTATAATTGGGGGCCCTGTTACAGGTTTTGCATTGGGGCCCAGAAGCTTCACATTCCGCCTCTGAGCTACACCATTGATAATATGATTTCAGAGTCTTTTAGGACCAGCCCATAATTGCTCTTCTCTCTGCCTTGGGCTAAGACCTAGTGCCCACGGCCGTGACGGGCTTCACAAGCAGAATTCCGCAGCGGAGTCCGTCACGGCACCCCCCCCCCCCCCCCCCCAGAGACGACATACTCAGCTCCGGATCTGCTGCCTGACGTCCTGCGTCTTGTGCCGGCGCGCATGCGCAGTACAGCGCATGATGCGCCGGCAGTGTCACATGACGCGCCGGCCACGTCATATGACGCGGGCGTCAGTGGGCGGGGAAGTGTTTTAATGGAAGATAGCGTGACGGACAGCTTCTATTGACTGCAATGGAAGCCATCCATGCGTACGCCCGTAGCAAATAGAACATGCCGGGGGTGATTACGGGTGCTTTCACGGGGCGGAATTCCAGGGTGAATTTCCGCACCGTGAGCATTGCACTATTAGGTTCAATATGATACACAGCGGAAATCCGCCCATGGGAATTAGGCCTTAAACATGGCGCAAATATTCATCAAGCATGCCAAAGTTTTTTAAGAGCCCGTATGAAGACAGCGAGGAGTGGAGTCAAAAATTAATCCCAAACAGGGGTATTATTAATAACTTGGTCTGATAAAAAAGGAAAACCGAGCAATCGATTGGACACATAAACTGGTATTTTGGCTCACTTAAAGGGGTTGTACAAGAATAGAATAACATAGCTGATTTTATTTTAAAAACAGCGCCACACCTATCTACAGGGTGTGTGCAGTATTGCAAACCCTTTATCTTCAATGGAGCTGAGCTGCAATACCACCCACAACCTCCATACAAGGCCGGAGTATACCCTTTAAACGCCCCGATCCGTGTTCCAGGGTCCCGAACGCCCCCTTTCACACAATGAGATGCAGGGTGCCTTTTATTTATCATGGCAGCTTTGGGCTATCTGAAGGACCCCAGGGCTGCCATGAATGAAGCTTTGGCTCTGGCTTAGCTTGATAGACTGCCTGGCAGAATACAGTATAATGCAGTATAATGCAATACTATGGTATTACATTATACTGTATGAGCGATCAAACAAGGTCCCTGTGGACTAAAAAAATGCAAAAATATGTTAATCATTATTAGAAAAAATAAAAGGTTATCTCACTCGATAACTGATAGGGCTCTAGTATAACGGCCACGAGGCAGAAGCAGACTAGCAGTACTAGGTCAGTCCGAGCCACGTTATGACACGTTTGTGGTTGTATGTTTGTTATCCTCTTGGGTTTCACTGTCATTGACTCAGAGTCATTGGGAGTCGTATGTTAAGATTCCCCTAAGTGGTTTGTGTTTTCCTTGGCTGGCCAATGTATTGGAGAGGGGGTTTGTATATTCCAGACCCTGCTCACTAGTTGCTGATTATTTATCTCTTGTGGTGAAGTTGGTCGAGTCCACATTTCTCTTGGAGTTGTCATCCTGATTCCATTAAGTAGTTGGTGTATTACTTGTATATTGGAGTTACTTCTGCCATCATCCCTGCTGCCTATAGCTGTTACCACCTGTTCTTAGATATTCCCTGTTTCCACCTAGGGAAAGTGCAAGTGGCCCCTCAGTTTTAGCGCAGGGCCGTCCATATCAGGGCGATTGCCCCACTTTAGGCAGGGATTTTTCCTTTTCTGGCTGTTAGGGCTAGATTCACCTTTTCCCCCAGTGTTTCTGTTTGGGTGGTGTTTTTAGTCTTTTACGTGGGCCCTATTGCTGTTTATTTCTTCTTGCTGGGCATGGTGTGTAAACACTCAGCACGGGTGTAACAGGTAATAAAAGTTTAAACCCCCCTTTTTCCATATTTATGATAAAATATCAAAATAAAAACAAAATCATATTTGGTATTGCAGTGTCCATAAAAGCCTAATCTATCAAAGTAACACATTATTTATTTCACATGGTGACTATTTTGGAAAAAAAATACATAGTGCCATAATTGCCCTTTTTTAGTCATCCCATCTCACAAAAAAAAGTATAAAAAGTGGTCATAAAAAGTCCATAATTATAAACTCCAAAATTATACTAATTGAAACTATAGGATATTCTGCAAAAAACAAACATCACACAAGGGGGGAAGTCAAAGTGGTCCTGGATACAAAATTATAAGGTGGCCCCATGTTGTAGGGGGTCCCAAACCAGCAGCAAGTGGGGTGAGTGCAAGTAGGTAGGGGTCAGCAAATCACCTGCCGCTGCTGAGAAGGTGGTAGATGGGGAGAAGCCTGAGCGGTATTCACGGCTCACCACAGTACATTTCCCATGAAGCACAGAACATGTTGGTCAGGAGGTCACATTAAGGTGCCGCCTATTTCTGACTCGTTAAGCCTCTATGACGTCAATGAACATCAGTGACCGGCTTGTCTTTGCTTCTATGTCAGACATTTATGTCATGTGACCTGCGCCTCCCATGATCCCTGCGCTGACTGACAGCCGAGCTCTCGCTGTAAGGGCTTATTCAGACGAGCGTGTTTATGTGCGTACATACGTCCACAAAAAAGCACGCTCCTATTAGAACCATTGATTCCCTATGGTGTGTTCACATGTGCGTGTTTTACAGGCGTGCAAACGTGCGTACCTGCAAAACATAGGACATGCGTGCACCATAGGTCCGTGGTGTGCATCAATATTCCCCAGCGGGGAGTCCCCTTGTCACTGTGTTCAGTGTCAAGGGGGTCCCTGCGGGGAGTAAAGAATCCCCTGTCACAACTGTCATAGCTGTGACAGCTGTGGTAGAGGATCGCGATGTTCTGCCATTGCTTTCAATAGGGCCACCGCTGCTGCCGGCGGACTCATTGACATCAATGGGATGCCGTCACCCCTTTTCAGGGAAGGGCTTTAAATATAAGCCCTTCCCAGAAAATCATTCCTAGTTTGTGCAGAAAATATATATATATACTCACCTGTCCGCCACTGCTGGGGCTCAGGCGCGTCTAGACGCTTGGTCCCCGGCACTGTAATGAAGTTCTTTCAGCAGGCAGGGATTTAAATTGCCTGCCTGCTTGAAGGGCTGTATCTAAATGGCTGAGCACTCAGCCAATCACAGGCAGTGCTCAGCCATTCATTGAATGACAGCTGAGCGCTGCCTGCAATTGGCTGAGCGCTGTGACCAATCACAGGTAGCGCTCAGCTGTCATTCGATGAATGGCTGAGCGCTGCCTGTGATTGGCTGAGCACTCAGCCAACTAGATACAGCCCTTTCAGCTCGCGTTCTAACAGGGATGTGAGGACTTTTTTGTCCACTGTAGGCTCTCACTAAGTTATAATGCCCATATAGATCCCAACTCAGTAATAACCCCCCTATTGGCCCCCCTCAGTAACAATGCCTCATATAGACCGCTGCCCCCGCTCAGTAACGGTGCCCCTCAGTATTGCCCTTCATAGCCCCCGGACCTCTTCACTCAGTGCCTGTTCAGGATACTCCCTCTGCTGCCCTCTACAGTCCCCGCCGCCACTCGCACTGTTCCCCTGCTAGTTCCAGCAGAGCGATCATGTGATATGTCACATGATCGCCCTACCTGGAATTCAACAGGTGAAAAATGCAAGCATGTACTCAGAGGCCAGGAGGAGCGGCGCAGCAGGGGAGTGTAATATATATATATATATTTCACCAGAAACTTTTAAAGATTTTCTTCCCCCAACTGTCCCATCAGGAATTCTCCCGGTGGGTTTTGTGGCCGGTCCGCCCCCGGTCACACAACTATGTCGATGAAAAAGTAGAAAAGTTACTGCAGTCGGAAGAAATTTATTATATGTTTTTTCTAATGTTATATTATCTCCTAAAAGTAGTGCAGCAAAAATAAACTAACTTTGTCTCCGATTTTGTGGTATTGACCCACAGATTGGAGTTATCTTGTCATTTTTGTCGCAGTGTGTACGCTATGAAAGCAAGACCTCCCCAAGATGGTGGAATTGCATTTTTTTTTCCATTTCACTCCACTTAGAAATTTCAAAAACATTTTCAGTACATTATAAGGTACAATAAATAGCACTGCGGATACGGCCTCAGCCGCAGACATCTACATTAATGGGCAATCAAAGGTCATGAGGAGGGAAAACCGAAACTGAAAAAGTCTGCATCATTAAGGGGTTAATGTCTTCAAGGATGAACTATCTCCATGTAAATCGCAGGCTTTTCCTGACCTTGTTTTATAGCGCGGCACGAAGACAAGATTTCATCTTCAACCTCGTGCAACGAAAACAGGACTTCACCTGATCTGACCTGCACTGAAAGAGCGAATAAACCTCCAGATCTCACTGCGCGACGCGGTTCTCACAAGTACCACGCGGAATGATAAGCATCGCTGCGCATACATAAATGACCCGCCATGTATGTGATATCATCAGGCAGATATTTAAAGGGGAAAGGAGGACATGCCGCTATAAATTATTGCGGGTCGTTGGGAATTTCTGTCATACGCACTAAAGAAAATATAAAATCGCTAAAAAAAGAGATAAAAGAAGAACATAATTAGTTACACTTGGAAGGATAAAATCAGCATGTGGCCAAAAAGAGATTAACATTGGGGCTAATAATGTAAAAAAAACAAAAAATCAACAAACTTTAACACATTACAGATGTATATGCCGCGCTCCATTATATAAAGCGATGATGCAGCGACACGAGAGACGTCCGCAGCGCCAATCAGGGCCGGCAGCTCTCTTGTGTTTCTTCATTTTAATTAACGAAATGCCAGTTATATTGGAGGGACGCAAAAATGTAAAAACCTAGAAAAAGGTAAAAGCAAAAAAAAACAGAAAGCAAATAGTAATAATAATACAAAAAATGAAATCCCAGTAATTAAATAAAAAAGTAAAACATATCTTAGACCCCATGTGCACATTTTAAAAATGATTCTATATATATATTTTACATTCATTTTTTAATTATTTCCTTTAACGTTAATGATGCGATCGGCCGCACAGAGTACAAAAAAATAAAAAATTGTAACGTAACTGAAATGTCTTCTCGAGTTCATCCATCAAGTTGTTAAAAATTCTTCTCCCTAGGTGTATCAGTTTCTAGGACAGCCGGGTGACAATATGCCCATCTGTGTATATGGCCTCATCCGCATGACCATATGCATTCTGGGCCGTACATCCCGAGGTGGAACATGCAGTTGCTATGGGGCTCAGTGATATTTGGTTGCACATGTTTTGCACTCTGGAACCAGTGCAGGACCTCCTTCTACAGTGGAACTCAATTACTCAAAAAACAGGGGGTTGGGCAATGTCTTAAAGGGAATGCCCTCTCCTGGTTCTCTTCCTACCTATCCAACCGCTCCTTCAGTGTCTCCTTTGCTGGGTTTACCTCCCCTCCTTTTCCCATTGCTGTTGGGGTCCCCCAGGGCTTGGTCCTCGGCCCCCCTCCACTTCTCCATCTACACAGCCCCAATTGGACAAGCCATCAGGAGTTTTGGCTTTCAGTACCATCTCCATGCTGACGACACCCAGTTATACCCCTCCTCCCGGGACATCACAGCGCCAGTCCTCCAGAACGCCACCAACTGTCTGTCCGCTGTCTCTAACACGATGTCTTCTCTCTACCTAAAACTGAAATCTCAAAAACTGATCTGCTGGTGTTTCTGCCCTCTAGTAACCGACCTCATCCTGACATCTCCACCTAAGTGTGTGGCACTATAACTCCCAGCACGCCCGCTGCCTTGGGGTCATTTTCTACTCTGATCTCTCCTTTTCCCCCTATATCCAATCTCTGGCCCGAACATGTCAGCTGCACCTCAAGAACATCGCAAGAATCCGCTCTTTTCTCACCATGTACACAATAAAAACACTCACCGCTGCCCTCATCCACTCCCGGCTGGATTATTGCAACTCGCTGCTGAGCGTCCCCCCGCCCCAGACTCTACCCTCTCCAATCCATCCTGAATGCGGCAGCCAGGCTCATCTTCCTGTCCAGCCACTACTCGGACGCCTCTGCCCTGTGCCGGTCACTGCACTGGCTGCCCGTTAAATACAGAATACAATTCACACTCACCACCTTCATCCATAAAGCCCTCCACAGCGCAGCGCCCCCCTATATCGCCTCCCTCATCTACAGCACCGCCCTGCCCTACATTGTATCCCTCATCCACAGCACAGCGCCGCCCCTATATCGCCTCCCTCATCTACAGCACTGCGCCGCCCTAAATTGTATCCCTCATCCACAGTGCAGCACCTCCCTATATTGTATCCCTCATCCACAACACCGCGCTGCCCTAAATTGTATCACTAATCTCAATCCACCTCCCAGCCCGGACTCTCCGCTCTGCTATTGAAACCAGACTGAGCGCCCCTCTAATTTGAACCTCTCATTCCCGCCTCCAAGACTTCTCCAGAGCAGCACCGGTCCTCTGGAACGCACTACCAAAAAATATCCGGGCAATCACTGACACACTAATCTTCAGGCGTGCCCTAAAAACGCACCTATTCAGGGAGGCATACCATATCCCCTAAACAAACCCCTCAGTACTCCGCCTGATAACATGCTCCCTGACCTACTGACTGCAATCCCTGCTAGCTGCAATCAACTGCCCCCTGCAGTCATACCGATTCCGGCACTATACGGCCTGCCCATTGTGTGTGTGTATAGCATCCCTCACCCTCCACCCCGCCACATGAGGGCTGAAGGTGCCCCCATGTGCCTCTGTGTTCTGCTCTCAGCTCTAGAGGATGGACTCTCTCTTTCCCACTCTCAAGCACTCACATTTATAGCCTCTCTCATGCCACATGACAGGACATAAACTGATACATTTACAGACCGTCAGCTCACACTTTGCAGACATTAACTTCTCATTTGCTGCAGCTGTGCAATACACAAAAAAGAATGACAAAACACTTCTGCACAGAGCATCAACATAAGACAGACATGTATGACATTATGGAGGGGGCCAGGAACGCATTTACTGGGCCAATACATTGTCACCATCTTTTTGTACCCCTCTCTGAGGGCAGCATAGCATAGAGACACTCACACTGATTACTGTCTGGATCTGTGCAGTAGTTTGGGAGAAACTTACATTTTATCAGTAGCAGCAAATGCATAGAGGATTACAGGAAGTAGTCCTAGATATTCATGAGCTGCAGGCTAGCTCCACCCACCCCTCCAGCCAATGATTGATAGCTGTCTGCCTATTACTGTGTATAGAGACAAAGCTGCCAATCAGTGGCTGGAGGGTAGGGTGGGTGTGGCTAGTCTGCAGCTCATGAATATGCAGGACTAGTTCTGTGTCTGGCTTCTATAAATTGAATGCAAGCTTCTCCAAAAATACTGCACAGATACAGACAACAGGCAATAGGCACTATCCTATGGTGCTCTCAGTGACGGCTGCAAAGCTATAGTGACAGAGTCTATTTAATTACTCATGGGACCTATAAATTACTAAAGGGCAGAGTAGGACCTCTAAGCACTCAGAGTGGAACCTATAAATTACTAATGTGGCACATGGGTCCTATAAATTACTAATGTGGCACATGGGTCCTATAAATTACTAAGGGGACGTACTGTGCCTCTGTCCATGTAAATCTGAAACCTGCGCTAAATATGTCCCTTTGTTACATTTCCCAATCCACTTCTGGCGTTGGCTTGATAAATTGCCATAAAGCCTTGGCTTTCTCAAACAGTTGTATGTGGAAGCCCCCTAAGAGACCGCTCACACGGGGCGGAATTGATGCATCGCAGGCCGCGGTAAACGCCGTACCAAATTCGGCATCCGAATCTGCCGTTGGACCTCCGGACTTGATGTGGAATTCTGTAGCTGCAGATTCAGCTGTGTGATCCCGTCCCGTCTGAAAGGTCCCTAATGGAGCTCTGCATTAGATCCTTCGGGGGGAGATGCCCTAATAAAGTCTGCAGCATGTTCAGCGGGCGGCACATCTCCAGAGTACCATGTCCAAATTTATTCCATATTTTTGCTAGAAATCTATTTTTCCAGTTAAGATGATATTTTTATGGCAGGAATAACTGAAGAGCGACAGATGCGACTGACGGACCCGCGGCGGGAGGCGAGCCCGGAACGCCAGCGATGTAAACCGTAGATACTGGGGGAAATTCTTGAAGAAGTTGGCGGCGGCTCAAACTCCAGGAATGCCGAACATTTCACAACATTTTATGTCAATATTTACAGGAAGGTGCCAAGTTCTGGCAGGTAAATCCGCATCTCGCTCTCCTGCAACGGCTAAGAGCGCTCCGATGCACGCCGAACGCCTCGGAGAAGACACAGCTATATCGTCACGGGACATTCACGGACGAAACACGTACTAGTGAGCGGGAAGGAAGGGGTGTTCTGACGGTGACAGACGGGGCGGCACATTTTATAAAGAAGAACTCAACCAAAAATGGAAATTTAACGACCTCAATCCGCTGCGCCCAGATGTCAAAGATGGCGAACGCCCGTTGTGTATAGGTGGACAGGTCTATCCATCCCACTCCATATAAATCCCATCCACCCAGGATGAATATATACATCCTGGGGTGCTAAGGGGTTAATAATAGCTACTATGTACTTTATAATTGTCAGTGGAGCTAGGAAGATATCAAGTAAGGGGAAATTCTTTACATTCAAGTGAGCTGCAATACTAAGCCCAGCCTATGGACCAGAGTGGCGCTGTTCTAAGTCAAGTCTTGCACAAGATGTGACTTTGGTTCGGCCTCAGGACAAGCCATGCAATACGTTTCTACTAAACGTCTCAGTGAGGTTGCACAATGTATGCGCGGTGGAATGACTTTGCGAGCGCCGCGAATACGAGATTCGTTGTTCTTATAGCCTCATTAAAGGAATAATCAAGGTTTTTGTGTTTAAATGAGTGTTTTGTTGGTTGAGCGGCTCCGGATAATCCTGCTGAAAAGTCTCAGCCTTTGTGGATTTAATGACATCCTGCTGGAACGCGAAGCATGAATCCCGGGAACGTCTGCCAAGTAACGGCCATCTTGTTTGTTACATTGTATGAAATCTGATGACGAGCGCGACGTTTAATATCCGGATTCCGGGCGCAGAGAAACCGTAACAAAGCCCTTATACAAGAACGCTCCGGTCAGGCCTGTCACCACAATGTACTTGGAGGGATCGACGGGGCAAGGAATCACATCACATATACCCCATTAGAGTCATAGTTCACGCGGCTGAGCAAATGGCGCGCGATTTGTGCGTTGTGAGTCGCACGAATATGAATATTACACATATTGTACATGAGTGATGTCATGCAGGAAAATAATTGCGGCACGTCCCATCTTTGGGCGTTTTCTCATAACGCATCGCCCATGGTTTTCAATGGGGACTGCAAAGCGTGGCACGGCGAGCGAGGTGCATGCGAGTGCGATGCGAGGCTCCCTATTGACAACAGTTGGAAACACTCGGCGATCCTGCGGTGGGCCAGAAGCTGCAGAGGAGGATCGATGGAGCCTCAATGGAGGGCGGAGTCCACTTTGGGTCACATGTTTCTTAAACAAAGAGGGAAAGTGTGCCAAAAATGTATTTTCCTTTTTTTTTTTACTTTTTTTTTTTATGTTTTTTAAAAATCATTTTCACTTAGTTTTTTATATTTTTATCTTCCTGTAGGGGACTTGAACCTGAGATCCTATGATTGCTCTAACAATACACTGAAGTACTTCTGTGTGGGACATCACCGATCTGAACGCTATTGTCTGCCATCCGGTTGCCATGGAAACCCCTAGCCCTTTGCAATTACACGGAGGGACGGCCCTCCTTCTGTGAACCCTTTATATGCTGCAGTCAGCATTGATCAGGGCATGTAAGGAGTTAACAGCGGGGATCGGTTTTCTCACTGTCAGTCACAGCTGCGGAGTCCACACTATCCATAGGACATACGTTTACATCCTCTGTGGTGGGAGGAGCTAAAAGGATTGTATCACCTCTATGTGGTACTAATTACACCAAGATAGTCACACATTTTTGTAATCTGTCTTTATTCTCGGATTGTAGGTTTCTTACAGCATTGTTTGTGCATGACTATGGCGGCGGCCATCTTGCCGAGCTGCAGTCAAAAGAGGTTGTACCAAGATTGTAAGTTATTGTGTCTCCACAGGATGGGGGGGGGGGGACTTGCTGATTGGTGGGGGTCTTATCACTCTGTTAGTCACTGAGAGGGGTTGCTTTTCCCCACCGCAGTGACATCAGAATGAAATTAGCGCTGGCCAAGCATGAAGGGACTGGTGGAAATGATGGGGCTGATGGAAATGATGGGGCTGGTGGAAATGATGGGGCTGGTGGAAATGATGGGGCTGATGGAAATGATGGGGCTGATGGAAATGATGGGGCTGATGGAAATGATGGGGCTGATGGAAATGATGGGGCTGATGGAAATACCCGAATGCTTGTTGCTCAACTATCCCCACAGGCACATTGTATGGAGTGCTAGTCCCCTTCTCACTGTGGGGGGTGCAGTAATCCTGCAGTAAAGAGAATGGGGGATCATGGGATCCCCGTTCTCAAGATTGGTGACCCCCCCCCCCCCCCAATCACAAGTTATCCAAAGTGGAGATTCACTGAATGTTAATCCTGTCCTTGACTCTGATGGGGTGAAGAGATAGCGGGCGTGGTGGGTGGGGCTAATTTATTATAAACAATATATTAACCCCTTCTCATACCTTGATACAATAGAATGTTAAGGGACTTAGGTAGTGAAAGGCAGGACCTCTTTATTCAAATGGCACGGCTGGAGCGGCCCCTCAGGCACATCATGTGACCAAGGTGCAGCTAATGGTTTCTACTCATGCACTAAAATATAGCGAAACCGCTCAGAGGTTCCACAGTGACGCCTCAGGTGAACGTTTGTGCCGGGCGGAGCAGTAGGGTTGGCAGATGTGGCTGAAACAAAGGCAGGAGCCGTAGGAACAAGGGGGCCAGCGGACGAGCAGCTCCAGCACCACCGTGTCTACGAGAAACTGAGAGGTGAGACTCCAGCGGGGAAAAGAGCGCAAAACTTGTATCACTGAGCAGCAGGGAAACATCT
Organism: Eleutherodactylus coqui; assembly: GCF_035609145.1. Taxonomy (NCBI): domain Eukaryota; kingdom Metazoa; phylum Chordata; class Amphibia; order Anura; family Eleutherodactylidae; genus Eleutherodactylus; species Eleutherodactylus coqui. The sequence goes on from NC_089839.1 coordinate 7,657,526, forward strand.
CCTGGTCAGATGGGTCCAGATTTCTGTTGCTGATGGGAGTCAGAATTTGGCGCAAGCAGCATGAATCGCTGACCCCTTCCTGTCAGCCGGTCAGAACATGTCAGCACCGCCATCTAATCTGCGGCAACTACAAGAAGCTTCCTGTCCGCAGGGGCCGATATTCCTACAGGAGGATTTCATCACCGAGTGGATTGTACGCCGTGCAAACTGTGGTGGTCCTGAAGGCCGAAGGAAGGAGGTCCAACTAGATGGGGGTCTCTAATAAAGTGGCCATTCAAGGGGGGTATATATATATATATTATAAGATAGTGACAATCGTGCCGTTTCTTCCTCTTTTCATGGATTGCTGCTTTTATCGCGGACGATTGGAATGAGAGAACACGCAGCGCCGACTCACATGTGAGGCCTGACATGTGGTCACAAAGTTCGCACGCCGGGCTCAGAAGTTTGATGACACATGAAATGAGGTAATATTTTCTCAATTAAAATTTACGGCCTTTTTCGGGGTCATAAATCAAAGTTCCGTGACTGTGAAGTGAGGTTTTTGTGGCAGGAGTAAAGTCACACGGCGGCGAGACCCAGGAATGGTCGGAGCGAGCAGAGAACGGCGCGCTGAGCTTGTAGTAACTAGTGAAGCAGAACATGAGAAAGCTCTCATCACTGAGGGCGATGTGGTGGTCAGACTGACGGCGTGCGGACCACCAGCGCCAGTGCTATCTGTCACCATATCATGGACCGCTCTGCCATGTATGTGGTCACCTTTCTTACAGTTTCGGACCAAGTACAGAATTCTATGTGGCTTTTTGGCTTCTGCTGACATTGACCTTACTGTGGATGTGTTTAAAGCAGAGTTAGAAGGTCGGTTTTACAGGTGGCCCTCGCCCCTTACTCCAGGATCGCGCTCTAGGAAGACCCAGTAGCTAGGGCAGCCACCTTGGTCTCCAATCAATGTCAGCAAATGTAAAAGGGGGTGTGGTTTAGGGGGCGTGGCTTATAATAAACTGGCAACTGTCCATTACCCTTCTACGCTCTAAGGTCCCTTATACTAAGGTGCCCTCTCCTCACGATGGCCCTGTAATGAGACACCAGCCATAGACATTCCCCATATTGGAGCACTAGCCACTGATGCCTTTATAAAAATGTACATGAAGCGTCCCATAGGGAGACCCCGGACACCTGACATACATAGGGAGCTGGGAGGGTAGAGTGCTGACTTGTCACGGTGGCACTTACACATGCAGCCATGACCAGAGTATCACTGCTGGCCATTCGGGACACCCCTAGGCTAGGGAGATGCCCACTAAACAGGATAACAGGGGTTGTAGTTGTCACGGGTGACGCCACCGTCCCTTCACACACCGATATGACCCTCGGCAGAGAATAAATGCAGCCACAATCAGTGCTTGAGTACCACGGGTCTCTAGGAACAGTTAGAGCCCGGCATAAACTTTACTTGAAAACTTTAAACAGGTAATACAAGGCAGTTCTATTGAAGACCTTACAGTGCAGGCAAATGACTTCGGAACGCAGTACCTCCACACGTCTCTTATAGGCTCAAAGACGCACATGTGTGAAAAAAGCTTGTTAACTTGCACTACCTCCAACCCAAATTAAAGACACGTGGGTGTTACAATTTAAGGGTGTACCTGTACGCGGTGATCCTGGCTCTGGACTGCAGCGTAGGAAAACTTGGAAGATTAGGTAGTACCTCTGCACTGGCCTTGAGAAGAAGTAGTTACAATTGCTTTCTAACCCTTGGGGGCTCACTCCACTCACATCCAGCACACAAGCAGCATGGGAAATCTCTCCTCCATCTTCACCACAAGGAAGCTGAAGGCGCCTTCATGTGTCTCTGTGTTAGGTGGAAGCCAAGATGGAACACAGCTTAAAGATGAACCCTTTTCCCGCTCTCAGCACACACATTTATACCTTCTTTCATGCCACATGACATGACAGACTTCATACATTTACATGCAGGCTTTGGATTTTAATAACTGTTAACCTCTCAAGCGCCACAGCTGTGCAACACACACACTGGATATGACAGGACAAGCTTTGCACAGTGCATCAACATAAGACACTCAGCAGCTCCTGCGCGCTCAGGCCAACCTGGCCCGCATCTAATCTCTGCCGTCCATGGAGAGAAGGCTCTCTGAGCCAATCAGTGGGTGACATGTCACTTGTGACGCATTGACCACTAACGTGGGCAGCAGGACTTGCCATTCGGCAGTGGTCGGAGCAGGAGCAGAAGCTGGAACTTTTCCCCTGCTCCGACGGCTTGGACGGCTGCCGGAGGTAAAGGAGAAGAGTAGCAGGCTCCAGGTGACCGGCTTCGTAAGGCACAGGTGAGTATGATTTTTCTTTTTTCCCGACAGAATCCCTTTAAGGAGGACAATTACCCACAGCCTACATCCACCTGCTGCCCCCTACAAGCTGGTGACCGATGCCCTGTGCGACTGCATACTGTAATACTACATTTCCCGAAATATGAGGCTGGCAGGAGCTTCCCCAGGCAAAATCAGATCTGTTTACTGGGGGTGCCAATAACAGGACGCAGATGATCAGCTGATCCCTCTGAGCCGCGCATTCTCAAAGGGGTTATACGTCTTGGTACAACCGCCTTAAGTAGAACCAAGCCGTATAATAGATGATCAGAGACGCACACCTGCACTAAATTACTAGCTTCACGATTCTCATTAACGTTCCCACAAAGGCGACATCACGTTAAATGATTTCACGGAGAGAGACATTACACAAACAAAGACCCTGAAAACCTGCGTTCCGCCCGGATCAGGGTGTTAATGTGCGGTTTATGTATTTGAAGTCCCGGCTTGTTTTTGTTTTAATCTCTTAAGCGCAAAAGTTGGAGGCCGCCATATATTATACTTGGAAGACCTCCCAGTGATGTCATCGCAGGTATCCTTCTACTGATCCCCTGCGCTGATTGTAGCGATGATGTCACCTGGACAGCGGCCAGTTACAGGAGCGCGCTCGTACCATCTGCTGCGACGGTAAACATTCAGCTGATCTCAATAGACGACTTTCTTCCAAATCCGCTGTGAAGCGTAATTCTTTATTTGTTACATAAAGCAGCGTGCGTCCGGCCGGCGGCGCATCAACCTCTTCATTGTTCCAGAGTCTGGGAAATCTGAAAATGACTCAATATTGACTCTCGTGTATCGAGAATGTGGACTTATAGCAGAGGACGCTGTGAGAGAATACATTAACCCTTTGGATACCTTTACATGGGGCGGACTCTTCCACAGGACCCCGCAGGCTATTCTGCTGGCAATATCAGCAACTCTATATGTGGATTTTCAATTCTGCATCAAAATCCGTCCATTAGACTTGTGGACACGACGGAATATTCTGCAGGGTCCTTTGGAATATTCCGTCTTGTGTGAAAGCACCCGTTGGGTTCTGCAATGTTCCAGATTAGGAGATCTTCTGGACTAGAGGACACATAATGTCCAATCAGATTTTATCACTTTCTGGAATGCAACTTTCTTGGATCCTTCTACAATTCACCAATCACCACCAATTCCACTTAGCCCCTTAAGCACCAAGCGCGGTAAATATACGGTGCTTGGTCCTGGGCTTTAATCCTGACCAATAACAGAAGTACGGTGCGGGATTAAAGCCTCTGCTTCTGCAATCAAGCAGGAACAGGTCGGCTTATCAGCTATTAGTCACAGCTGAGAACCCAGAGTTTTTTAACCACTTCTACCTTCTTCTTTCCCGATACTAAGAAGTCAAAGTGGAAGTATTACTTCCACAATGCGACACGGTGATCAAGTGACTGCCGGGTCCCCCTGTTACAGCAGAGCTGCAGGGTCCTAGAAGACCCCGATCAGTTCTGCCAGTGACTATTGTCTCTACAGGGGATGTTTCTCCTGTAACTGGGTCGCCTATGGATGCCCCAGCTACAGGGGAAAAGTGTCCAATTAAAAAAAAAGGCCATGTGATGCCCAGAGGTCTCAAATGACACCATTGGAGTCACAGATGGTAAAAAAATAGTTACAAAAATAAGTTTAAAAAATTACAGAATAAAATAAAAATGCATACTAATAATAAAAATGTGAAAGTAACTCTTTCTGTCTGTTTGTCACATTTTCACAGGTAAACCGATGAAACAATTTTAATGAAATTTGGCAGGGAGATAGCTGGTATCCCGAGGAGGACATTGGCTACGTTTTATCCCACAAATGTATAGCGTTCTTTAACTCCTTAATGACACGGCCTATTTTGGCGTTGAGGACCAAGCGATTTTTTGGTATTTTTCCATCTCCATTTTTCAAAAGCCATAACTTTTTTATTTTTCCGTGGACGCGGCCGTATAAGGGCTTGTTTTTTGCGTGGCGATCTGTAGTTTTTATTGGTGCCACTTTTGGGTATATAGACAATATCGTAAAATTTTTTTTTTTTTTTTTTTAATGATAACAGGGAGAGAAAACGCATCAATTCTGCCATAGATTTTTTTTTTTTTTTTACAGCGTTAATCATGCAGCATAAATGACACACTAAATTTTTTCTGCGGGTCGGTATGGTAACAACGATACCAAAATTGTTATATTTTTTTTAGGTTTTTACACTTTTTTGCAATAAAACCCCCTTTTTTTTAAAATTTTTTTTTTCTCTATAGCTGCATTCAAAGTCATGTAACGTTTTTATTTTTCTATGTACGGAGCTCTTTAAGGGCTTATTTTTTGCGAGACGAGCTGTAGTTTTTATTGGTACCATTTTGGGAAATGTACGGCTTTTTTGATCACTTTTATTGCATTTTTTGTGAGGCAAAATGCTAAAAATTAGCATTTTGCCTCTGTTTTTTAGCGTTTTTTTTTACGCTTTTTGTCGTACAAAACAAAAAGCGTGTTCAACTTTTTGTACACGTCGTTACGGACGCGTCAATATCCAATATGTGGGGTTTTAGTTTTTTTTCCCTTTTTTTATGCTAATATTAGAAAAAGAATAAAAGAGGGGTTTTTTACATTTTTTTTTTTACATTTTTCTTTTTTTTACACTTTTCTTTTCTTTTTTTTATACTATTTGAGTCCCTCTGAGGGACTTACATCACTGTGCCTATGATCGCTGTCATAAGGCATGGCAAAGCTACTGCTCTGCCATGCCTTATCGCTTGTACAGCGATTATAGGCACAGGCAATACAGGACGCCAGTGTCTGGCGTCCTGTTGCCATAGTGACAGGCCGGGCTCTCGCGATAACATCGCGAGTTCCGGCCGGAGACACACAGGGATCGCGATCCCTCTGTGAACTCTTTCCCTGCCGCGATCTACTTAGATCGCGGCAGGGAAGGGGTTAACAGCGGCGGGCGCATCTCCGATGTCCCCCCGCTGTTGGAGCGGGACGCCGGCTGTGACTGACAGCCGGCTCCCGCTGCGGGATAGCGCGGGATCTTATGTGATCCCGTGCTATCTCCAGGACGTACCAGGTACGTCATGTTGCGGGAAGTATCAGGCTGCCATGACGTACCAGGTACGTCCAGGAGCGGGAAGGGGCTAGGGAGCGCGACATGACAGATCTATTTGGTGAAGTACAGGCGCACCTTCGCTCCGCTGCTGCGTCATGCGGCGAGCGGAGGGGGAGGGAGAGGTGGTGCACATCATAAGCTATGCCCACACAAACGGGCAGATACGTGAGGGCAGACGTCGTTGCCACACGTTTGCCATTACTAAGCTAGCAGGGATACCCGGCGTTGCCCAGGATTAAAGGTTGAGCCAAAAGCACATTAACATGGATTGAGATTTTAAAGAAAACCTGTGCTGCCCACAGCGACCAATCACAGCGCAGCTTTTATTCTACCTCAGCGGTGTAGGAAATGGTTTCCTTTTGATAATCGTATTTCCTATCCGTTTTTTGGAGAGTATCTGTCGGTGGATAATGTTATGGACACTGAGCAAGTCACCTCATGCCCTGTAGAGTTCCTAAATTTTACCGCGCTTTGCGATGTTTTGTAGCCCATGTTTCCCTATGGAGCCTTCCTTTCTGTTGCATCACATCACACAAAAACATGGTTTTCTAGCGATGCAATGCAACTTTTACAGTAGGAAATCCTACTGTAAAAGCCCTAAAGTAAGCCCTAGCTGCATAGAAAAACAAAACAAACCAAATACATCACCTAACAGCCGCTGTTCACTCTGCCCCGTCTTCTCTGCAGCTCCCCGACACTTGCTTGTAGTATTCTGAGCGCTTCCTAGTCAGGAGTTCAAACTCCCCGCCTCCAGGAAGCGCTGGCTGTGATTGGTTCATTGAGTGCTGGCTCTGATTGGCTGAGCTGCAGTGTTCAAGAACCAATCACAGCCATCCATTGAATGACACAGACCATCGATATTGCTGTAATTTTCTTGCGGCGATATCACATAGCCCGTGTGAATGAGCCCTTTTAGTTCTTTCTGATGCATCCCAAAAATCGCCCAATAAGCGTGTCTGGACCCTCACATTCTGTATCACTGCAGGGCTTGTCCTCTGGAAAATCCCTTTAGGTGAGAAGGGTACAGCAATGAGAAACTGATTTAAAGTCATTATCTGTAAACTGAAAAGGAACTTGGTACTAATGCAGCATCCGAGGAGCAGGTCTGTAGCCGAGGACATAGCGGGGTAGATTGAGGCCTTGTCACGGGGCTCTACCATCTCCTCCCCTGGGGGTAGCACGGGACCCGACCAAGTTACTGCTGGGGGAGTTTCACAGGGTAACCCAGTACGCGGTTTACCTAAAGTCCTTTTTGTCACCCGTGACGCCACCGTTCCATCCTCTGTAGTGAATCTAGAAGTTGTGAATAAAGAGTCCACACACAGGGCAAACGTTTTAGAGCAAAACCGGGAAAGGTCGGTTGAGCCTGTTCACTTGAAGAAAAACTACTTACAGTCCATAAACTTTACATCAGTCAGGATATCACTGGTGCACACTGAATAGTGGTGTGACAGGGAGGATTCACAGGATGTCAGATGAGTCCACAGTCCCAGTTATCTGTGGGGTTCTGCTCCCAGCCACTCTCTCTCTCCAGCTCTCTACTGGTACACACTCACATTTAGGAGTAACACTCAGTGCTGCATAGCGGTTCCTCTCACTCTCTCTCACAGTCCTCCATATTCAAAGCAGGGAGCCCTGGATAAATAGGGCCCAGGGTACACATTAGGCCATCACTCAGTCTGTTCCATCCTAGGGCTCCTCGTAGGACAAAGCACAAGTTCTCCCACTCACTTGAAGTCTCCCAGCTCTCCAGACTCCTGTTACACTCCACACGCACCAACTCCTGCAAGAAGACTGACTTTTGCAGGAAGACCTACTAATAGACTAACTTGCATTCACCTTGCATACACATATGTAAAACATGATCATGTGACACACAACAAGATACATTTTTCAGATAAATGGGTGATGTTCTGTAGAACTGAAGAGTCTTGACAGCCTATCACACACATCTTTAATTTGTGCACCTGGAAGCAAGCAGCCCTCTCGTGAGGTGTCAGGTCTGCAGACAGCGGCCTCTGTTCCGCTCAATAGGGGATCTCCCACAACCACCGCTCTCCTTTCTTCGTCACAACAACACTTCTTCTTCTCCATTCAAGAGGACTCTGTGTGCTTACTACATAGTTCTTTGTGGGTAAAGTCATTTCTTGGGTATTATTGTATCTTGACGCCACCAGGAAGTCCTGGTGAAGTCAAGATTGACAGGGGGTGAAGCCCCCTGTACCTGATTGGCTGCAGGTCCTGGAAGCCCACTAAGCATTTGGTCAGAAGGCATACACCGGTCGAAGGCATACAGCAGTGGCCGGAGCTGAAAGGGGCTTCCCCGCTTACACCCCAGAAGGAGGAAGCCCAGTTAGTGATGAAGTGCAGGGCATTCTCCGCAGCAGGGACTGCAAAGCGCCGTGAAGCAGCTTTAGCGCCGCCAAGCGACAAGCGCTGCCCTTCCCCCTTAATGGCCGAAGTACCGTGGTGCGGACTGCAGCAGCATTGGGAGTTGTCAGCAGGGAAGCGGCACCCACCTGACAGCACAGAGGCTGAGACTCCGCTCCAGATGCAAGGGCAGCGGGGGAGCGGAGTTTACCGAGCACAGAGGCAGCAAGCAGCAACTACCTCAGAGCACAGAGGCAGCGGGCGGGAGCGAGGCTCCAGATGCAAGGGGGGGGCGGCTGCTCCAGTAACACTGAGGGCTTACGGTGAAGGCTACTTTGCTTCTTAGCCTTATATTCTTACATGTCAATGCTGCCATGTTACAGCACAAACATGACTGCACTTACAGCTACTCATGTAAGCTGCTAGGACCTTCCAGCCTTGACCCTATCGGGAGCTATGGGTGTGACAGGGGCGTTCCTTCTGTCAAAGCTTCCGGTGGCGTCAAGATACAATAATACCCATTTCTTGCTGTACCTCTTTCTCCTCTGCTCTGTTCTTTGTGGATAGAGTCACTTCTTGCTGTACCTCCTCGTTGCCCCCTGCGTGAGAACCTGGTACTGGTTCCCGAGCAGTATGGGTGCTGGCTGACTCCTGATCCTCCGGCTTCTTCGGGTCACATGCTTCCATTCCTCGGCTTCTGCAGGTACACTGGACATTTCTTTTCCTTCAATATTTTAAAGACTTTCTCTTACTCTGTCCAGGAAATCTTCACCTTCCTTAATAAATTACAAGGTAGCTATTCTCTCCTGAAGACTACACACCTTTTTCTCCAGTAGAGACACAAGCTTACATTTCTAGCAGGTGAAGTTTACCTTTTCCTCTGGTCAGTCTGTAAAAATATAGCATACGTTGTAGAAATGAGAAGGCGGAGGAGAATAAAAATGAGGAGAAGAGGGGGAAGAAAGAGAACAGGAAGTAGGAGAGGGAGGAGAAAAGGAGAGGGAAGCAATAAAGGATGAAAAGAAGACGGAGGAGAAGAGGAAGAATAAGAAGAAGATGGAGGGTGGATGATGAGTGGGGGGAAGAGGGGGAGGATGAGGGGGAGAAGAGGGAGGAGGAGAAGAAGGAGGAGGAGAGATAAGAGGAGAAGAGGAAGGACAAAGAAAAGGATAAGATGGATGATAAGAGGGAACAAAATAAGGAAGAGGAGAAGAAGAAGGAGGAAAATAGGAAGATGAAGAGGCATATAAAAAGAAGGATAAATTGGAGGAGGAGAAGGAAAAGAAAAGGAGGAGGAAGAGAAGGGGGAGAAGACAGAGTAAGAATCAGAAGAAGAGAGAGCCGAAGGACAAGGAAAATGAGGAGTAGGAGGGGATAGAGAAGAAGAAATAGAAGGCAGAGGAGTAGAAGCAAAATGAGAAGAAGGGGAGGGGAGAAGAAGAAGAATTTTAGCTGGATCGGCTGAGATGAATCACCCAAGGTTCGGGTTTCGCACCAAAACAAACTTTTTGTAGAGTTCGACCTGAAACAGGGTTCAACTGTCTCTGTTCGCTCAACACTAGTCATAGGTAACCAATGAGATGAGCAAGCGTACTCGGAAAAGCACTACTCGCTCGAGTAATTTGCTTTATCCGAGTATCGCTGTGCTCGTCCCTGAAGATTCGGGTGCCGGCACGGAGCGGGGAACTGCAGGGGAGAGCGGGGCGGAACGGAGGGGAGATCTTTCTCTCCCTCTCTCCCGCCCGCTCTCCCCTGCTCCCCGCTGCGACTCACCTGTCAGCCGCAGCGGCACCCGAATCTTCAGGGACGAGCACAGCGATACTCGGATAAAGCACATTACTCGAGCGAGTAGTGATTTTCCGAGTACGCTCGCTCATCTCTAGTAACCAATCATGGCATCTTGGTGTATAACTCCCCAGCACCATATGGGAAGGTGCATGTCTGACTAACGTACCCAACACCATATTTACAACAAGACATTGGTTCCTGTTCCATAGCATTGTGACTTTCTTTCTGGAACTCTATCTGTAAAGATAGAAATACACAAACTATAAGAACCCCGTCTCTGCCGCACTCCTCACTTGCACGAGAAGGTGACAATGTAGCAGAGCTTCCATGTAACTTGTGAGGCTGCATTGTTTGTACATCCTCTGTAAGGATAAAGGGATATGTTAATCTGCAGTCCCATGTAATAATGTCACTATGACTGGGGCCAAATGACAAACTCAGCGGTGCTACGTCAGGAAAACCATTCAAGTGGTGCCAAAACACTTCAGTCACAAATACAAGCGGTCTTATTATGGTAAACATAAGGTTGCTTGGCCCAAAACTTTGGATTTCATGAGTCTTAATGGCTCAGGTGAAATGAGATCAGCATTCAAACTTTACGGAGGTTTCCAGAATGATGCAAACTTGGCAGCGGCGGCCTATGTACAAACAGGCAATGCTTCCCTCGAAGTCTTTCCCCCCATAAATTACCCTGTCTGTTCGTATGTCATCATTAGTGATTTCTGGGAGGCTTCAGGGTGGTATCATGGATATGCATTTTCACACCTTGGTGTAATTACCCACAATCCTTTCATTAGTGGTTATACAGGTTTTAAACATGTCACTGGAAAAGTAATGAGCAAACATGACAACATTTAGCACTTCAAACCTCCCAGTTGTTAACGTCTTGGATAAATATATAAGAAATGCTCACTTACTCCGGTCTGGGATGCAGGAAGAAGGCATAGGAGGCTGGAGCCCGAGATGGGGAGGTAAGCAGATGGTAACGAGGCGGCCACACATGTGGCCCATACATGAATACACAATGGCTCATGTGTTACTCTTATGTGACAGATTCAATGAAGGGTGAATTAATTTAGTGTATTAAAGGGATTGTCCGGTCCAGATTATATTTTCTCCCATCATTGGACTTTTGAGGAAAGCGGGGGTGACCCAATACACATAGGATGGTTGGCCGACCAAGTTAAAGGGGTTTTGTCTCAAAGGATAGTTATCATCTATCCAGTAGATAAATGTCTGATTCTTAGGGGCCCGACTATTGAGTATCCCCACCAATCACTAGAACGGGTGCACCAAGCAGGGCTGCCATTAGATGATAGCACCCTATGCTGAATGATTTTTGTACCCCTTTCCTCGTCAGAAGGAGAAAATGGATTGTTCCTTGTGCTTGTCTCCTGTTCCATGTTCTTTACTCCGTCTAGTCCACCCCATGTCTTGTACCTTCCCTAACTAGTCTCCTATATAAACCTGCCCTGTTCCCTCCTTCCTTGCGCATTTATTGTGCCTCTAGCCAATTGATCCTCCCGCATACCTTCTCTCTACATCTCATCGTCCATCCTGTGTACCAGACCCCAGCTATTCCTCTCGACTACGTTACTGCTTAAACCCTCTGTGCTGCGCCGTCATCCCGTGTACCAGACCCCGGCTGCCTCCTTGGCCCCATTTCCCACCAATGGCAGCTACAACAAGTGACTCCAGTCCTGCGCCAGATCGTGACAGCCGATTTCTGTATTTCCTCTTCCACGGGTGTCCCAAGACTTTTATGCTTCTTGAGTCGAAGTGTGAAATGGCGCCTCCTCTGCAAAAAATACTCATTTTACAGGCATTGAAAGCGCCAAAACAAAGGATACCCAACTTATATGTAAACCACTGAGACTTGTGTGGAGTTACAGAGTAATAGTGTCCCCAGCAGTAAGTGTTCCCCTCAGTAGGCCCAATAGTAATAGTAAGCCCATTAGTGGCCTCAATGATAATAGTAACCTTGTTAGTGGCCCCAGCAGTAGTAATGACCCCATTAGTGGCCCCAGCAGTAATAGTCACCCCATTAGTGGCCCCAGCAGTAATAGTCACCCCATTAGTGGCCCCAGCAGTAATAGTGTTCCCAGGTAGGCAGCAACCCGATCAACATTTAAAACTCACTTGCCTTGTAGTTTCACTGAGGGGCTACTGCTGCTGTGATTAGAGTGTGAGACCTGACCTCTCCACCTGGCGTCTGCGTGCAGGAATGCAGACAGGGGGGTACAGGTGAGGGGTCACACTGCTGCTCGGCAGGCACACAGGTGTGAATTATTCTTTACCGCCCATTAATATAGCCATTTAAAAAAATGACGTCCTGGCAGCAACTTGCCGCCCCTTTGAGGTCCTGCAGACTGTCACTCAAGGTAGAGGCGCCCATGCCCTCTTCTATCTTCCAAGATTACTAGCAGTTCACACTGTGTCTGGGCACTTCACATTGATCTGATTGGCCAGCACTACTCATATGAGTGGCAGTGGCAATAAGAGCTGTGAGTAATGGCTTAAGGCTATTGATGAGCGAGCATTGCCCTTAGCGAGTACCTCCCCGCTCGAGAGAAAAGGTTCGGCTGCCGGCGGCGGGCAGGGAGCGGTGAGGGAGAGTGGGGAGGAATGGAGGGGAGATCTCTCTCTCATTCTCTCCCCCCCCCCCCCCCGCTCCCCCCTGCTGACTCACCTGTCAGCCCCGCCGGCACCCGAATCTTTTCTTCCGAGCGGGCAGGTACTCGCTAAAGGCAATGCTCGCTCGAGCAATTGCCTTTAGCGAGTATACTCGCTCATCTCTACTTAAGGCCCATTTAGACACAACGATTATCGTGCAAAATTCACTCGAAAGCCATCTTTTGAGTGATAATCGTTGAGTGTAAATGTGCCCATCTTTCAATTTTCTGCCGAATGATAATTTTTAGTTCTGCATGAAATCCGTCGTTCAGCAGAACAGCTGTTGAGCAGGACCGCACGCTGTGCTCCCTCATTTGGCAGTATGGCTGCCTACATGCTGGGGTTGGTGCATGTTTGCCCTCCTGTGTCAGTAAGTATCTGGCCGTTTTCAGTGTTTGTTTTTATATTTCGCTTTCATTGATACATTAGTACCAAGTTGTAGTTTATGCAAAATGATGGCTGAAAAGCCATCTTTTGAGTGATCATCTTTGTGGTGTGAATGCACCTAGGCTACCGATGCAGCGCCAGTGCTGAGTGTGCTTCGCGTAGTCTAAAACATGCGGAGGCCATCTTGGAGAAGGTAAAAGGGACCACAAGAGCCAGTGTATCTCGGGGGCTCCGGCACAAAGGAGGAAGAGGGCCAAATAATATTATTCACCTCCTCAGGAAATTGCTCTGAGACAGCTGACTAAATCTTGGCCCCAGATGAAAGAAGGCTTTGTATAGACATCAAATGTGGATGTTGCTTCATGCAGATCTGAACTCAGAGTCTCAGTAATGCTAACCAGCAAGCCAACATGGTCTATATACGTAAAGGGGCTGGCTTATAATTAGGACAGGTCATCAATATTAGATCAGCTGTTCGTTAGCCTGATGCGCTCCTGCACTAAACTGATTTTTGCAGGATGCAGATAGCGCCATTCTCACTGCAGTGTCCAGACCTGGTATTACAGGAAATGTATGGGAACAAGGCTTGTAATACCAAGTCTGGCCACTGTAGTGAGAATGGAGCTGTCTGCTTCCTGCAGAAATCAGCTTAGTGCAAGGGTGCACAGACCCAGCCAACAGCTGATCACTGGAGTCCCAGACGGTGGACCCCCTGCCGATTTTCTATTAATGATCTATCCTTAATAGAAGTCCTTTTAAGAAGCCAATACCAGTGGTAAAGTCATGAGACGGTAAGCTTTAGGAGTACGAGGAGCATAATATCGTGCCATGGAGATAAAATAACTGCTTTTCCCTAATTAGGGAAAGTCAAGACTACCCATTCATCTCGCATGGAAAAAGTTACAAAGGCCGCCCTCGCTGTCCAGCTTGTTTTTACTCGCTCTTTAAACATCCTCTCGGTAACAGAAATGTTGGAAATTCATAAAATTATCATTTAAGTAAATATCTCTGTTAATTTGTTTATAACTCTCCGTTGTAGCAACGGCTCATATTATTAGTAATCGGGCGGAAACTGTGATAGCGCAACGGAGGGAAGCAGAGATCTTTCCAGAAAGAAATTAAAGTTTTGTGGTAAAGCTGATAAGGCGGATTAAGGAAACAGGCCCTTTACAGACCGACAATGTCCACCATTGACAGATACTTAGATTAATCCGGCGGCTGTCAGGATCGGAGATAAGGGGTCGTTTGCAGCCAAACCCGTCCTGGGCTCAGACACATATGGAGCTTATTGCACTTGTATCTCTAAGAGGAGTTTAGGATCTACAAGCAAACCTAATGCAGTAGCAGAGCCGTAACATGAGGTTCAAAACCATAGACACACGGCAAATAGCAGATGATATACCAAACCCAACATAAAACATGCTAAATAATCACCTGCTCATCTAGGAAGAGTCCCTGGAGGCACCAGATCGCCACCGCTTCTCGACAAAATGGCCCACCTCCTTATTAAGTTTCACCCAGGCCTTGTTAACTTGTCCACTGATCGTGGTGATGCCACACTGTTCTTCAACCATGTCCGACCAGACCACAATAACATCTAGAAACACATCCCACAAACCCAACTATACGTCCCGGAGGATCTTGTCAGTTGGACGAATACCCAACTCATTGCCGCCGGCAAATATGAAACAATGAAACATGAAATTGAAACTTGGACAATAAGCGACTCCACAACATCCCTCTGAAGCTTATCATCACCGCACTTCACCCACTTCTCTAGGAATTCCCAGTTGTCATCCGTCCCGGCATGCATCTACTCTAATTGCTCCCCAATAAACATAAGAATGACTGATGATCCAAATCAAATCCAATGCTTGACCGGCAACAGAGGGATACAAAGCAGAAGCCCAATACTCAAGACAAGCAAGCCAGCCCCCAAAGGAACCTCCAACATATACCCACTATTACACCACAACCACTATAATGAATGAGGGTGGACATAAAACCTGAAACGCTCGAATTCCCAACATCCAATTTTTTTATTCTTTTTGCCCCCTAGCCCCATAGAGCAGCTTCCATTGCTGCCCCAATGAGGAAAGAGTGCTGGTCAAATCGCCGTCCGGCACACCCTTTGCCATCAAACACATGCATAATATGGTCTCAGACTGGTTTTGCAATAGGCAAGAACCATTGTCATGAACTAACAAGGGGACCCTGACCAACCTGGTCCGTCTTAAGGCTGATTTAGACACACCGATTATGGCTCAATATTCGCTTAAAAGCCATCGTCTTAGCGATAAGCGTTGTGTCTATCTTGCGCCTGTCATTCAGTTTTCGTTAACGATTTGCTGATGTCAGGACAGTGTCCGGGATATGGGGGTCCCTGAGAAATCCCGCAACCCCTGTCCCTGCCTACTTGCCCCCCTGGGCTAACCCCAAGGGTGACAACTGGGCGGCGGTCCCTACCCTCACTAGGGAAGCGGGACATGGAAGACAAACAGACACTGAAGACAAACAAACGGTAGAATGGTCAGACAATCCGGGTCGGCAATAGGAGGGTACGCAGTACAGAGGGGAAGGCAAAACGTAGTCAAGTCCAAAAGCAGAAGTCAGAAAAGCCGGGGTCACAAGAGCAGTCAAAGTATACGCGGGTGCAGCTGGAGAACCAAACTAACACTGGCAAGGCTGGAAGGAAAACACACACATTTAACTGCTGTCAGAGCTCCCGCCCCAGCAGCTGATTGGGGCGGGGAGCCTGACAGCAGCAGGGCCCATCAAGGAGGTGCTGGAACACCGCCCCCAGCCTAGCTGACAGACAGTTACCTGGGAAGCATGCTAGGTCGTCAAGGAAATAGAGAAGCACCTGCTGCCTCCCTAGCAACCCGGTGGCGACCAGTTTTACAGCGGCCCGGGGAGATCACTAGAAGCGGGGCTCCCCTACGCCGCCCTCCTATAACCCGGGTGGCATGACCGGTGGTGTTGGCACGGCGGCCCTGAGAGTTGCTGGTTCTGACAGCTGATTGCTGTTGGGCGTACATTCAACAGGCTACAGTCCCAGTGATTGGCTGATGGGAGGACAAAGCTTCCTTTTTAACACGCCCCACTGGTGCTCATCCATTGGTCGCGCCGTTGTGACGTACCCTGAAAGCTGCAACAACGACCATCGAAAAATGTCTCGCCATTTTACACGCACGTGCTGCGGTCTAGGATTCACGGACTTATACTCTTACAGTTTACGTGACTGGACTGACACATTTGCCAGATTGAATTCTCGATACTTCAAAGATGAGTTTCACTAGGTAGACTGTGACCCATTCCCAAACAGCCTATAGTTTGAACAGGATAAAAGTGTCGCTGGCGGCAGAAGTGCATCGCGCCTTTAGCGAATATACATCGACATAATTAATCGTGGGGACATGTATTTGTATTCGACCCACAGATGAGTATGTTTTATGTACTCCATATGGAAGGGTCTGCCATGGTTTCCCACTATACTGTATGAAGAACGTACGGTGTTATTACATAGCTGTTAGCTATAATAGTTGGGCCATATTGGATTTTACTGGTTACGCGTATTTTCTATGCTGAACTTGAATGTTTTTGTTTTCCATTGACCTTGACCTTCCATTGACAGAATGTTTTTCCTGTGATTGGTGGTGGAGCCAAGTGTCGTGCACCTCTTATGGCTTATTGGATTAGTTTTCATACTTTGTTCGGCTGCCCAGTTGGTGGATGCGATGAAACAGTCATCTGTCCTCACTGAGTATCGGGGCGCAGTCCCAATAATTACGGCACATGCGCTGCGCACATTGTGGTACTTGACCCACAATCTATAATTATTTAGTTGTTCTTTGCACAGTTCCCAAATACCGTAGAGGAATGGAAGTCTGTGGCTGACGAATTTAAAAGGAGATGGCAATTCCCCAACTGCGGAGCAGCCCTCGATGGCGAACATGTGCGGATCTCACAGCCTACAATCACAGGGGTACTTCAGCATTCAATGGATGGCTCTCATTAATGCCAACTACGAATTCCTAATGGTTGATGTTGGCAAGAATGGGCGATCATCCGATGGCGGTTTATTAGACCAAACCGAACTCATGCAGATGATAAAAGATGATAGACTGCAACTACCAAGCCATCCTGACCCCAATGGGCATTTGAATGTTGTTTTTATTGGTGATCAGGCCGCTGCATTCCCATCTAATACAACCTTTCCTCCAAAGACATTTGGACACTGGAAAAAAATGTACAACTATCGGCTTTCCCGAGCAAGCCGTGTGGTGGAGAACGCTTCTGGAATTATGGCTAACTGTTTCCGTATTTTTCACACCTCACTAAATTTGCTTCCGGAAACAATAGATAAAGTTGCGCTGGCCTGCTGGGCTCTGCACAAGTACTCGAGGCGCCAAGATGCACAGCTTCTCCCCATCATCCATGCTCGAGTGTGAAAGTGTAGACAGAATGGAAGTAAGCTATGGGGAGTGGGGTTGTGAAGCATCCTGATGATACCTCCGCAGCGTGCATGTGATGATGCCATTAAATGTCGTGGACGTTACCTATTTCCGCCCAGCTGGGCTGTGCCCGGGCGGACAGGAACGATACAAGGATTTTGGAAAGTTTGTGAAAAGTTTTTTCTTTGGGGAAATGACTCTTTTATAACTTCTATAATAAGTATTTCTGCATATCAAGAACTCTTCCTTGTCTTCTCCCAAATCAAACCACTGCAACTACTTTTACTATTACACCCCGGCGCCATTAGCATGCAGAATGTGTACCCTTTGCAGGCGCTCCACATAATATGGCTCTACATGAAAAGCCGTGTTTTGAGCGATACTTGTTGGGTCTAACGGCACTGAAATCGTGCAGTTTTCGTTGAGTCCCTGATCGTTGTCTTTCAGCATGCTGACGATCAGCCTAAGGGTGCCTACTAGAGATGAGTGAGCACGCTCAGTAAGGTCTGCCACTCGTTCTCATCTGAGAGTGCTCGGGGGGGGGGGGGGCGGCAGGGGTGAGCAGGGGGAGAGATCTCTCTCACTCTCACCCCCACTCCCATCCGCTCTCTCCTGCCGCCCCCCCGAGCATGCCTGGACGAGAAGGCAGTTACTCGAGAAGAGCGAGCAACTGACCATACCGAGCGTGCTCGCTCATCTCTAGTGCCTACCCACTAATGTTCCTTTTTACTGCTAAATTTGCAGCATTTTTTCTTTCCTGGTGTCTATAGTGCTTCAGCTGTACACCGCTCCCTGAACATAGCCGGGGTATGAAGAACACAGCTGTCCAGCTGTGTTCTGCATACTCCGCTGGGAGCGCTCAGCTATATACCAGCTGAGCGCTCTATGAACACAGCTGGGGAATGAAGAAGACAGCGCTCCAGCTATGTTCTGCATACCAGCTGAGCGCTCCGAGAAAACAGCTGTATGCAGAAGGCCACGCTCCAGCGGTCTCCTCTATACCCCGCTCGGAGTGCAAAGTGACCGCTCAAAACTGTCAATCAAGCTGCCGTTTGAGTGATCACCTTGCCCTGTAAATGCACACAACGATTCTCTGGCAAAAGATGTCTTTTGAGCGATAATCGTGTCTAAACCAGGCAATACGCAGGTTCATTACAAAGGTTCGCTAATAGTTCCAACATAAAGTGTTGCCTTTAATAAAGGTTTGTAGAAAAACACAGAGTCTTGTATTATTTTAAAAACTAACTTTTATTAACTTAAATATATATATTTTTGTGAAAAAAATATAAAACTATGGCAAGTAAACTCCGGGAAACTGCATGTAGCGGCCCGTATTATGGACAGTGGACGGCTGTAAGGGAGTCACCAGCAAACCAACAATGCATCCTAAGCAGCGGATCCTGATGGTGGCAGGGGTCAAGGTGGAGCGACCTGAAGCTCAGCGGCCATATCGGGCTCTCCCCACTCCAGAAGGCTGCGAATGCTCTCCAGCTGCAGTCCTATTATGGATTGAGATAGTTGGACATCCGCAGCCAACTGGTGGAGAGCCCAGAAAACAAAGTCTGCCTCCTCGTCGGCTGGGGAACCAAGAGAAACATGTAAAGTACACAAAATGCCAATGAGATGTTTTTCTTTTTAAATTACTCAGTACCACAACAACAACAACAAAAAATTTACATCCTTGACATGTAGGGTACTTTTTGGGAGAGAATTTATGGGCAAACTCTGCCCCTAAATGATCACCGTACGCACTGCCTCCCGTGCTTTACCGCGGGCGCTAGCACCACTGACGTGTTGTCTGAGCGGCCAGCAGTGGGCATGTGTGGAGGCTGTAGGGCAGTTACCCCCCCTCCCCATTAACACTGTAGATTGGATCCCCAGTAGTGGCTTTGCCATTCTGCATGGCTGCCACTTGCACCGGACTCTCACTGTTCAGCTCATTGTCCATCAATTCTGAAGGTGCAAAAAATAATTGTATTCCCTAAAAATATTGAGAGTCTCGTTAATATTGCAACCGTTCAGCATGGAGCGGCCACTATGAGATGAGCGCTCGTGTCAGAGCTATCAAGTATTTAGCCCGTCATTAAGTTCGTCTAAATGGACCATTTAAAACCTGACAAACGCAAATTGGCATTATGGCACAACACTTACCAGACGCAGACCGTGCCGGGGACTGAGGTGCCTCCGGAGACTGGTCGATGGCTGGAGAAAACACCAGCTCCGGTTGGTCTTCAAGTGCTGCATGAGAACATTTATATGTAAGGGCTCACACCCACTGGTGATACGATATCCTTGCAATGCGAGAATGAGTGAAAACGCATCATAATGAAACCAATGATTTTCAATGGTTTCATTCTCATTAGCGATGATGAAGGAATGCCCTGTCACAGCTGTGGAAGAGGTCCACAATGCTATCCCATTGCTTTCAATGCGGCCGGCACTGCTGCAATGTAATGAAGGCTACGACCGCGATGATGATATTCGGAGAAGGGCTTGAAATATAAGCCCATTCTTGAAAATTAGAGCAAGCTGTAAAAAAAAGTTCAAAAAAAGAAAAACTCATCTAGAAGACCCATCCGGCTCTTCTCTTCAGCCCCGGCAGTTATCTTCTGTCTTCTGTAGGCCGGGGATTAAAAAAATCACTGCCTTCAGATAGCGCTGCTTCTGATTGGCTGAGCGCTGTGGCCAATCAGAGGCAGCTGTCATTGAATGACAGTTGAGTGCTGGCTGTGATTGGCTGAGCACTGTGGCCAATCAGAGGCAGCACTCAGCTGTCATTCAATAACGGCTGGGCGCCTATCAGAAGCTTTCTGGAAATGGAAGTTTTTAGTGTGGAGACGAGTCTATTGAAATCATTTAGTTGGCTTTGTTGCACTCGAAATAGGCCTTTCTGCTAAGCTCAAAACACGAGCGCATGGTGAATATGTTCCAATATATGACACTTACCTGCACAGGTGGAGATCGCGATTGTGCCATTGGTGGATTCCACGAAAGAGGAGGAACTGGTGGTGATAGCGCTGCTGGCGCTGGTTCCTCAGCAGGAGCGGCAAGAAAAAAATATCTTGTAAATACCAAATAGTAATGCTTTGCGCGGCCGCAAAATATCTTTCCACCTACCAATAGGTTGCTCCTCTGCCTCCTGGGGGTCCACCTCTGGCTGGATGTTCTCCTGGCTGCGCATGCGTCCCTCAGCCCCTGCAAATAAAAAGACGAACAAAATCCCCCGTTATTGGAGCAGCAAGGAACAGTGTGCCCACGTGGTTTTGTCTGTACCCCTATGGTCAAACAGTAGGGGTACAGCATTTGGTTTAGGAAACTAACATTACAACCTTTCAGCAAATAGAATAAGACCTTTGCTCCATGAATACATCATACATGCTCTATTAGAAACGTTTACCACATGTAGTTCTGTTTGCTCGTAAATCGTTACAATATTGCGATACTGCGTGTGTTTGGGCGAAGTTATTATTCTACTGTTATTTGGGGGGAAAAAAATCTTACCTCTGTCCTTTTGCCTAATGGCGCGTCTGATGGCACGCAGCCAATGGCAGTCTTTCAGCTTCAGGTTGCTTCACCGTTTTTGTAGCTGTGTGTGCGCCCAAATTGTCCCATAGTCCCGGCGCAGAATTTTGGCCACCTTGCGCAGGATCCACTGCTTATGCTTATTAGGATACAGGTAAGGCCCTTTCTCGCCGTCGTAATCCATTCGGTCCATAATACAGAACACAACGTGAGTTTCCAGGCACCCGAGAGGGGGTGTCCTGTGGCTCATCTTGAAAAATACAATAAAATGGCAACTCCTGCAAGCCCGCGAAACGGCGGAACAAGTGCCCGCCCCTAACACGCGCCGATGCCATCGCATTACGCAAAAAAATTGTTTTTCTATAAACACAACTGCAGATTTATTTGGGTCACTAATAGGTCAACACACAAAACTAGGGGTGTTTGTGACGCAGATGACCTAGAGATTCTCTACATTCCAATTACAGAACTACTTTCTGAAGTACCACCCAGCTTCTTTCGCAATTCATTAACATAGATGGCCCATAATATCCTTTATATGATAAAAGACATCGAGCTTTCCTTCGGTCGCCGCTAAAGAGACGGTTTTTTTTAAAGACAAGCCAAGCACATCTACTATTTTCAGGAGCCAATACAAAGTGATCTTTTTTCCCCTTCAATAACGCACGCGCCTTTCAAACTATCGCTCAATTATCGTTTATGTCTTGTTCAATGCTAACGCTACACAACGATAATACAACGACTGCAAAGCCCGGCCGCGACGTCCATTGGCCAACGATTATCGTTCGGTTAAAACGTCCGTCAGTAAAAGCAAAACCATCGCTCACTTTTATCATTATAACGAAAATTGGACGATAATCCATCGGTCTACTTGGGGCATTAGACCTAAACAAAAAACATCACACTGAACAGCAGACCCGCTACAACATACTGAGATTTCACCACCAACTCAGAAATTCCAAACATCTAAAGGCTGGATTTCCTCAGACTTCTCTTCTCCACCGACGGAGAGCAGCGGAACCTAAAGATTCTTTTCGCTGCAACCGGAGAAAAAAGCATTCTCTATCACCAGAAAAAAGGGGGAATTATCTTGGTCACTCACTCTCGGATATTATTACTCCTCCTCCTAAGGCCTTAGTCAGACAGGCGTTTTTTCGCGCGATTTGCAGATCGCATGACGGATGCGCATACGCAAATCGCGTGACCGCTGCGCGCAAGTCGCACGCAAATCGCCCGAAAATCTGCTCCTAGCCGCGTTTCATTAGAAACGGGCCGGAGCTGTCCAGCGCATTGCATTCAATGGAGACGGCAATAGAGCCGGCTCCATTTAAAGCAATGCGCTGCGGGCGAGCCCGGGATGAATTGTCGGGAAGGGCTTAAATATATAAGCCCTTCCCTGCAATTCATCCTAAAATGTGTAAAAATAAAAAATATATATGTACTCACCTTCTACCGGCTGCCGGAGCTCCGCGCGGCCGTCCTGCAGTGGGTGTGAAGGGGGTGTGAGTCAGACCTGCCCCCTGATTGGCTCAGCGCTGAGAGGCAGCAGTCACTCACCCATTCATGAATTCATGAATTTGTGTGAGTGAAACCTGCCTCTGATTGGTCAGGGCTGTGACCAATCAGAGGCAGCTCATTCAGCAGGCGGGGATTTTAAAGCCCCGCCGGCTGATAGTGCCGAGAAGCAGTTCAGGAGAACTGACAGCGGCCGCGGCTGGACTCCGGCTGCAGCGGAAAGGTGAGTATACAATTTTTTTTTATTTTAACACATTTTAGGATGAATTGCAGGGAAGGGCTTATATATTTAACCCCTTCCCGACAATTCACCCCGCGCACGCCGGCAGCCCATTGCTTTCAATGGAGCAGCTGTATTGCCGGCTCCATTGAATTCAATGGGCAAACATCGTTTTTCTCTGTCACAGCTGTTACAGCTGTGGCAGAGAAGAATGATTTGTCTTCTATATGTTCTCAATGGGGTCGGCGCTGCTGCCGCCGGCCCCATTGAGCGCATATAGAGAAGAGAACAGGAATCGCAGATCGGAGATAGGTGCGATCTGCAATTTTTTGTTCTATAATTTATCGGACGAGCGCATAAAAAGCGCTCATGTGTCCGATACCATTGCAAAGCAATGGTTTTATAAAATCGCCGGACGCATGCGCATGCGCAAATCGCGGCTAAAAACGCCCGTCTGACTAAGGCCTAAAACAGCATGTCATCACGCTGAACTGCCAATTATTCTGAGGCCCAAAAGGCTCTGCTTATAATTTTTTTTTACAAATTTTCAAAGTTTCTAAAGTATTGATACTTTAACCGAAACCATTTTTTTTCACAGGGCTGCCTCCAGGCTCTGCTACAAATTAAGCAACAATGAGCTGTATCTTTAAAAAATGCTTCTGGGTTTCACCTGCCCTCGCGGTTGAGCAATTTTTCAGGGGTGCACTTGTACTCTTGGCACACTTTTCTGGCCCTCGCCTATACTCTTATCTAACTACTTTTTCCGGCCTTCGCCTACACTCATGGTACACCAATGTTTCAGGGGGTTCGCCTATGCCTTTGCTACAGAAATGATACTGGGGTCCGCCTATACTTTTACTACAGAAATGTTACAGGGGTCTGCCTATACTTCTGCTAAAGGAATGTTACAGGGGTCTGCCTATACTTCAGCTACGGAAATGTTATTGGGGTCTGCCTATACTCTTGCTACAGAAATGTTACTGGGGTCCGTCTATACTTTTACTACAGAAATGTTACAGGGGTCTGCCTATACCTTTGCTACAGGAATGTTACTGGGGTCTGCCTATACTGTGGGTGCACAAAGACTTCCCATCGTGGTGTTTTACCTTTCTGACACAAATACACTGACTGACTAGGGTAGAAATGTGGGCCGAAGTCCTTGCCGAGGTGAAACTCTCCCATGTTTGGGCGCTCTGATTTCTTCCTGTGTAATACTATCTTTGTGCACTGACAGCATAGGCAAGCCCAAGGAACTCAAAGACTTCCCCTTGCGGTGTTGAGCTATCTGATACCTACACAGAATGAAATGTGGGGACACATGGATTTCCCATTGCTATGTAACTCAGGGCACCTTGGGTCACACAAGGTGGAGGCTGGGACCGAGCCTGACCCAGGGCCCGCTCACATACTTCCCACACAGACTATAGCGGGTCCTGGTCCTGGTTTTTTGGCCTTGTAATGCCACCTCCCATCTGCTTGGGGTTAGGGGATCAGCACTGGGCAACATGTATTTTCTCTCGTGTTACCACAGTTATCTGAGGCACTGGTTTGGGCCAAACAAAAGGAGCATTACTGCATTAATGAGACGTTCACAGCTGTACTAGCATCGGAGTCCGCTTTATGCCCACGATTGCTGAGGATGTGGGCTGAGGCCTATGTCCTGGGGGAAATGCAACTGCGCCAGGTTGGGACTGTGAAACTTCTTCCTGGTTAATCCAGTCTTTGGAGCGGTGTAAGCAACCGTAACTGATTTAATGAGACGTTCGCAGCTGTACTAGCATCGGAGTCCGCTTTATGCCCAAGATTGCTGAGGGTGTGGGCAGAGGCCTATGTCCTAGAGGAAATGCAGCTGCACCAGGTTGGGCCTGTGGAACTTCTTCCTGGTTATTCCAGTCTTTGGAGCGGTGTAAGCAACCGTAAGTAATTTAATGAGACGTTCAATGCTGTGCTAGCATCGGAGTCCGCTTTACGCCCACGATTGCTGAGGGTGTGGGCTGAGGCCTATGTCCTGGGGGAAATGCAACTGCGCCAGGTTGGGCCTGTGGAACTTCTTCCTGGTTATTCCAGTCTTTGGAGCGGTGAAAGCAACCGCAACTAATTAAATGAGAAGTTCACAGCTGTACTAGCATCGGAGTCCGCTTTATGCCCAAGATTGCTGAGGGTGTATGCAGAGGCCGAGGTCCTCGGCGGAGTGAAACTCTGCCATGTTTGAGTACTGTAATTGCTTCATGTTTAATACTTCCCTTGGATTTCTTTGCCTCGCCTATGCTGTGGGTGCACAAAGACTTCCCATAGCGGTGTTTTACCTGTCTGACACAAATACACTGACTGACTAGGGTAGAAATGTGGGCCAAGGTTCTTGGCGGGATGAAACTCTGCCATGTTTGGGCGCTCTGATTTCTTTATGTGTAATACCATCTTAAAGTTCCTTGGGCTCGCCTATGCTGTGGGTGCACAAAGACTTCCCATTGCGTTGTTTTACCAGTCTGACACACACACTGACTTACTAGGGTAGAAATGTGGGCTGAGGTCCTTGGCGGGGTGAAACTCTGCCATGTTTGGGTGCTCTGATTTCTTCTTGTGTAATACCATCTTTGTGCACCGACAGCATAGGCGAGCCCAAGGAACTCAAAGACTTTCCATTGTGGCGTTGAGCTATCTGACACCTACACAGAATGAATTGTGTGGGGACACATGGATTTCCCATTGCTATGTAACTCGCGACACCTTGGGTCACACAAGGTGGATGCTGGTACCGAGCCTGACCCTGGGCCCGCTCACATGCTTCCCACACAGACTATTGCTGCATTGTGGAGATGTGTAGAAGTGCTGGCACCTGAGTCCCCTTTATGGCCACGTTTGCGGCTCCTGATAATTTTGTGACGGAGGTGGCACGGGATTGAAATGATGATCGTGTATGTCAATTTATCATCAATTCTCAACAGCATTGTGGGTCAAAGAGGGTCTCTGCCTGGCCCTGCCAACCCTCTGCAGTGTGTGCCTCCGGTTCCCTTCTCACCCAGTACGCGCTTATAAATAGTCATAAGGGTGGTGTGGCTATGAAGCAAGCGTGTGGCATGAGGGCAGCTGAACGCTGCGCTGGGAAACTATTGTGTGTGCTGTGGACGCAGGATCGTGCGGGGTTGTAGGACAGCAATGCCAGCATGTAACCCAGGAGAAGAGGCAGCGGTGTGACCCGCAGGCAGTGATTGTCCTTGGTTGCAGGTAGTGTGGTGCTTAGCTAAGATGTGCCAGCGCATGTGCCTTGCTAATGAGGGTTTGTCCGAAGTAAAAATTGTTAGGGGGGTGACGCCAGACTCTTGACCCCATTTTGGCTTAATAGTGGGATCTGGGAACCTCAGATGCAACCATGCATTATGCCCCTGCCCTTCCCTATCCGGTTCTGTGGTGTTTCCATGACTTTCTGAGGTTTTCCAGAGTTTCACAAGTCATCAGCTATGCGGAGCATCGGTCCCATACAAAAATGCTCGAGTCGCCCATTGACTTCAATGGGGTTCGTTACTCGAAACGAGCTCTCGAGCATTGCGAAAAGTTCGACTCGAGCAACAAGCACCCGAGCATTTTGGTGCTCGCTCATCTCTATTCATGGTCTTACCGATTTATTGTAATTTTTGTAATTATTGAAACGGACGTTAATTTGATGGAATTTTCCAGAATTTAAGAAAAATATCAAATCCTATTAATAACAATGGAAACGAACCTTCACTTTAATTACAGCAGGATAGATCATCTGGGAGCATCAAAGTGGTTTTACAGCTCCCACCTAGACCATATGGAACATTCCTCTGCAAACCCTCCTGACTGGTAGGAGAACAGATGTCTTGGCTATAAGACTCCCCCCAGGAATGTACTTCAGGGTCACTGTTCATGTAATCTTACATGTGATGTGTGAAGCATCGACCAAGACGTAGGTAGACTTTATTATTTTACATTGCTTCACCAACGGAGCTGAAGTTCTATACAAAATTATTACAATTGTTGTCCATCCTATATAAACAGATCAATGTGATGATTTGCGAAATCTGCAAATCAGGGCACCCATAGGGGTACATAGGTGTCCGCAAATGGATTTAAAACATGCAGATTTGATTTGGGGATCATCTGGTCTCCCAAAAAAATCGCAGCATGCTCCATTTAAGCGGATTCCCGTACGGACGACTGCCATTGAAGTCAGTGGAAGCCATCCGATCCCCAGCCCATCCACAGCTGACATTGCAGACAAGCCGCCAATCCCGTGGGAAAGCAGGAGATTTGAAAAAAAAAGCACTGCACATGCGCAGGGCGTGCTGGTCAGAGCACTCGCAAGCATGCGCTGTGCAGAAGAAAGAAGTTTCGGTTGGGACAGAGGAGACCCGCCCAGGATCCAGAGAGGTAAGTAAATGTTCCATGGCTGCCAGTACGGGCGGATTCCGTGCGGGATACCACACTCTGAATCCATGCGTGCCGTGGACATGAGGCCTAAAAGGCATGGACATTTTTGTAACCGTTGTTTTTATTGTTTCGGTGCATCTACAATTTAAAAAGAATGAAGCAACTTTGCAAATGATCTTAATTAAAAACTCCTATGCAGACCAATGTGTCACCATAGTTACAGACTACTAACAAAGTGTGTAGTCTGATCTTATAGGGTCTACTGTAATCATGGCCCTGAGTCCAAAAAGGGGCTCAAACTAGCATATCAGCTTGTATACACCTCCCAGAAGTCACTGCCTCAGCTGTAACAGAGAAGGGGGCTGGCTTAGTTATTAAGATGAGCCAATTAGCGAGCCCCTGCGATAACATAGCGGGAATAGAAACATGGGCCATACCAAGTAACTTGGTGTCAGGACTGGGCCGGAAGTGGAGACTCTAACACCACAGGTCCACGTGAGTATTTAGCATCCCTAGGCAACACCTTTTAATCTTTTGCTTGGGTCTTTGAACTTCTCTTGCTCGATGTTATTGTCTCAGGCCATGTTCTTCACATCTTCTTCTCTTTCTCTTTTCACTCCTTAAAAACAGAGCTACAGAATTGTCTTGGCACAAACTTTGATGGCATATCTGTAAGGTGGTGGTGGAAGCGCTCATCGCTCTCTCCACAGAAGTCCCAAGCATCCAATACTACTCTGTCGGCTCTCGGCCACAAGCCTCACCCACCTGTATGTTACCTTTTTGGCACAGTCAGTAGGATAGCACAACTGGAGGGCGGAGTGTAGCAGCAAACCTCGCATGGACTTTGTATGGCTTTTGCTGGGTTTCTAAGAATGACTACTGAAAGTGAGGGGGACATGTAAAGTGGAGGAGGAAGCGTTCCTCACTTCCTCCACAGACGTCCTAAGTGGCTGCTACCACTCTGTCGGGTCCAGGCTGCAAGCCCTGCCTAACTGCATATCACTAGGATATGCCATTAATATTCAATTGGTAGAGCCTGACTACTGTGACTCTGTAGTAGGGCTATTCCATTTCAAGTTGACGATACCAAGCTATTACCACAGACCTCATGCTGAGTCCATTCTAGTCAACCTTGTAGCCTCCAGAAAAAGCTGAAAAAGCTGAGCAGAGCCAACAGGATTGAGCAACTGCTGTAACATACATGTATGTTGGAAATCAAGAAGAAGGCCCTTCCTGAGACATATAACTGATTTGCTAAAAGTAATGGGATGGAACTAATGGAGTGTATGACCGCAATTAGTTAGGCGAAGTGCAGCAACTCAATGTGGCATCATTTCCACAAGTGGATGGAAGACATCTGGAGGGAGGTTGAGTTGTCAAATGGAATTTGCAGGTGTACGAATGGACGTCTCTAACATATCCCATAAATGCTTGATTGGGCTTATGTTGGTCAAACGTTCAGGCCACATCATTCAGAGGAACTCTCCAGAATGCTCCTTGAATCAGTTCTGAATAATTTGGGCTGATGGCACGGTGCATTATCCATCTGGAATATCTCATCATTGTGGGACTGCAAATGACTGCCAATGGAACCACCACTAGCCTGCACAATGCTTTGTTGACAACTAGGGTCCATGTGTTCATGGGGGTCAGTGCCACACATGAACCCTACCATCAGCCTGAAACAATTGGTACCATGATTCATCAGGCCACACTACATATTGCCAATCTTCTAGGGTCTAGTTAGCAACCTCCGGAGCCAAGGTCGGGCGCTGTGTCGGGTGTCGTAGTGATAACAGAGTCGCTCTGGTTGGTATTCTACTCCCATATCCCATGGAAGCTACAGAATGCTGCACTGACCTGCGGGTTATCTATCTGGGGCTTCCTGCACTTAATGTGGATATGATTTCTGCTGAAGCTGCTTGTCTATTTGCACAGACAATTTTAGCCAGATGTCAGGGTCATGATCATTAAAATCTATGAGCGGCCACTGTGGTTAGTAATGCCTTTTATGACTTAGTAACTGCCTATACCCTCTGCATAAATCCCCACAGCCGTTCTTCAGAATTTGGGTGGAGGCTGTTAAATATTTCAACATTAATACTCCACAGTATGAAGGTCCTGGGCCAAGAATCCCAATGGACAGCAATCACCTGAAGTGTGTATCCCTGCCATAAAGGATTACCGATAACATACAGCCGAGCCGAGAAATGACACACATTTAATGAAGAGGTGGCTCACAGACATAACAACTTAAGCAAGATTGCTGCAAATAACCTGCAGCAAAAGACCAATGACAAATGTTTTGACTTGACGTAGAAGATGCATTGGCTGTATAATTGGGAAAACATGTTGCAGGTCAGCAGTAGTTTTTGTAGAAATCCAGGTCAATCAGTATGTTAGGTTTCAAAATGGAAAATGGCGTGAAGCATTTATGGACGGTGCACAATCTGGGTTCGTAAGAAGAAGGTTGAGCCGCTGCAAAAGTATAATGTTTCTTATGCTCTATAAAAGGGTTGGCTCATCACAGACAACCCCATTAATCTAAGAGTCAAGGGTCTGGCTACCAAGAGAGGGGGATGATGAGGCCAAATACAGGGGAGGTTTATTATTACTTGGCAGCCATTCAAATAAATGGCCAACTGTGCAATACAAGGACGGCTTGAATCCACTAGAGTGGGAACGGATCTTCACTTTGACCCTCAGCGGAGGCTCCTGAGCAGGAGATCCACCTCTGAAGTCCATATGCCCTAGTTAAGTATATGGCTAGAAGTTGTCCTGATAGGACAAAACCTTTAATAAGACTTTGGGCGCCCACCCACTGGCGATTTTTTTCCCTGCGAAATTCGTAGCATTTTTTTCTCTGCAGGGGTCTATGGGACTTGTAATGTTAAAATCGCGATCGCGCAAAATCGCAATTTACCGCGAAATCGCGATTTTGCGCGATCGCGATTTTAACATTACAAGTCCCATAGACCCCTGCAGAGAAAAAAATGCTGCGAATTTCGCAGGGAAAAAAATCGCCAGTGGGTGGGCGCCCTTTGAGTGGGTCTAGAAAATCTTCAGACCAGCTCACTTTTTTTACATATTGTTATGTTGTGGCCTCGTGTTCCCCATCATTCTGCACTCAATACCCCATAATGACAAAGTGACACCAGAGCAGGAGGAATCTCTTTGATTTTTTTGTAAAGAAAAAGTACCATTTTGCATTGACATAAGTATTCACACCCTTTGGTATGACACATTTAGCTCTGGGTCTTTTATTTCTCTAGATCATCTTTTAGATGTTACACCTTGATTGGAGTCACCTGGGGCAAATTCATCTGATTGAACATAAAATACCCCTCATACCGTGTATGTAAGAACTTACAGCTCACAATGCATATGAGAGCCAAAACCAAGTCAGAAGGAGAGAACTGCCTGTAGAGCTCCAAGACAGGATTTTGTGGAGGCGCAGATCTGGAGAAGACTATAAAAACATTTTTGGATGCATTGAAAGTTCCCAAGAGCCCAGTGGCCCCCATAATTCTTATATGGAAGAAGAACAACCAGAACTTTTCATAGAGCCACTGACCCACCAAACTAAGGTGCAGAAGGTTCTTGGTAAGAGAGGTGACCAAGAACACAATAGTCATTCTGGCTGAGCTCTAAAGATCCCATGTGCAGATGGTAGAAACTTCCAGAAGGTCAGCCATCACTGTAGCCCTCCACCAATCTCGGCATTATGGTGGAGGGGCCAGAAAGAAGCTGCTCAGTAAGACATGTGAAAGCCACCTGGAGTTTACCGAAAAAACCCTAAAGGACCCTCAGACTGCGAGAAACAAGATACCCTACTGTGATGACACCAAGATGGAACTTTTCTGGCCTCTAAGCATTCTGTCTGGAGGAAGCCTGGTGCCGCTCATCACCTGCCCAGTACCATCACTACAGTGAAGCCTGGGGGTGGAGCATCATGGTGGAGGAGGGGAGACCGGTCAGGGTGGATGGAAACCAGGCGCCACTTATCAGCTACGCAATACCATCCCTACAGTGAAGCCTGGTGGTGGAGCATCATGCTGGGGAGGGGAGACCAGTCAAGGTGGATGGAAACCAGGCGCCGTTCATCACTGGCCCAATACCATCGCTACAGTGAAGCCTGGTGGTGGAGCATCATGCTGGGGGAGGGGAGACCGGTCAGGGCTGATGGAAACCAGGCGCCGCTCATCACCTGCCCAATACCATCACTACAGTGAAGCCTGGTGGTGGAGCATCATGCTGCGCAAGGGGAAACCGGTCTGGGTGGGGGGAAACCAGGCGCCGCTCATCACCTGCCCAATACCATCCCTACAGTGAAGCCTGGTGGTGGAGCATCATAATGTGCGAGAGGCAATGGTCAGTGTGGATGGAAAGCTGAATGGAGTAAAGTACAGAGATACTAAAAACATAATCCAGAGCGCAAGAGACCTCAGACTGGGCAGAAGGGTCACCTTCCAACAAGACAATGACCCTAAGACTAAAGATAACACAGGAGTGGGGCAACTTTGAATGTCCTTGAGTGGCCCGACCAGAGCCATCACTTGAACCAAGTTGAACATCTCTAGAGAGACCTGACAATGGCTGTCCACAGACGGCCCCCATCCAACCTGACAGAGTGCAGAAAATCCCCAAATCCAGGGATGCAAACCTTGAGGCATCATCCCCAAAAAGACTGGAGGCTGGAATTGCTGCCAGAGGGGTTTCAACTAAGTACTGAGTACAGGGTGTGAATACTTATGTCACTGCAGAATGGGAGTTTTTCATATTTAAAAATTTACAAAGATTTTTAACATTCTGGTGTCACTTTGTCATTATGGGG
Organism: Eleutherodactylus coqui; assembly: GCF_035609145.1. Lineage (NCBI taxonomy): Eukaryota > Metazoa > Chordata > Amphibia > Anura > Eleutherodactylidae > Eleutherodactylus > Eleutherodactylus coqui. The sequence continues at coordinate 7,689,168 of NC_089839.1, forward strand.
TATTGAGTGCAGAATGATGGGGAACACAAGGCCACAACATAACAGAGTGTAAAAAAAAGTGAGATGATCTGAAGAACTTCCGGACCTACTGAACTGATGGTCAAAATAACCATGTTGCATATATTAGAAAGTGTAATTCACCAAAATATTCTCAAAATTGTTACCTCTAGACCTTTTTCTATTCACAAGGGCAGAGAGGCCCTAACGAAAGGTTCTTGGTCTGGCAGACACAGTCCTTCCATAGTCTACATGGAATCACCAGCATGTAACTCTACACTTACCCTTGCTTTGGGCCCTGAAGAAGAACTGTATGGCCACTTGCAAGCTGCCCTGGCAATGTTTAGAGGCCAGACTCATGGTGATTAGCTGATCGTTGGACTGGATTCAATTGAAAAAGGGGATTGTCTTAATAATAAAAGCCATTTAACACTTAAACCCCCATAGGGACATTTTTGTCCGATTTCAAAATGTAAACCCCTCTCTCAGCAAACTATTTTTGAGGGAAGGTGGGGTTTTCTGACTTTTAAAGGGGTTGTCCCGCGGCAGCAAGTGGGTCTATACACTTCTGTATGGCCATAATAATGCACTTTGTAATGTACATTGTGCATTAATTATGAGCCATACAGAAGTTATAAAAAGTTTTATACTTACCTGCTCCGTTGCTGGCGTCCTCGTTCCCATGGAGCCGACTAATTTTCGCCCTCCGATGGCCAAATTAGCCGCGCTTGCGCAGTCCGGGTCTTCTTCTTTTCTGAATGGGGCTCCGTGTAGCTCCGTGTAGCTCCGCCCCGTCACGTGCCGATTCCAGCCAATCAGGAGGCTGGAATCGGCAATGGACCGCACAGAAGCCCTGCGGTCCATGGAGACAGAGGATCCCGGCGGCCATCTTCAGCAGGTGAGTATGAAGACGCCGGACCGCCGGGATTCAGGTAAGCGCTGTGCGGGTTGTTTTTTTAACCCCTGCATCGGGGTTGTCTTGCGCCGAATGGGGGGGGGGGGTTAAAAAAAAAAAAAAACCCGTTTCGGCGCGGGACAACCCCTTTAACGTTACTTGGGATAGTCCACATTGAAAAACAAAATCGCCACCCTTGAACTTGAAACACCTAAAACCGCAGACAGGATATTTTTGTCCCGTATAGAGCCCTGTTGGTTGCTCTAAATCGTTAGTGGTTATCAGTTTTGTTGATTATTCACATGAAGAACATAATTGGTGAACCGTTTGCCAACTTCTTGCCCAAGTTTACCCATTTTTTGCTGATTTTACCTATTATTCCATGTTACCTAGCCCAAATAGAGCGCTATTTATGGGAGGGTTTTTGAGATTTGAAAGTGGTATTTGACTCTTCGCACTTGTTCCTTCAACCTAGGAATGTTAAGAAAGGGATAGGCACTTTCGAAGCACTGCAGCATGGCTTGTTGTCACGGCTTTATGCTTGAGGAGACCGTAGCTTTGCTCAATGATCTTCTGGAACATCAAGGAGAAGATGGAGACAATATTTCAAGTAACAGTGATTCTGATTATGGTACAAGAGAGCGCAGCACAGTGTTTAGACGAATTGGGGAGAGTGACGAGGAGGTTCTGGATGATCCTTCACTTGTGCCTGGCCACGAAAAAGGTCGGTAATAAGACAAATCAGATGACTTTTTTTGCTATTCTTGGTGGCAATACCAGCTTTCATTCTATAACAAGCTCCCCTTTCATCTCTCTCCGGGTGTCACCTCATCCTGAGGGCAACCACATCATTGAGGTGCTTGAAGGGGCATGGGAGATGGCCCTGCCACAAGGCTTTGTGGTGCTGATGCAGCTGCTACAGTCTGGAAAGACATCAGTGATGACCAGAGATGCAGCCAGAGATGAGACCGGTGGCGTTCCTGATGGCGCTCATGTTACGCAAAACTATTTCAAAGCTGAGATGGCAGAACTTGATGTATAAACTAGAATAAAAAAATGCTATTTGATCTTCAGCAGATCTCTTCCATGCAAAAAACAAGCATCACCTAAATAAAAAGTTGAGTAGCCAGCTCAAGACACATCGGATTACCAACGGGAGAATTTTGTCCTGGTAGCGGTATTGGGGGTTTGAAAAAACTGGTGGTTCAGGTGTAAAAGAGCGTCTCCTTTTTAGAATTTTTGGGAATAAAATCTGATCAATAACACAAGCTGAGCTGGGGAATTGTATGACAAGTCTACAGTTGTTAGGTCAATGCCAGAAATGCACTAAAATGAGTGTAGAGTAGAGACAAGAGGACTTGGCAGGATGCAAACCAAACGTTTCTTTTTCACGCTGCCAAATCAAGCAGATTTTTGTAAAAAATACATTTATACTGAATGTTCAGCCACAGAAATATGTTTTAGCTTGTGGGGCTGCCCAAAGATATATAAATCTGGAAAAGTATTCTTTGACCAATCGTATGGCAGACCTAGCAAGAGCTGGGCAAGGAAAGAGACCTGTCATGGATCATTGGACGGCAGTAGGAGGAGGCCGAAGGAGACGTTCTCCTACATCAGAGTAAGAGAACAGTGTGAGAATACCTTAGAAGTGTCGTAGTAAAACCCAGGAGGGTTAGCTGGTACCAAAGCGACCACCTGAAGGACACCCCTGCTGTGAGCACCTTTCCCTCAGACGAGTCGCGCAGTAGGGTGGATAACCTTGACCAAAAACTGGATCTGCAGCAGTTGAGGGGCCAAATTTGTAAAGACTGTGAACAGGACTTCAAGCCACATGACAGACAGTTAAGGACTGAGAGGAGCCATCAGCCGAGCACCAAGATGATAGAAAGAGTTGATGCAGACAAAACTGCCTCCAGAAAACAAGCCGAGACGCTGCCCTGAGAACCCCTGTGCACTTCTGCCAGAGAAGACTGATGTCTATGAGTTCATCAGCATCGAGTCGTAAGTGAGGCCAGCCTCAATAAAATTCAATTTGTTTGCACACCTCTAAGGATAATTGTAGCAAGCCTGGCCACAGAGATAGTGTTAGCATTACAGACACTGATCTTAGTGTAGGGTGTACCCAGTTGAAGGATTGTATCATTTAAATGAACTTTGACTGAGTATTCAGTAATTGGTTTGCCTAAGAGAATGAGCTTGGACAATAATTATAATAAGCGCAGTCATGTATTACCTTCCACCGTCTATATTTTCCCAGGGTGGCAATGTTAACTATTGAGTGTTATGGACATTGAGCTTGAGAGAACAGGGTTATTACGTTTGGATGTTAAGAATGTTAGATCTTCTTAAGGAATCTGTATGATTTCTTCTTGTGCTTTTCTCAGTAATTGCTGCTATTTCATAGTGTATTTGAAGTGTTGCTAACGCTAAGAGTTAGTTAGCCAGTGATAGAAAAAATGAAAAGAAATGAGGACAGCGCCCTTCTTACGAATATCCAAGACAACCAACCATTGTTGCAAAATGTAGATTAGAAAAGATGACTTACCCGGTGTATGTGGAGGATGCTTCCCATACGGGGAGGACCCATCCACTCTACACCTCCAAGTCCAGGTCTGCACGTAGTAACAAAGGACAATTGTCCGCAGGATCCACAGGAAACGAACAAACGTGTGTTTCTTCTATAACCCCCCGTGGGTACAGGGAGGAGCTTGCCCAAAAATTGTTGTATCCCCCAAAAACAAGGGGATGCAACTCCTCAGAAGGAACACAGGTATCCAGTATACAAAAAACTATTTTAGGCGCTCTGAAGGAACATGCACATTTAAATATAAATGCAGGGTATTCCTGCTGAATTTATTGCAAAGTAAACTAAAATAATGGCAAAATAGCAAAATGCCAAAAACAAATTATGCACATATGCAACGCGTTTCGTCGCTCTTATGGCGACTTTCTCAAGCATAAACTTCCATAGTCACATACAACTATTTATATGTACAAGCAAACACTTACATAAGAACACTGACCAATCCTGCTTCTTTCTTTGTTTCCTCCAGCGTGTCCTAATGGAAATGCACGCTGGGGATTGCCGCCCCGTGCAGTCCATAGGACTTCCGGGTTGCGGCCACCACGTAAAACGTCATGACGCTCCAGGCGTCATGACTAATATCCGGTGTATATACGTGGGCTTTACAACCCGGTCTATGGGATTTCCGGGCTGTGACCAGCACGTAAGGCGTCATGACGCATCGGTCGTCATGACTACCATCCGGCGGATATACCTGGAATGTATTCCCCACGGCTCTCCATCCGGAGGTGAGATACACTGATGTTTCCCCGTCCTATGTCATGTGACCGCACCTAATGTGTATCGTTGCCATGGTTACATTACTAGTCCCGGATCCCGGGTCAGTTTCAAATTACAAAGCGCCATCTTTACTCCGATCCGCTGCTGTCAGGCAGGGGAGCCTGATACTCCAATATACCCAACATACAGGATATTTGTGTGTGTTACATTATAAAATTAATAAAACATGGGAATAAATATGTATATACACATGTGTATATGAAAACTAGTTTCTACACACATGTGTATATAAACCTACATACACACTTGTGCCAAACTTGCAAAAGAAAATGTTTCCTTGATTTATAAATATTTATACCATAAAAACATTTTTCCCTTTGGTATAACTTTCAAATAATTAAAATAATTAAAATTTCTCTAAAACTTCATTTAAACCCTGTGGGACCAGTGAGCCTAACTTAAAAATCCAGTACATCTCCTTTATCCTTAAGCAGTTAACCGATTTTACAGATATTTTCTCTAACGGAGTCACTTTTAACAATGAGGGGTCGCAGTTATGGGATAAACTGTAATGTCTCGAGACACTATGTTTTGTGAAACCCTTCTTAATATTACTTTTATGTTGAGAGATTCTCGAACTAAGACAATTAGTGGTTCTTCCCACATATCTCTTCCCGCAGGGGCATTCAAGTAGGTATATCACGTACCTCGACTTACATGTTAGATATTGTTTTATGGGTATTTTCTCGCTGTCTTTACTTTTTATTTCTATAGTGCCATGTAGTATATGTATACAGCTTTTACATCGTTTTTTACCACACCTGAATGCCCCTGTTTTCCCTTTTGGATCATGTTTATCCTCCATATGTAATCTTTTTTCTTTTCTTGGACAAGATGGTGCCAGGAGGTTTTTGAAAGTTTTATTTTTTCTAAATATGCATATCGGTTGCATACTCAGGCTGTTCCCCAAATAGGGATCATTTTTAAGGAGGGGCCAATGTTTCCGAATAATATTCTTGATCCTATTGTGATGGATACTGTATTTTGTGATAAATGTAGTCTTTGATCTCATTTCGTTGTTATTCCCTTTGTCTTTACTCCTAATAATATTCCCATCCCCATTTCCGCTGTTTTTGTTTTTTCCTTTTATATTTCTACCTGGCCCCCTTATTTGTACTTCTGAGATCACCCTTTTATATGCTCCCTCAACAACTTTTTTGGGGTACCTCTTTTCCTCAAACCGTTTTTTAATAATTTTTGCTTGTTGTTCAAAAACCAGCATATCGGAACAATTTCTCTGTATCCTTTTTAACTGCCCATAAGGCACATTCGTTTTCCATTGTTTCAAATGGCAACTTGAGAACTCCAGATAGCTGTTCGTATCAACTTTTTTAAAAAACGTTTTAGTGGTGACTCTATCTTCCTTTGCTGAGATCTCTAAGTCTAAAAATACTACTCTCTGTTTATCAATAGTATCTGTGAATCTCAAATTGCAATTATTATGATTGAGGGCCTTGATGTAATCTTTTAACGACTCCATGCCACCGTCCCAAATAATCAGAATGTCGTCAATGTACCTTTTGTACATGACGATTCTGGGATCTACAAATTTATCCCTTTCGAAAATGCCCATAAACAAGTTGGCAACACTTGGCGCACATTTCGTGCCCATTGCCGTCCCTCGGATCTGCTTGTAAAATTCTCCATTATACGAAAAATAATTATGACTGAGAATAAATGCAATGGCTTCCACAACAAACTGTCTCTGTTGTGGGGGCATAAGTGGGTCCTCTTGGAGTATACTATTAATGGCATCTAATCCCTGTACATGGGAGATGTTAGTATACAATGCCTCCACATCTAATGTGCACCATATATACGTGTCTTGCCATTTTTGTGTCCTCAATGTCTCTAAAAGATGACCCGTGTCTCTGATATATGATGGGAGTGATTTAACATATCCTTGTAATAGGGCATCAACATATTCTGAGAGATGGTTCGTGATGGCACTCATGCCCGCTATAATGGGGCGTCCGGGGGGGAGTGAAATGCTTTTGTGGATTTTTGGTATATGGTAAAAATAAGGTGTCTCGAATGTGATATTTGTAATGTATTTGTATTCTACTTTCGATAAACAGTTTTTTTCAAAAGCTCCTTTCACCATATCAAAATATGCAGTTTTAATATCGTTAATAGGGTCCCCTTTCAGTTTCACATAGTAGGTTTTATCACCCAAGATGCGTAACGCTTCCTCATGATAGTATGTATAATTCATGAGGACAATGCTACCCCCTTTGTCCGCTTGTCTGATAACTATTTCTTTTTCTTTTACTAGCTTGTTCAGAGTTTCCCTCTGTTGGAAGGTTAGGTTAGATTTTTTCTTTTCCTCTTTTCCTTTCCTACACATTTTGTTAAAATCCTCCAATACATTGCAATAAAAAAGTTCTAAATGTTCACCTTTTGATTCTGTGGGATAGAAATATGACTGTGGTCTCAAATGAGTCGTAATGGGGTCCTCTAGACAGAACTCCTCAGGTGGATCACAAGAGGATCCCTCTCCTTTCTTGCTTTTTAAAATAAAATATCTATTTAAGGTTAATTTTCTAAGAAATGAATTCAAGTCAACAAATAAATCAAACATATTAGAAGCTTGAGTGGGACTGAAAGAGAGGCCCTTGGATAATAAATCTACTTCCTTTCTCTTTAGTATATGTGCGGAAATATTAAAAATCCCATATTTTTTACCCTCCTCAAAGGAGACTATCTCTTCCCCAATATACTTCTTCCTGCATCTTTTGCCCCCCCTAGTGCCCCGTCTCTTGTTTTTTCTCCTCTTTTTCGGAATGAGTTGGACTGCGTCAAGGGGAGATAGAATTGAGTGATTTTTGACTTTGTGGCTGTAACTGGTGTGCTCATTGCATTTCTCTCCCCTGCACCACTCATGAGTTTCCTCCTTTGAGTGGTTATCCCTGTATGTGATCGTTCTTTTAAACCGTCCGGAGGGTAGTTGGAAGGATCCCCTCGTTCTAAAAAACCCGAAGGAACGATATTACTATTGTTTTGTTGCAATTGTTTTTCCGGGCCATAATTAGCCTTGTCGCTTGTAATAGCCACATTGGACAGACAGAGGTCCAAGATATCTGTAGGGGAACCTCCCATTGGTGAAGCTAATAGAGCCCTCTCTACTGTTTGGGGGATTAATTCAGGTGTGAAAAAAATTTGATCACTATTTAATCTATGTGGGGTCTCTGCAGGATTCCTGTTGGTAATATTTGTCCCCAAAATATCTACTGAGGATGGGGGGCTCAGTACCGGCTCTCTTAGACTGCCACACAAAGTATTGTCTACCGTGATCATAGACTGTAAATCTATATCTACATTTTCCCTGGTATAATCAGGGTGTGTTAGGGAATGGAGCCCGCTACATGTGGGAGGCTCACTCCTATCCGTTTGTGTCATGATGTTCCTTCTGGCCCTACCCCGACTATTCCAGACTTCTCCATGGGGGATATAGAGAGAGAGATCAATATGCAGGATGGGATAGGGAATCACATAGGAATTATACCACAACTAGATTACCCTACCATTCCACACACAGATATAGGAATGATTCCATATATAGACATGGAGAAGATTAAATAGTGAGTCCAACTCATTCCGAAAAAGAGGAGAAAAAACAAGAGACGGGGCACTAGGGGGGGCAAAAGATGCAGGAAGAAGTATATTGGGGAAGAGATAGTCTCCTTTGAGGAGGGTAAAAAATATGGGATTTTTAATATTTCCGCACATATACTAAAGAGAAAGGAAGTAGATTTATTATCCAAGGGCCTCTCTTTCAGTCCCACTCAAGCTTCTAATATGTTTGATTTATTTGTTGACTTGAATTCATTTCTTAGAAAATTAACCTTAAATAGATATTTTATTTTAAAAAGCAAGAAAGGAGAGGGATCCTCTTGTGATCCACCTGAGGAGTTCTGTCTAGAGGACCCCATTACGACTCATTTGAGACCACAGTCATATTTCTATCCCACAGAATCAAAAGGTGAACATTTAGAACTTTTTTATTGCAATGTATTGGAGGATTTTAACAAAATGTGTAGGAAAGGAAAAGAGGAAAAGAAAAAATCTAACCTAACCTTCCAACAGAGGGAAACTCTGAACAAGCTAGTAAAAGAAAAAGAAATAGTTATCAGACAAGCGGACAAAGGGGGTAGCATTGTCCTCATGAATTATACATACTATCATGAGGAAGCGTTACGCATCTTGGGTGATAAAACCTACTATGTGAAACTGAAAGGGGACCCTATTAACGATATTAAAACTGCATATTTTGATATGGTGAAAGGAGCTTTTGAAAAAAACTGTTTATCGAAAGTAGAATACAAATACATTACAAATATCACATTCGAGACACCTTATTTTTACCATATACCAAAAATCCACAAAAGCATTTCACTCCCCCCCGGACGCCCCATTATAGCGGGCATGAGTGCCATCACGAACCATCTCTCAGAATATGTTGATGCCCTATTACAAGGATATGTTAAATCACTCCCATCATATATCAGAGACACGGGTCATCTTTTAGAGACATTGAGGACACAAAAATGGCAAGACACGTATATATGGTGCACATTAGATGTGGAGGCATTGTATACTAACATCTCCCATGTACAGGGATTAGATGCCATTAATAGTATACTCCAAGAGGACCCACTTATGCCCCCACAACAGAGACAGTTTGTTGTGGAAGCCATTGCATTTATTCTCAGTCATAATTATTTTTCGTATAATGGAGAATTTTACAAGCAGATCCGAGGGACGGCAATGGGCACGAAATGTGCGCCAAGTGTTGCCAACTTGTTTATGGGCATTTTCGAAAGGGATAAATTTGTAGATCCCAGAATCGTCATGTACAAAAGGTACATTGACGACATTCTGATTATTTGGGACGGTGGCATGGAGTCGTTAAAAGATTACATCAAGGCCCTCAATCATAATAATTGCAATTTGAGATTCACAGATACTATTGATAAACAGAGAGTAGTATTTTTAGACTTAGAGATCTCAGCAAAGGAAGATAGAGTCACCACTAAAACGTTTTTTTTAAAAAAGTTGATACGAACAGCTATCTGGAGTTCTCAAGTTGCCATTTGAAACAATGGAAAACGAATGTGCCTTATGGGCAGTTAAAAAGGATACAGAGAAATTGTTCCGATATGCTGGTTTTTGAACAACAAGCAAAAATTATTAAAAAACGGTTTGAGGAAAAGAGGTACCCCAAAAAAGTTGTTGAGGGAGCATATAAAAGGGTGATCTCAGAAGTACAAATAAGGGGGCCAGGTAGAAATATAAAAGGAAAAAACAAAAACAGCGGAAATGGGGATGGGAATATTATTAGGAGTAAAGACAAAGGGAATAACAACGAAATGAGATCAAAGACTACATTTATCACAAAATACAGTATCCATCACAATAGGATCAAGAATATTATTCGGAAACATTGGCCCCTCCTTAAAAATGATCCCTATTTGGGGAACAGCCTGAGTATGCAACCGATATGCATATTTAGAAAAAATAAAACTTTCAAAAACCTCCTGGCACCATCTTGTCCAAGAAAAGAAAAAAGATTACATATGGAGGATAAACATGATCCAAAAGGGAAAACAGGGGCATTCAGGTGTGGTAAAAAACGATGTAAAAGCTGTATACATATACTACATGGCACTATAGAAATAAAAAGTAAAGACAGCGAGAAAATACCCATAAAACAATATCTAACATGTAAGTCGAGGTACGTGATATACCTACTTGAATGCCCCTGCGGGAAGAGATATGTGGGAAGAACCACTAATTGTCTTAGTTCGAGAATCTCTCAACATAAAAGTAATATTAAGAAGGGTTTCACAAAACATAGTGTCTCGAGACATTACAGTTTATCCCATAACTGCGACCCCTCATTGTTAAAAGTGACTCCGTTAGAGAAAATATCTGTAAAATCGGTTAACTGCTTAAGGATAAAGGAGATGTACTGGATTTTTAAGTTAGGCTCACTGGTCCCACAGGGTTTAAATGAAGTTTTAGAGAAATTTTAATTATTTTAATTATTTGAAAGTTATACCAAAGGGAAAAATGTTTTTATGGTATAAATATTTATAAATCAAGGAAACATTTTCTTTTGCAAGTTTGGCACAAGTGTATATGTAGGTTTATATACACATGTGTGTAGAAACTAGTTTTCATATACACATGTGTATATACATATTTATTCCCATGTTTTATTAATTTTATAATGTAACACACACAAATATCCTGTATGTTGGGTATATTGGAGTATCAGGCTCCCCTGCCTGACAGCAGCGGATCGGAGTAAAGATGGCGCTTTGTAATTTGAAACTGACCCGGGATCCGGGACTAGTAATGTAACCATGGCAACGATACACATTAGGTGCGGTCACATGACATAGGACGGGGAAACATCAGTGTATCTCACCTCCGGATGGAGAGCCGTGGGGAATACATTCCAGGTATATCCGCCGGATGGTAGTCATGACGACCGATGCGTCATGACGCCTTACGTGCTGGTCACAGCCCGGAAATCCCATAGACCGGGTTGTAAAGCCCACGTATATACACCGGATATTAGTCATGACGCCTGGAGCGTCATGACGTTTTACGTGGTGGCCGCAACCCGGAAGTCCTATGGACTGCACGGGGCGGCAATCCCCAGCGTGCATTTCCATTAGGACACGCTGGAGGAAACAAAGAAAGAAGCAGGATTGGTCAGTGTTCTTATGTAAGTGTTTGCTTGTACATATAAATAGTTGTATGTGACTATGGAAGTTTATGCTTGAGAAAGTCGCCATAAGAGCGACGAAACGCGTTGCATATGTGCATAATTTGTTTTTGGCATTTTGCTATTTTGCCATTATTTTAGTTTACTTTGCAATAAATTCAGCAGGAATACCCTGCATTTATATTTAAATGTGCATGTTCCTTCAGAGCGCCTAAAATAGTTTTTTGTATACTGATTAGCCAGTGATAGGCAATTCTATGGTGGAAGTTAAGTCTTTACTTGATATAGTAACAGCATGTATTTTCATCTCTGCATTCATAAATGAATATTGCACTTTTTTGTAACTCCTTCATCATATCCTGATGAAGATGAAGGAGTTACAAAAAAGTCAATGCATACAATATCATCCACTCACAAAATCTGAACCGGACAATGAATTACTTCCCAGTGTTGACCTCTTTATTGTACTTCAGTAAAACGTGTGAAGAAAACCGCCCCTGATTTTCGCTCCTCATTGTCTGCAGCTATCTGTAAGTACCTGTTAACTTTATAGACCTTCAGATCGATGGGGTCTAGGTAAGCTTAATTTGGAAGTATGGTGAAGGCCTTCATTCTTGGAAATAGTTGCATACTTAGTTTATTCCTGGAGGGTCACATCTCCTCCATTTAGAGTCCAAAAAATTCAAAAACCGGATTAAATTGCCCCGTGGGCAGCTGACTTGGTGTTTTAGGGTGTTTTCAACCCATAATTTACTGAAAATGATGTGGATTCACACCGGTTTTACATTTATGACATTTTTGTATATAATGGATCTATTTTGACTCTTGGACTTTACGTTGAGCGAATCTACAAAAAGTTCCCCTTCCTTTCTAATTTTTTCCGTTTGAATGGCTGCATTGTGCCGCTGACATCCAGCCTCTTCCAATTAGTTTTCAACACTGCCGAGTACATTTCTTTAACTAGTAATCCCAATGTAAATTATATGTGAACAGAGTGTACGCTTCACCCGTAATGGTTTAAACAGAGGCTCTTCACTGAAACCCGTAAATGTTTTTTCCACAAGAGCCCCTCTGCACCAAAACGATTCCTCTTCATTAATACTGGATGCACAGAGGCGTCACCGGGTCATTAACCCCTTTATTCTTCAACTGCCTTAGTTCTTGGTTGTAACCTTACGTCCTATAGATGGAGGGAGCTCAGAAGCTGCACCCGTGCCATCCACAGTGGGAGCCAGCTTTGACTGACAGCCGCCCCCACCACTGCAACAGCGGGGATCGGTGAGTACATTGATCTGCACTGTTAACTAGAGATGAGCGAACCTACTCGGCCACGCCCCCTTTTTCGCCCGAGCGCCGCGATTCTCGAGTACTTCCGTACTTGGGTGAAAAAATTCGGTGGGCGCCATGGGTGAGTGGGGGGTTGTAGCGGGGAGTGGGGGGGAGAGGGAAAGAGAGAGAGCTCCCCCCTGTTCCCCGCTGCTATCCCCCGCTCCGCCACGCCTCCCCCCGTCCCCCGGCGCCCCCCGAATCTTTTCACCTGAGTACGGAAGTACTCGAAAATCGCGGTGCTCGATCGAGTAATTACTCGAAACAAGTATATTCGCTCATCTCTACTGTTAACCCCTTACATGCCACAATTAACACTAATCACGGCATGTAAAGTGGTCACAGAGGGAGGGCACTTCCTGTGTGATGACATGGGCCCTATGCTATGTAATTATGGAGGACCAATGGGTTGCCATGGTGACCTATGAGCACTATTATTAGGGACAATACCTTGCAGTACCGAAGTACTATCATAGTGATAAAGCATCACAGGTTCAAGTCCCGTTCAAGAACATACAAAATATAAACAATAACAAAAGTGAGAAAATAGTAATAAAAAACTTTTTTTGCTTACTTCCTCTCTTTGTTTAAAAAAAACAAACAAAAAAACCATACGTTTGGTATCGTCGCATCCATACAATAAATTGGACACATTTTTTATCCTACGTGGCAAATGCTAAAAAAAAAGCTCTAAAAAAAGAAGCCAAAATGTTTTTTTTTTGTTCATTTCGCCTCTCAAAAAAGCAATAACAGTGATCAAAAAAGCCGTATGTACCCCAAAATGGTACCAATAAAAACTACAGCTTATCATACTAAAAACAAGCCCCCAGGGAGCTCCGTCAATGGAAAAATACAGTCATGGAACTGAACACAGCAATGTAAAAGAGAAAATAGGTCAAAAATATAGAGAAATATTTTATATATTCCAAAAAAAAATTCATAAAACTTCTGCAGTACATTATATGTACCCATAAAAATGGCACCAATAACTACAGCCCTCCGCGCAAAACACAAAGCATTACCCGTCCATGTCAATGGAAAAATAAAAAAGTTAAGGCTTCTGAAAAGTGGAGATGAAAATCCCCCAAAATCGTCATGTCCTTAGATCTAAAATAGACTGAGTCATTAAGGGGTTAATTCTTTGACTTGAAGTCAGAAACATCTCCGGGGAGGGGAAAAGAAATTAAAACAGCTGAGATGACGGCCCACCGCTCAATAATGAAAAGCACACGGCTGTATGATAGAAGCAGACTCGGCTCGGCACAATGTGACTCCGACATCCATTGCTGGAGCCCAGTGACTGGCATTGAGCTGTACAGAACATCACGCTCAGCCGGCGGGGGTCTTCTGAAACGACTGGAAATCACCTGTGACTTTTCCTTTTCCTGTCTCGCTTCAAAGTTATGCTCAATAGAAAGATATTGTGTGCAATGTGGCTTCCATTCACAGTGCTGTGCCACAGCCATTGTACCATGGACCCCATTGACTCCTAGTCGGGGCTTCATCGTGGTTTCCGTCATTTTGACAGTTAAAATAGCACATAAAGCATCAAGTCCGACAGAACTGGCATTGGCAATGTGAACGTAGCCTGACCGCAGCGAACTACATACATGGACGACCATAGATAATGGCATGTAGTTCATTGAGGTCAACAGGAACCCTACACAGCTGTATAGGAATCAAACTCTCCAGTGCCAAGAGGATAGAGGTGTCTGAGGAAACATGATAGGAGCGCCACTGCAAACAATTGGCCCCCTCCAAGATTTGCAACAAAATCAGGATGTCCGCCTAGTTTGGAATAGAATATTTCCAAAAATTTGCAAAATTGATTAGCCAGTAGAGAGTGCTGAGTTGCATGATGTCCGACGTGACACAACACCGCTATGTGTAACTACACCTAGCAGCTAGCACCATCATTAGTGTAGAGAAGGACCAGAACAGAGTCAAGCCAATCAGTGCTGCTGGGCCACAGACAACTTACAGCTATCTGGTTCTAGAAAGTGTTTTGCTCATCCAGAGCTTTGCTGGTCCAGAGTTCTACCTGAAGAAAGCCTACAAGCATAAAGAAGAGAAGGGAAAACCTAAGGAGCTAAACATGTTTTGGCAGAATAATCTGCAGATACAAGTTACAGTATGGTTGCAAGTGAGTCATCATGGTAGTCTGGCCCAGATAGAGAAGAAAAGGGAAAGTGAACGACTGCGACCAGCAAAGACGTCACCTGTAAGTCAAAAGCTTTACAATTATTGTCTCATTGATTGCCCCTTAAAAAAGATATAATGGTTTTATGGTGTTGAATTTACTGCAGCTCACACTCTGCACCAGGACCACCAATGTGTTATAACAGCCATTGCCAAAGGTAAGAGTAGAACCATTGGGTTTTATTCCAGAGTGGGGAGTTCTCACCATTAATCTCCTCTAATACTAAAAACAGTCAATGCTACAAGTACTGCAGTACATATTCATTTGGCAGATTGTAGCTGGTGGCATCACAGATGGTAGAGTGGCATGGAGGGTATCTAGGTCATGGTAGGTCATTTGAAGATTAACTTCATACGACCTACCAACTGAGCTGTGCCTTATACTGCAGCTAGAGCTATTCACTTCACTCCTAACTGTCTGATAGTCTCTCTCATCCATAACCATGAGAGTATGAAGAAGTGTAGCTAGGCATTCCTTCCTCCGGGGCGGAGGTTTAGTTTAGTGCCCCCACCACCACCACCATGGATTACGAGAATGGGGGTCCTGTATATCCCCGCTGAATGAACTTGGAGGAGGTGAAGCAGGAGCGCTGCTGCATTAGACATTTTAATGGGACTTACAGAGACACGTGCTTGTACTCAGCCCTCTCCAGCAGCCCAAATATGAATGAAGCAACAGCATGCATGTGGGGAGACATGAGACATCTCGCGGTCATTGGAGGTCTCAGTGGTCGGACCCTCACCAATCAGACACTTATTCCTTATCCCATAGATAAGGGATATGTGTTAAACTTGGAGCAATCCCTTTTAATCATGATGTAGTACCACATCTGCTGGACAGCCTTGAAACTACAAGTCCCAGCATGCGCTGTCATTGAAAGACTACCTCTGTAAGGCCCATTCACACCTGTGTTAGGGCTTTCCATCTCTCTGGTCCAACTATCAGGAGGAGATGCTTTTAGGGGTGGAATTCAAAATTTTACAGCACATTTCCTACCTATATTATTGTAATCATTAATAGTAGAACAGCACCAAAACCCGGCTCATAAGTACGGCACCTGAACCAAGAGCAATTAAGGGATAAATAGCAAATAGTCCCTGCTATTTAGGTTTGCACTTCCTAATACGATCTGAACAATGGTAAAGTATTATGGGGGTTGTCTGTTCACAAACAAGAATGCTACTACCCATAATCACTCTGCAGACCATACAGTGACTACATGACTAAGCAGAGGCGGCCAGTGACAGAATAAACAATGACACTGTGACTCACATGCAACATCTCTAAATAGTGTTCTAGTTTTCTTCTCCATCCAGTCCAGATCGACATGACAGCTTCTCTGGGATACAACGTGTCCTTTCTGAGGTTGCCACGCACACATATGTCTTTAGCTCTTTGCTTCTTCATATCCATAATCCCTATATTAAGATAAACTCTTAATAGAGCCACACATGGTATCCCCTAAATAATGTATAATAGTGCAACTCACAGCGCCCCATTAATAATAAGTAATAAACCACACTGTCCCTGGTGGTAAATAACGAATCATACTGTCCCCGTGTAGTAATAAATAGCCATAATGTCACCCTGTAATAAATGATCAACATTGTTCTCCTGTAGCAACTAAATGGTCATACTGCCCCTTATAGTAAGATATAGCCATACTGCCCCCCCTGTATGAATATATAGCTATTCTGCCCCCCCCCCCCATGTAGTAACATATAGCCACAATGTCCTTCTGTAGTAAGATATAGATTTACTGCTTCCCTGTAGTAATATATAGCCATAAAGTCCCACATGCTAAAATAATAAACTCATCCACCTCCCCCATGGTCCCATGGCGCCTTCCGTCCACCACTGTGTCTCTTCTGGCTAACATACTGCAAAATAATGCTGGCGTCATGATGATCATAGAATGGTAGAGTTGGAAGGGACCTCCAGGGTCGCCAGGTCCAACCCCCTGCTCAGTGCAGGATCACTAAATCATCCCAGACAGATGTCTGTCCGGCCTCTGAAGACTTCCATTGGAGGAGAACTCACCACCTCCTGTGGTAACCTGTTCCACTCATTGATCCCCCTCACTGTCTAATATCTAATCTGTGTCTCCTCCCTTTCAGTTTCATCCCATTGCTTCTAGTCTTTCCTTGTGCAGATGAGAATTGGGCTGTGCCTTTTTTATTAGAAAAGTTTGAAAGCATGTGGATTCGTGCTCATTTACTGCCGCAGCACATCCATGTAATTGTGCAACACCCCTGAGAGGTACCCCAGTCACATAACTTATGTGGGGAGCTGGGAGGGTTAAGTGTTGGCTTGTCACGGCAGCACTTACCGGCTCCTTTCCAAGAGGGATGACATGTAGCCGAGGCCAGAGCAGGATTGCAGGCCACCATCGACACCCTAGGATAGGGAATGCCAATAAACAGGATGATGGGGGTAGTAGTTGTCACGGGTGACGCTACCTTTCCTACACACCAGTATATCACACAGAGGAGAATAATCACAGACACTGGTGTATAGTACCTGGGGTCCCCAGGAACGGTTAAGGTCCGATATAAACTTTACTTGGAATAAACTTTGGCAAAGCAATTATTCACAACAATTCAGGTACAATTCTTCACAATGCAGGTAAGAAAGGAAGATCAGAGGTCAGGGAGGATACACAGGATGAAACTGGTCCTACAGTCTGTGTTATCTGTACGGTACCGCTCCTGGTCTGGGAGCACTCCGGAGGAGAAAGGGGGTAGGGGGTCACTCCACAGACACTCTGCTAGTAATTACTTACTTCTAGGATTTGCACCCCGCACTAGAGACGTGTGGGTGTGACTTACAAGAGTACTTCTGTGCGGTGATCCTAACTTTGGCCGGCCGCATAGGCAAAACTTGTGGGTCTGAATTAGTACCTCTACACTGGCCTTGACAGGGAAAGTGATTACTTACGAGGGCTCTCTCTTAGGTTTTGGGCTCACATTCAGCTTTCATTCACTACGGGAAGTCTCTCCTTCTCCTCCATCTTCACCACAAGGAAGCTGAAGGTGCTTCCATGTGGCTCTGTGTTAGCACTCTCTCTGGTTTCAGACAAGATCGAGCTCTCAGTAAAGATGGATTTCTGTAAAGATGGACCCTCTTTCCCACTCTCAGTCACTCCTATTTATACCCTCACTCACATCACATGACATGACAGACTGATACATTTACATGCAGGCAATGATTTTATTAAAGTTAACCTCTCAAGCGCCGCAGCTGTGCAACACACACTGGAAATAACTAGACATGCTTTGCACAGTGCATCTACATAGGAAAAACATGTATGACATTTATGGAGGGGACCAGGATGATGTTCCGGGACACTACAATTGGGATTCATTTGGCCGTTTCCCCAAGATGTTGTTGATATCGCAAGTCTCTACATTTGACACCTTTTACCTTCAGCCTTCTTGGATATTTGTAAAGTGGGAGCCTAGTGCTTGTTTCCGGTTTTTATTATTGTTGTTATACTGTATTCCTGTGTCTTTAAGAGCTGTGGGGAAATGTAGTAGTGGCAGCTTCTGACGCATCTTCACAGGCCGGAAACGGAAGTGATCAGTTGAGCTGCCACAAGCTTGTGAAGCAAAAGGTCTATGGCTATGCTTGCTGTGTGGCAGTCCAGGAAGAGCTTGCTTGCCCTATGGGTGTTCGGAAAAATTAATGGTAAAAAGTGCCCTTCGGGCAGGAAGATCATTGTGCCGCAGCTTTGTCTGCGGGGCCTGCCAAGCTCCAGTGCAACCTGGTTGGACCGGTGAGCAGAATTTTGTAATATTTCAACTCGGAACCCGGCTTTGTAACTTTCCTTACGATTAGTCTTTGGACAAACTGTTACTTCGCCTACAGAAAACAAATCCCAGCACACTGGAGAGTTATTACGGAACTTCAGTTGTTGATACAATCAGAACTTACATCCCACCACAGCCGCTCTTGTTTATCCTGAATACGTTTTTTGTTATTAAAGTTGCTGAGCATTGGAATGTTTGGCTCCGACTCCTTCAGACCTTTCAACAGTCCCGGATCCAGCGGAACAGTCCTAGTCTCGAACTGGTGTCCCGATGTCCCAAGCAGTCTGCCACTTGTTCCAGCCTGCTCCGGCCAACTCCACATCACATCATCAGAGTGATGCTGGGCTTCTGGCTCCACCACCCGGCATCTTCTAAGTGTAACAGGCGGCATGATTATGTCATCACGTCGACTGCATCGTTCTGCAGGATGTCAGCCGGAGGAGGACAGGCAGTAGGCAGAAGGCACCATGGGACCATTGGGGGAGATAAGTAAGATTATTATTTTAATATAGTGGACATTATGGCTAAATTTTCCAACAGGGGGAACATTGTGGCTATATATTACTACAGGGAGACAGTATGGCTATATATTACTACAGGGAGACAGCATGGCTATATATTACTACAGGGAGAGAGTATGGCTACATATTACTACAGTGGAACAGTACAGCTATTTATTACGACAGGGGGACAGTATGGATATTTATTATTACATGGAGACACTATGGCTCATTATTTACTACAAGGAGACAGTGTGGCTTGTTAATTTATTAATCAAGGGGCACTTTGAGTTGCACTGTTATACAGAATTTAGGGGACACCATGCGTAACACTATTAAGAGTTTATCTTAATATAGAAATTACGGATATGAAAAATCAAAGAGCTAAAAACGTGTGTGGCAACCTCAGAAGAGACAAGCTGTGTCTGAGAGAAGCTGTCATGTCGATCTGGGCTGGATGGAGAAGAAAACTAGAACATTAATTAGACATGTCACATGGGAGTCACAATTTCATTGTTTGTTCTACCAGTCATACTAGGAAGTACAAACCTAAATAGCAGGGTTAATGTGATTTTATATTTTACCCCTTTATTGATCTTGGATCTGATGTATTTATGTTCTGAGCTTGGTTCTAGTGATGTACTTATGTTATGATGTTGGTTCTGGTGCTGTATTCATGTAATGATCTGTTCTACTATTGCTGATTAGAATAATATATATTTGGAGTATTGTAATTGTTGGGCTAATAGTTTAGCGATGTTTTTTTGTGGCTTGCTACATCGTGGGTTTTTTACATCCATAACTTAATCACCCAGATAGGGAACAAGTTATTAAAATTTGAATTTGAAAATATGGACAGGGGTCGGGACTGGGTGTGGACTGGGTTCCTGCCCTGTAAAGTTGGGAGGTATGGCTCCTTAACAGCATATCTGAGGATACTTTGGTACTCTACTGCACCCTGGGTCCACTTTCTCTCTAGACCAAACTGGTATTGCCGGAACCCAGCCATGAGAATCTTAAGACTATGATCTCCACTTATGAGGACAAGGGTACCATGATCCAGAAGACAGGAGGCAAGCCTCCCGCTCCCAGAAATTCCCCAGACTATCTTCTCTGACTGTCCTCCTCCAGACCTCAGGCTGATCCTCCCTCCATCCTTTTATGTGGTGCTGTGAGCAGGGTCAACCACATGCCTGAGAGGAACACAAAGGTCTATCCTTCCCAAAAAAAGCAGGAGGCATAAGTAGTCGGCCCAAGCTTATCGATGATACTGTAAAGAGCAGGAATAATAGGAGTGCCGCCTACGATGTCTATTACAGGACTGGCTTCCTGAACCAGAAAGCCTCAGTAGTAGTATTGGTACCAGTATCTTTGATTCCCACAATGAGTTGTCACTTTATTCACAATATGAAACAACAGAACTGAATTTTTGTTTGCCTTTCCTTGGTACTTTCCAAATCCGGGTACATTGAAGAGTTATTTGGGAACTTTCAGTTGTTGATAAAATCACCCAATCCACGGTACTCAGACCTTTTGACCCAGTTACGGCCACTCTTATTCCGAATGTGTTGTTTGTTATTACCGCTGCCGAGCATGAAATGTCTGGCTCTGGTTCCTTCACTGCATATACGAGGAGCTTTTGCTTTTCTCCGGGTCCACTTTCTCTCTAGACTGTACACCAAACCGGTATGGCCAGAACCCGGCCATGTAAATCTAATGATTACAATCCCCACCTCTGAGGACAAGGGTACCATGACCCAGAAGTCTGAGAAAAGCCTCCCGCTCCCAAAGATGCTTCTCACCGCCTCTCTAGCCTGGCCTTCTCCAGAGGATAAGGGGAGACCCCGGCCTGATCCTCTCTCCATCCCTTCATGTGGTACCGTGAGCAGGGGAAACCAGCAAGACATGCGGGAGTGGGAGGCTCAGAAGAAGCAGCTGCCCTGAGCCTATCGGAAGTACAGTAAGGAGCATGAGAAGCAAAAGTGCCACCTTTGTTGTCTAGTGCAGGACTGGCTACCTCAGGCAGAGGGCCTCACTCATAGTGTTGACCTTCTTTGATTCCCGCAAGGGTTATGGCTTAATTCGCAATATGAAACAACAGGACAGAGTTTTTGTTTGTCTTTCCTTGGTATTTGTCAAATCCCGGGTACATCGGAGAGTTATTATGGAACTTTCAGTTGTTGATATAATCACCCAATCCACGGGACTCAGAACCTGGTTACGGACGCTCTTGTTCATTCCAAGTACGTTGTTTGTTATCAAAGTTGCTGAGCATTGTAGTGTCTGGCTCCAGCTACTTCACTGCATATCAAAGAAGGTATTCTGTCGCACCCCAGGTCCACTTCCTCTGTAGACTGAACACCAAACCGGTATGGTCGGAACTTGGCAACAAGAATCTGATGACTACGATCCCCACCTATGAGGACAAGGGTACCATGACCTAGAAGACTAAGGTAAGCCACCCGCTCCCAGAAATACTCCAAAACATCGTTCTGTCCCGACCTCATCCAGAAAAGGATAAGGGGATGCTCCAGCCTGATCCCCTCTCCTTTTCTTCAGTTTTACTCAAACATAGAAAACTTGCATAGCGCAACACACGTCACATTGGACAATTCCAGCTGCACAACCCATATTCACTGCATAGTCTTCTAAAACACTGACATGACTTACTGCTTGTAAACGTCAAATAACAGTGCGCCGGATATTCAGTGCCTTTTGTTGTTTTCACTACTGACATCTGCAACTATATCCTATATCGCAAACAATGAACATTCTGCTTCCCTTCCCCCAGCTGCGCACCTGTACACCTGTACACCATCAGCGCCCTCTGTCAACTTTAACCACTTTAGGATAACTTTTCAAAAGTTTTCTAACTTTGATGTTTTTCATTGCATCATCCCTTTTCCATCACAGGAGGACTGATACTTTGTTCCAGGTACTCGCCGTCGTCTGTATTTTTACCATTGTTGTATATTACTAACCTCTTTATGTTTTTATACCTATCGGGTTAAAAAAAAAATGAGGGGAGGGGGCTATTTGCCGTGATGAAGTGACAGCAGCGCACTGCGTTGCCTCAGCGCTGCCAGAGACCAACATGAAAGATGTTAAACGCTTCAAGCTGTACAAGCAGCGGGCCGGGCCTTGGCGCTCATTACAAACAGTGAAAGCTCGCTGATATTTACAGTTTTTAGAAATCATTACACTTAAGACTGGAATTCACCCCCCTTCTTCTATTCTATTAAGGACTTCAGATACTTTACGGTTTTCCTGTATGTTTTTCTTTATCACCTTTCCAGAAAAAAAATGGTAAGTAGCCGCTCGGTTTCTGTAGTAAAATTATTTCCCCGATGTGTCATTAGGAAGGTTTTTGATCCAACACAAACCTGCTTCCTTCCTCCTGTGTTACACATGTCTTTCCTTTTGCTTGGCTCACCTTCCTACCCCTATTACTGCAGCTTTGAAGCTTCCACCTTTCTCCATCCAGCCTAGACGTGGCCAGCGCCCCTTCTATCAGTCAAGAGGGGCGGGGGGAGATTTTGTTTCAGGTTAAATTTTGTGTTTATGCCCAGTTTAAAATACGGGATAAAAGGGGCACAAAGGATTCCTATTTATGTCTTCAGATCTGAACAGATGTGACGGTGGATTATTCAGAATGGTCTGTTGTAAAGCAATGCCACTAATGTAGACTTGTGCGGCACTCAAAAGGATTAGTTCACTAGAATGTGTTTAAAGGGTTTCTATGGTTCTAAAAAAAATATATGCAGGACATAACTAGAAAACACTGTGCCCTGTAGCAAACATTAGAATGCCCCCACCATCACCATGCGCTTGAACAGTTCCTTATAGTATTATATGTAGAGTACCCAAGTGACTGATGATCCCGCCAAGATGATAGTGGTCACTCTGTTCTCCCATCTAGGTGATAGTGGTCCTTCTGTTCTCCCCCCCCCCCCCCAGGTGATAGAGGTCCCTGTGTTCTCCCACCCCCAGGTGATAGTGGTCCCTCTGTTCTCCCCCCCCCCCCCCAGGTGATAGTGGTCCCACTATCCTCCCCACAGGTAATAGTGGTCCCTCTGTTCTCCCCCCTCCCTTCCCCCAGGTGATTGCTGTCTCTCTGTGCTCCTCCCCCAGGTGTCAGAAGTCTCACTTCTTTCCCCAGGTGACAGTGGTCTCTCTGTGCTCCTACCCCAGGTGACAATTGTCCCTCTGTGTTCCCCAGGTGACAGTGGTCCTTTTGTGTTTTTTTTTCTGTCAGGTAACAGTGGTCCCTCTGTGCTCCTCCCTCCAGTTAATAGTAGTCCATCTGTGTCATGACCCCAACATGTGATATTGGTCCCTCCATTCCCCCAGCAGGTAATAGAGATCCCTCTATGCTCCCCTCAAGTGTTAGTGATCTTTCTATGCCCTTGTCCCACATGCGAGGTGATAGAGGACCCGTTGTGCTCTTACAGTGATCCCTCTGTATTCCTCCCCCCAGTAACAGTGATCCCTCTGTACTCCTTCCCTCAGTGATAGTGGTCCCTCTGTGTCCTTTTGCCACCCACCATGTGATAGTGGTCTCTCACTGCCTTCTATTCCTAGGTGATAGTGTTCAGTCTTGTCTATTCCATCCAGTTAATGTGTCTTGCTCCTTTGCTTTCCAATCTAGTCTGTGTTTTCTAGTTTATGGTTTGTCTAATCTTTCCTTATTTGTTTGTTTCTGTCTGCCTTGGGTCATCCCAGCATTTTCTTCTTTAGTCTTTGGTCTGTGTCCAAATGCTCTCCTCTTCTCAGGAATAGTGTTTCAGACAGTGTTGAACAATATTGTTTTAGACAGGGTTATCCATAGGAACAGCTTAGTGATGTTTAGGGACAGTGTCAGGGAGAAATTAGCAAAAGGAGTAGGTAGAGCCGGTGTTCAGGGCCAGAATTTCTCTGGATATTATTTCACTTCCATAGCATCTGTTCTTGATATGTGCTTAATATCTATATTTCTTGCAACAGCCCCTAGTTACGCTATTTGGTTGTACTGTAAGTACTGGTGTTAGCACTCAGGAAAGCCAACTACTAAATGTGAAGTCAAGTTCTGCTGTTTAGCATCCTGCAGGCATCATTACATCTTCAAAATCTTAGCAGTCGCCTATAGAGCTTTTTTTTTTAAGGAATTGATCTCCACTAGTCCAACCATGTCCAAAATGTGCTGGGCGGAGGCCACTTCACAAAAAAATACCAGAAGTTAAAAAATATTTTTATTCTTAAAGGCTTTGTTCATCATAATTAAAAAGTTCCCATCATTAGGAACTGTGATGAAATTTAAAAAAAAGAGGCTATACTTATCCATTTAATCAGTCATCACTTTCGATACTGCCATTCCAGCCCCCTCTGCCAGACTTTGTTTAATTGGCTGCAGTGATGATGTGCCTGTATAACCCAAGTGACCACTACAGCCAGTCATTGACCTTTGTGGTCTCATGCCATATACTTCAAAAGCCAGAAAAGTAACACATTTGTATAGCTTGGCTTCTCAAATGAAGATTTAAGTAAGGGGCTGTCCATTTCTTCTACAGGCTTGCTGATGGCTGGTGAGTCCAATTCAAGATAGGCAGATCCAGCCACAGCGATTGCAGGGAAAAGCTTGTATTGGATTCGATGCTGCAATGTCCTGGTTCTTTCTCTGTTTCCTCTCGTCCTCGAGAGGGTTCTCAAAAGAAGAGGTAGCTTGGTATATGGTATGCTTCCAAGATATGTGAAGAAAGGCTAGAGTAGAGAACTCGTTGTGATCAATAGGGTAGGCTTCAAGGGACTTCTTTAGAGACTCCTTATACTTTATCTTTGGTGCCCCTCTGTTTTGATGTCCATTCTGAGCTTGCCATACAACACATCACTTGGAAATATGTCCTAACAAATGGAATTGAGTATTCAACAGTTTGGCTAAAATACTGGTGATTCCTGCCTGTTTGAGGACTTCATGTTGGTAATGAAGACTCAATGTTGGTAATGAGGTCATGCCAATGAATGTTGAAAATGGTGCAGAAACAGCACTGATGGAAGAGCTTGAGAAGTCGTAGATGGTGCCGACAGACGATCCATCGAATGTGAACACAATCCTGATCATCCAGGTCTGCTGTTGTTCTCTAAAGCAGCATACTGAAGAAGGTCGGCAAGAGGGATGGTGCAAGAACATTCATTTTTTATTTTTGTATCTGACTCATCCTTGCTTGTCTTCATGCAGTTGGATGATCATATTGAGGATTTTGAAGGGCATCCCAGTTGTTCCAAAAATTTACCAGAGGCTTTTCCTACAAATCATGTCAAACACTATAGTGGAGTGGAACAAGTCACGTACAGTCCCTTGCTTTGTTTCCTATATTTACCATTGTATTAAATGACTCTAAAAATTTGAGAAAAGTGCAAAAAGTTCAGCATTACCCCGCAACTGCACTGTGGTTAATAGGAACGCACAGATGTTCTCTAGAGGGAACACCGCACTGATAGAACACGGGCTGGCCACTGTTTGCAGAACATCGTGCTTGTTATTTTGACACGTTTGATGATGTCTCACATCAGGAATGGGAGAAGCATTGAAACATTTTGTAAAATTAGTCTCCCGGGAGCTTGTTGCCAAAGAACTGACATAGATTTAACAAGGAACATGAGTCCTGGAGACCCCTGCATACTCTTGGGTGAAAATTAGATTTAGCAGTTTAGAGGATTAAAAGATTTACTTTGTTACTGAACTTTGGGCAATTAAGAGGTGCATTGTGTGAAGAGATTTGTTGTGCCTCATTGGACTTGACAGAACACATGTACAACTTTGCAGACCGAAGGGATATTTCAAGTTCAACCAAAAAAAATAGCCTGTGTCATCGTTTTCGGCTTTTTTTCTTCTTTTCAAATTATTGTTAAGATGTAAGTCATTAAAATTCTGTCTTTACTGAAGAAAAATGTTCTAATTAATGACATTTGCCTTTATTTTCCATGTCCATGAGTTTTGCTGACTCAGCTGCAAGTTCAGTTTGTGCTATGTGACTCTAAACCTAAAAAGGTTCCAAGTTCCAAAGGGGTAAATTGAGAGTCACTAGTAGAGAAGGACCTGGATGTACCGCATAGATCATAGGCTAAACAACCGCGCTGAAGAAGTCGTCCGAGAAGGAAAATCTCCAGTGCCCCAGTAAGATGAACAATGACTTAACCAGGGTGGAAAGTCTAAGGACCTTCCTATTCTTTGCCAGTGTCTCAGTCAGATTGGCAATGAGTTTACCAATGCCACATTAGGTTTGTATCAACCTTAAGGCTGGGGTCACACAGGGCGGATGTGCCGCGGTTTTGCCGCAGCAGATCCGCCCACGGCAAAACCACCCGCGGCCGCTAAGCCCGGGATTAGCCAGCCATGTGGACGAGGTTTCTCAGAAATCTCGTCCACACGGGACGGCTAATCCGCTGCGGTAAATCCGGTTGAAACCGCGGCTGCGGCGGCCGCGGTTTCAAAAGAAGCAGCATGCTCATTCTTTTTTTCATTCCGCTGCGGCCGCGCTCTCCTCTATGGGAGCGCCGGCCGCAACGGAAGAGCAAGCGGCCGGACCGCTTCAAAGCCGCCGCGGCTTAAACCGCGGCGGCTCTGCCGGCGGAGATCTCGCGGTTTTTGCTGCGGCCAAACCTCGAGATTTCCGACGGCAATCCGCCCCATGTGACCCTAGGCTAAGAGAGCAGAGAGTCTAAAGATACTTTCATTCTTACTCAGTGCTTCACTCAGATTGGCACTGGGCTAAATTGTCTGAAGGACCCTCTTGTCACTGGCGTAACTAGAAGGGATGCAGGGGATGCAGTTGCACCCGGGCCCAGGAGCCTTAGGGGGCCCATTAGGCCTCTCGTCTCCATATAGGGAGCCCAGTACTATGAATAAAGCATTATAGTTGGGGGTCCCACTACAGATTTTGCATTGGGACTAAGAAGCTTTAAATTACACCTCTGCCTCCTGTCTGTGCCAGTGCCTCAGTTAGATTGCCACTGATTTAACCAGAACAGATAGTGTAAGGGACCTTTCTGTTTATCACTAGTGCTTCAGAAAGTTTAGCACTAACTAAACCAGGCTGGACAATTTAAGGAACCCTCCCTTTCTTAGCCAGTGCCTCAATCAGGTTGGCAATGACTAAACCAGGGTAGATAGTCTAGTGTAATGAGCTTTCCATTCTTCACCAGTGCCTCAGTTAGATTGTCTCCACTTAACCAGGCCAGATAGTCTAGGGGAATCTCCTGTTCTTCCCCAGTGTTTCAGAATGTTTGGCACTGACTTAACCAGGGCAGATAGTCTAAAGAGCCCTCCCAGTCTTAGCCAGTGCCCCACTCAGTTTGGCATTGATTTCACCAGAACATACAATCTAAGGACCATCCCATTCTTCACCAGTACCTGAGCGGGATTAGCACTGATTTAAACAGGTCAGACAGTCTAAGGACCTTCTTGTTCTTTGCCAGTGCCTCAGTAAGAGTGCCACTACCTTAACCAGGCCTGTTAGTTTAAGGGACCCCTATTCTTTGTGAGAGCCTCAGTAGAATTGGCATTGATTTAACCAGAGCAGATAATATAAGGCACCTTTCCATTCTTCACCAGTGCTTCAGTCAGTTTTGCACTGACTTAACCAGAGTCAATAGTCTAAGGGACATTCCCAGCTTGGTGCTAACTAGACTAGGGTGCATATACTAGGAAACCCTTCCATTCTTAAATCGTAACTCCTCCAAGGAAATATGCACTTTTCCAGTGAGGTCCCCAAGTTGCGTCCCCAAACTAGTTACCACCTAGCAGCATTAGTGTTGCTGCTGATGTTAGAGAGGATGTAACTGGAGGTATAGATGCATAATCATAAGATACCTCAAGACAATTCCAGGAAGACAATCAAAACTAAGCAGAAATACCAAGGAGAATCCAGATACATAACTACAAGAAAAGTTGAGTCTAGGACCAGGCAAGAAGGCTTAGAGGTGCAAATCCAAGCGGTGAAACAGGAATAAAGTCAGAACGTAGTGCAAAGTAAACCAGGAACCAGGAATGCAATCAAGATGAAGGCAAGGAGTGACGAAGAATAATCTAAGGCTTAGGCAAGAGGCCAGCGGAGATTTAAATATACCATCTGTGGTGATGTCATTGGGCCGTGCCAGATGCTAAGACAACTCCACCATGAGCACAAAGCTGCTGGATCACGTGGAGGTGATCAATGCCAATCAGCTGCTGTACAGCCCAGCAGGATTCTGTTGTGTATCAAAGAGTGTAGTGAACCAACTTAGCTCCTTAATGACGCGGCCCCCTTTTATTTCACTTTTTGCTTTCTCCTTACAGCTCTTATTTATCAATCAACGTGGCTGTATGAGGACTTGCATTTTGTGGGACGCGTTGAATGTTTTTGAATATTACTGTTTAATGTACTAAAAACCATTTAAACGTTTCTTAGTGGAGTGAAGTGGAAAAAAACAATGTTGCCATCTTTGCAGGGGTCTTGCTTTTACAGGGTACACACTGCAGCAAAAATGAGATAACTTTATTCTGCGGGTCGGTGCGACAATAGAAAGTTTATAGACTTTGCTTTTTTTTGCTGTACTAACCTTGAAAAATAAAATATCTTTAAGGGCTTATTTAGACGACCGTATATCAGCTGGGTTTTCACGCCGAGCCGATATACGGTGTCCTTGTCTGCAGGGGGAGGAGGGTGGAAGAGCCAGGAGCAGGAACTGAGCTCCGACCCCCTCTCCGCCCCTTGCCACTATTTGCAATAGGAGGGGGCGAGACGGGGGCAGAGCTAAGTCCTGGTGCTTAGCTCTGCCCCCGTATCGCCCCTCCCATTGCAAATAGTGGCGAGGGGCGGGGAAGGGGCGGGAGCTCAGTTCCTGCTCCTGGCTCTTCCATCCCCCCTGCAGACAAGGACAACGTATATCGGCTCGACGTTAAAACCGAGCTGATATACGATCGTCTGAATAAGCCCTAAAATATGTCTATCTGTATTTTCGGCCGCATCTTCTGACCCTCATAACTTTTTTAACTTCTGTTGATATTGTTCTGTGAGGCTTGTTTTTTGCGAGACGACCCGTGGCTTCTATTGGTACTATTTCGGAGTACATGCCACTTTTTAAACACTTTTCATTGAAGTTTTTTTTTCAGACAGAGTGACTAAAACCTCCAGTTCTGGTTCTGTGAATGAGCTTCTTCAGCCGACGTTCATGATGCGGGATAAATCATTTGTTATATCATTTGTTATATCTAGCGGTACCGAATATGCTTTGGGTTTTTTTGTTTTTTTACTTTTAGTGTCCTTTATTTTTATAATAATAGCAAACTTTATATTTCACATATTGTATTTTTTTAAGTCCTCATGGAGGATTGTTTGATCACTTATAGCATATACTATAATACTTCAGCATTGCAATCGTTGGTATTACTGTTGGCATTCCATTAGGACAGGCCACAGGCAGAAATACATGGTAGCTTTGGGGACTGCAGAAGGCCCTGGACTGCAATGGCAACTGAACAATCTCTTTGTGGGGGGCCATTCAGGACCCTCAAACTCCAATTGGGAATTTAAAGGGTTAAAGGAGATGTCCCGCGCCGAAACGGGTTTTTTTTTTTTTTAAACCCCCCCCCCGTTCGGCGCAAGACAACCCCGATGCAGGGGTTAAAAAAACCACCCGCACAGCGCTTACCTGAATCCCGGCGGTCCGGCGTCTTCATACTCACCTGCTGAAGATGGCCGCCGGGATCCTTTGTCTTCGTGGACCGCAGCTCTTCTGTGCGGTCCACTGCCGATTCCAGCCTCCTGATTGGCTGGAATCGGCACGTGACGGGGCGGAGCTACACGGAGCCGCTCTCTGGCACGAGCGGCTCCATAGAAGACTGCTGAAGACCCGGACTGCGCAAGCGCGGCTAATTTGGCCATCGGAGGCCAAAAATTAGTCGGCACCATGGAGACGAGGACGCTAGCAACGGAGCAGGTAAGTAAAAAACTTTTTATAACTTCTGTATGGCTCATAATTAATGCACAATGTACATTACAAAGTGCATTATTATGGCCATACAGAAGTGTATAGACCCACTTGCTGCCGCGGGACAACCCCTTTAATAACCACAATTAGTGTGAATGCTGATTGCGGCTGTTGTGGGTGTGTCAGCTGTCAGAAACAGCTGTCATCCGCCGTGTACATAGCGGGATCGGGGCTCCATACAAACCCCGATGCTGGAGGGCATACATGTATGCCGAAAAGCATCAGTGGGTTAAAAAAGCACTTAATATCATACAATGCACCAATGTTTCCTGCCTCACTGATCACATCCATTGTTCATGGAATTACTATTTAAAAGGGTGTATAGAATGATAAAAACATGGCTGCATTCTTCCAGAAAGAGCGCCACACCAGTCCACAGGTTGCATCTAGTATTGCAGCTGAGCTCCACTGAAATGAAGAGAATTGCAATACCGCTCACCACATGTAAACAGGCGTGGCGCTGTTTTTGGAGACAGGTGTAGTGGCTCCGAGTGTGAGGGTGTTTGTGTTTGTCTCCTGTCACTGTTCAGTGAAATTTAATATTTCTTTTTATGTTTTTCCAATAAAACCCTTTTTTTAAAAAAATAAATTTAAAAAAAATTCACTGTGATCAAAGTTTCATAACTTTCTAATTTTCCATGGATGGAGCTCAGGGGGAGCTTGTTTTTTGTGTGACGAACTGTAGTTTTTATTGGTACCATTTTGGGGTACACATGGGTTTTCTGATCACTTTTATTGCTTTTTTGGGAGGCAAAATGAACAAAACAACCATTTTGGCTCAGTTTTTCGGCTCAGAGCTTGCCGTGCAGGATACAGGAGTGTACAATGTATCGTACAGGTCATTATGGATACGACAATATCAAACATGGGTTTTTACATTTTTTACATTTTATTAAACAGAGGGGAAAGTGTGCAAAAAAAGGCATCCAATTGCCATGGTAACCCATCACCATCAGCAATTATGTAGCAGAGAGCTGATGACATCACAGAGGGAGCACATTCCCCCTATGAACACTTTACGGGCCATGATCACATTGATCGCGGCATGCAAGAGGTTAACAGTGGGGATCGATGTTCTCACTGATCCCCGCAATCAGTCACAGACAACTCCCACTGCAGATGGTGTGGACTGAACTTTTGAGCCCGTACCATTCATAGGACACAAATTTACATCCATTCGCAGGAACCCCTTTCCCAGCCAGGATGTACATTTACGGAGGTGGCCATGTCTTTGGAAGCATCAGCGCAATCCCAGAGAAGTAGGTGAGGCCAAAAATGGGTGACCTGAGAAGCAGTGTATTATAGTCCGCTTAGGTGTGTCTTACATGATGACACAAGAAAAGAGAGCACAGAGAGAGCAGTATAGCGGCCTGGAGAGAAAGTAGAGGCCAACACAGAGTCTATGCGTCGTGAAGGAGACCTGAACTGTGAAGCTAGAAACAAGAAGCTTCTGTAAAGGTTGTGTGCTGCTACCAAGAATTGTTAACGTTGCCTGCATCTGAAGTTGCTACCGATTCCTAATGTTCCAGTTGCCAATAAAGTTTTGAACAAAGCAATATGTGGACCAGCTGCGGTTCTTTGTCTACGCACCGTCTACTACCCCGGCATCCATGTTCCCAGTAATTCCACCAAAGGTTTCCACAAGCAGTCTTCATATCAAAGTTAGACGCCGCTCTTTAGGACCCTGTTGCAGATACCTTCCAGGCCGACCCACCTGACCACCTGTTACAGACCAATAAATGACCAGGAAATGACTAAAGGGGTTGTCCTGAGGATAGGCCATCAACTGTTAAAATGTGGGCAACTCCTTTAATATTTCAAGTTTGAAAGACATCCTACATGGCAAAGTATGGTATATATTAAAAAAAATAAGGCCAAGTGAGAAATTCTTATTTTTTGTAGGAAAAAAAAAATTCTTGAAACCCCTATAGTTGCCAGTCAACTGTTGTGCCCAACTCTGTCCACTGCCTCCTGTGGCCTGTATCTGCCTGGCTGAAGTCCTGTTTGCCTGCTGATGCTTAAGATATACTGAGACCAGCGGTGTCAGAAGCTCCACTTCCAAAGTGGTTCTGACACCGGGTCACATGGTATGGCCATTCTGTGGTCCATGATGTCATCACAGGGGACTGGCTGTTCGGCTTACCAGGTGTAATATGACAAATGACTGACCTAAGGATTAGAGGACAGAAATGAAGAGAACTCCCCACTACAGTAGAAAACCCAGTAGTTCTACTCTAACATTTGCTCATGGACATTTCAACACATTGGTGGGTCTGATGCAAAGGTTTTATATGTATACAGCCCCCCCCCCCCCCCTTGCTGTCATACACTTTTCCTTTTCTTCTCTCTGCGGCCCAGACTGCCATATTGACTTCTTTCAGCCAAAACTTGTATCTGTAGATTTTGCAGCACAGACTTTTTGGCACCTTGATTTTCCAGTTCTAACGCTAACCCCAGCTATTTCCGAGCCTCTGCACGACCTCCCCTCCAGCTAACCCCAATGCTGTTCTTCTTTTTGCCCCTATTAGAAATGGTGTCATAACTATAGTGACTCTCAAAATTATAGTGTCACACAGACCTCAAATTAATAGTACAAGGCAGATAGTTCCCCTGAAATCAATAAAACCAGGTACATAGTGGTCCAAAAAGTAATAGTGCTCAATTTAGGCACCACACAGTAATTGTGCCTACTTACAGATCCCACACAGTAACAGTAACTGGAAACGGGACAGTTGGTGCTGGTGGGTACTGGAGTAAGCTCAAAAGATGCAGAACTCCAGATAAGAGAATTTTGTGTGAAAGGCGTGTTAATGCATCAAAGGCATCCACAGAAGTATGATATTCTGTGAAGCTGTGTCTAACAGACGCTGTTATGCCGAAGTTCCTCTGCACACAGTCTATATATTTACGGGAATATATATTGGACCAGTGACATTCGCAGTGCTAAGTTAGAAGCTGATATTCTTTCTTGATAACTAAAACATTTGTCAAAAGTTCTGTATTCATTCACATGTATGTTGAGTATTCCAAAAGGCTCCAATATACAGCTGTACAATGTGCTTATTACATGGGAGAGCGATTCAGACTGATGGCTGACCTAGGATGGCTTGTACCGGACATGAGTGCTTGACATTACTGCTGCCAACCTATGAGGACAAGGCCACCATGATGCCTGTCCTGACCCACTCCCCTGTCCCAAACCGAGGTAAGCCTCTCACTTCCAGACACGACTCGGACCATATCACCGGCCTGGTGTCCTTGGGAAGAATGGGACAAAGCATAAAACTCAGTCCATCACAATACCCCCTACAAAGTGATCATGCCCCTTCTTGCACCACACAAAGTTAATAGGTGCTTTTCTACCCCACACGCCAATGGTACCCCATTTTTGCCCACACACAGAGCCAAATGTCCTCTTTTGTGCTGAGCAACAGAAATAGTAGTTCTAAATATTAAAAAGTCTGATACCCACCTAGGTCTAATCATACGTTTAACTGAGAACAAAGATGAAAAAATTCAGAAGGAAAGTAGAGGAGCAAGAGACCCCGATCACAAACTAACATGTTCCTACACAAATGCACAGAGCATGGGAAACAAACAAGGAGAATTGGAGTTCCGAACACAGGAAGAGAAATATGATGTCATAGGCCTCACAGAAACATGGTGAAATGATACACATGATTGGAATACAAGGCTTGAAGGATACAACTTATCTATAAGAAACAGACCTAATAAAAGGGGAGGAGGTGTTGTGTTGTATGTTAGGAGAACATTCATCTCCACGGAGATTCAAGCTTCAGAGCTGGGAGTTCTGTAGGAACTGTTTGGGTAAGAATACAAGAAGAGAACAACAGAAAGGACACCATTGTAGGCATTTACTATAGGCTGCCTGGACAAGCAGAAAATATGGAGGAACTCTTTCTACATCAGATGGCCAAGCTCTCAAAGAAGCCCAAGATAGTGATCATGGGAGATTTTATCCATCCAGACATTTGTTGGGAATCTCTCAGGTAAAAGTAATGAATCCAACAAATTCTTATCCGCTCTTGGTGACAACTTTATTTTCCAGAAGGTCGAAAAGAAAACAAGGAGATCTGCGATCTTGGACCTAATTCTTACCAACAGGGAGGGAATGGTTGAGGAAGTAAGGGTGGCTGGGACCTTAGGAGGCAGTGATCATGATATCCTTGGATGTTGGATAACAAGGGGAGGAAGACCTGAGAAGACTCAGACCTCAAGGTTGGATTTCAGAAAGGCAGATTTCAATGAACTCATAAAGAGGAGAGGAAGAATCCAATGGCTGGATGTTCTTAAGGACTGAAATGTCCAAGAAGGTTGGGAAATATTGTGAAATGAGATTTTCAAAGCATAATCGTTACCAATCCCTAAAAGAAGGAAGAATGGGAAGCATTTAGAGAAACCAGGATGGATGAACACAGAACTTGTAGACATGTTAAAAAGGAAGAAAAATATGTTTATCAAATGGAAAGAGGGAGAATATCTAAAGAAGAATATAATGTCGTCTGCAGAAACTGTTGGGCAAGTGTCAAAAAAGCTAAATCTAATAATGAATTGAAACTTGTAAGAGAGGTCAAAAGCAATAAAAAAGGATTTGGGGGTCAAAAGCAAAAGAAAAATCAAAGATTCTATTGGATGCTTACAAGATGAAAATGGTGAATTGGTTAAGAATGATGTTGAGAAGGCCAGACTTTTAAATTCCTGTTTTGTATCTGTTTTCTCTCAGAAAGTAAATGCACATTTAGCTAACTTAAATGAATTCAAGTCCCAAGGTCCAGATGAATCACATCCTAGGATACTAAGGGAAGCAGCGGAGGTAATTGCTGAACCACTCGCCATAATCTTTGAAAATTCCTGGAGAACAGGAGAAGTCCCAGAAGATTGGAAAAGGGCAAAAGTTGTCCCTATCTTCAAAAAAGGGAAGAAGGTGGATCCAGGAAACTGCCAGCCTGTGAGCCTGACTTCTATACCGGGAAAGATCTTTGAACAAATTATTAAACAGCATGTATGCAAGTACTTGGATGAGAATGGAGTAATTAACCAGAGCCAGCATGGGTTTGTAACAAACAGGTCATGCCAAACAAATCTGATTTCCTTCTATGATAGTATCCCTGACTGGGTTGATCAGGGTAATGCGGTGGATATAATATATCTTGACTTTAGTAAAGCACTTATTACATAAATGACCAATTATGAATTGACAAGGCAACTGTTAGGTGGATTCACATCTAGCTGAGTGATCGTACTCAAAGACTGGTCATAAATGGCTGCACATTCAAGTGGAAGAATGTATCAAGTGGGGTACCACAAGGCTCTGTCCTAGGCCCAGTGTTGGTCAACATATTTATAAATGGTCTGGAGGATGGGATTGAGAGGAAACTAATCAAATTTGCAGACGACACAAAGCTAGGAGGGATAACTAACACTAGGGAAGAGAGGGAGAAAGAGGATTCAAAAAGATCTAGAAAAGCTTGAACAGTGGGCGGAAACTAGCAGAATGGTATTTAACAAGGAGAAATGCAAAGTCCTACATCTGGGCAAGAAAAATGAAAAAAGCGCATACAGAATGGGAGGAATAGGGCTAAGCAGCAGCACATGTGAAAAAGGCTTGGGTATACTAATAGATCATAGACTGAACATGAGTCAACAATGTGATGCAGCAGCCAAAAAGGCAAAAACAATTCTGGGATGTATTAAGAGAAGCATAGAGTCTAGATCACGTGAGGTCATTATCCCCCTCTACTCTTCCTAATGGCTCCCACACACTTTGCGTTTTTTGTTAACACGATTGTCAATGGGACTCTCTAATGTTATATAAATAATAATAATCTTTATTTGTATAGCGCCAACTTATTCCACAATGCAACTTGTGTTTTTGGTGCATTGTGTTGCTCTTTTAACATTAGAACGTCCCATTGACATTCGCGTTAACAAAAAACGCAGCGTTACAAAAACGCAAGTGTGTGGGAGCCCTAAGTCAGACCTCTTCTGGAATACTGGGTCCAGTTCTGGGCACCCCACTTTATAAAAGACATAGACAAACTGGAGCAAGTTCAGAGAAGAGTCACCAAGTTGGTGAGCGGTCTGCAAATCATGTTCTATGAGGAACGGTTAAAGGATCTGGGAATGTTTAGCTTGCAGATGAGAAGGCTGAGAGGAGACTTAACCCTTTCCAATCCAATTCGTATCCTGGTTTTCCTATGGGTTTATTCTTTTTCTGCAGTTATACAACGGCGCTATATGCTGGCTAAAGCTAGTACTGCATGAGGTGACACGTTGGATAGTCTCCGACAGCAGTGAGGCTGGCAATATACAGTAAGAGAACCTCGACGGACGTCTTACAACATCGGAGCTGTACAGCCTTAAATCATAATGTCTTCAGACGCCAGACAATGGATTGGAAAGGGTTAA
The DNA here is from genome assembly GCF_035609145.1 of Eleutherodactylus coqui. Taxonomy (NCBI): domain Eukaryota; kingdom Metazoa; phylum Chordata; class Amphibia; order Anura; family Eleutherodactylidae; genus Eleutherodactylus; species Eleutherodactylus coqui. The sequence goes on from NC_089839.1 coordinate 7,725,428, forward strand.
TAGCTGCCTACAAATATCTGAAGGGCTGTCACAGTGCAGAGGGATCAGCCCTATTCTCATCTGCACAAGGAAAGACTAGAAGCAATGGGATGAAACTGAAAGGGAGGAGACACAGATTAGATATTAGACAGTGAGGGGGATCAATGAGTGGAACAGGTTACCACGGGAGGTGGTGAGTTCTCCTTCAATGGAAGTGTTCAGAGGTAGGCTGGACAAATATCTGTCTGCGATGATTTAGTGATCCTGCACTGAGCAGGGGGTCGGACCCGATGACCCTGGAGGTCCCTTCCCACTCTATCATCCTGGTGAAGGTGGTGCAATGCAGAGACCTCAATGTGCCACATGGCCGCACTGCTTTGCTCTGCAGCAGAGTTATGACTTCAGAGCATCACATCACCTGCCCCAGCTCATACCGTCCATGACGTACCATCTAGTCTGGCAGGGCAGTAAGCTGATGCATCCCTGCTCCACAATGGTGCTGTATCTGCACCCTAAGGAAAACAGGGATTTCACAGGTTGAACACTCTGCCAGATGACCGTCTGCAAAGGCCTAAAAAAAAGGCACCTCACAGTTTTCATACACCAGAAAAAAATATGGCGCGGACAAAAATAACTTGATGGGGACCTAAAATGATGTGACAGGTCCCCCTTAAACCTCAACTTCCCTTTCATCTAAACATGACTTAATATTTGCAAATGTCCTCATCATCATCCAGACTCTTCAAAAAGCCTTCTGCGGCTTTATCCTGAGCAGATCCGTGCGGCTGTCATGGTGGCCTAATCTGTGAACTCACCACTGGGGCTGGAGTATATCTCCAGCGAGACAGATTATCTCCAGGTTGTAATAAGATAAATTTGCTGCATGACCCAGAGCAAATTACTAAAAAGATCAAATATCAGCAAGTTCTGGCAGATCGCCCCCATGAGAGCAGAACCGCATATGGGGCTTCATATTGTAGCATACGCAAAACATATCCACATGTATATGGAGGGCCAATTAAACTTTACAGAGGGTCATAAACGTAATGATTTTATTGAGCCTCCGCGGAGTTAAATTTATATTAAATGGCAATAATCGTGCAGATATATGTAGCCGCATTATTAAAATATAACTAGATTTAATCGGCATTTACCGGAGGAAACCAAGGAAACAGCGAAAGTTCAAATAAGGCTAAGAGGCTAGCAGTGTCGGCCTCGGGTTAGATGGTACTCTACGCAGAAGGTTTATGGCTGCCCCCATCATAACTAAAACATGATTCATATTGCACTGATAGACAGTCTGCCTGTATTTTGCTTGTGCAGAAATCATCAAAATAGCAGAATACCCCGAACAGCCCACTGAATAAATACTGTACCAGAACCAAGCTCATAACATGAATGCAGCCCCAGATACAAGCTCATATCATAAATACAGCACCAGAATCAAACTTGTAAAATAAATACAGCTTGAACGAAGCCCAGTACATTAATATAGCACTAAAATCAAACTCATGATATAAATGCAGATCCAGAACCAAGCTCAGTTCAAGGACACAATACCAGAACCAAGCTACATCAATAAAGCACCAGAATCAAGCTCAGGACGCCTTCAGATGACCTTATTAGAGACCCCCATCTAGTCGCGTTGGACTTCTTTTGCTTTCAGAACCGCAGCAGTTGATCGTGGTGTAGACGGCACTCGGTGATGACATCATTCTGCAGGAATATCGGCCCCTGTGGACAGGAAGCTTCTTGTAGTTGCTGCAGATTAGATGGCGGTGCTGACATGTTCTGACCGGCTGACAGGAAGGGGTCAGCGGTTCATGCTGCTTGCGCCAAACTCTGACCTCCCTGCAGCAACAGAAATCTGCATCCATCTGACCAGGAGATGTTTTCCCGCTGCTCAGTGATACAAGTTTTGCGCTCTTTTGCCCGCTGGAGTCTTTCTGTTTCTCTCAGACACAGTGGAGCTGGAACTGGTCGCCTGCTGTTATACCATCCGTGCGGAGGAACGGCGAGTTGTGTGTTCGGACACGTTAGTTGGAGCTCCAGCGTTGTATCCGGCTGGTTGTTAGTCATCATGATCCCTGACATCCTCCTCTGACCCCTTTTTCTTGATCATCCTATTATTGGTATAGAAACGCCCGCGGTTGGCAGTGAGACCCCGACTAATCTAGCACCGATGACCGGCCTTGTTGGAAGTCGCTCCGATCGCTGAATTTTCCCATCTAATGTGGATTCACGCCGAAACCGATCCACGGAAAACTTGTCATGTGATTTTATGCTCCGGGGTCACGGGGAGAATTACCGTACAGGGAAGCGCCAATCGTGAAACTACTAGAGGCTCTAATAAAGGGCAGTGGGCTTTAATAAATGGGTGGGGGCTTTATTAAAGGGGCCAATCACTGTATAAGAACACCTTGTGGTATCATTGAGTATCGATCTTCTATTCTCCGTTTATTGCTCTTCGTAGAGTCCGTGTCCTGCGAGCGAGGCCAATGCTGTAAGCCAGGTCTGCTTTACCTTGACTGCGCATTAGAGTGTCAGCAGCTCCCCGGCTCCGGCGCTGAGACAGTCCTGCAGCCCGGCATGAGCAAAGCATGCGGGATTTAAAAAGTGTGACTTTCTTTTCTCACTTTGAAGAAATCCTCAATGACGGGACGCTTTATTTGTTGCACGTGAGGGTTTGATAGCGAGAAGAGACGGAACCTTTACAGATTTAGAGCTGAAGATGTTTTATATAAATCAGGAAAAAAGAGCACATGGGAAGTTAAAGAGCTGCGAGATACGAGGGTTATTAAAGGGGCCAATCCCCCAATTGCTTTGGACAATCCCTATTTGTTAGAAGGTTCTTTTAAGCTCATCACAAAGTGCCCTCCTGCTCGGACCTCTAGTAATCGGCTCAATCTGTGGGGAATCCTGATGGTAAGTGACCAATATTCCTGCAGCGCCACCACAGGACAAATTAAGTATTACATTCATATGAATGAAATATCTTTGTAATACAGGACAGGAAGGGTCCTCCAGAGACACTCTTTGTACCTGCTCTCCACTCTGGCCATGAGGATTCTGAACAGAGACCCCCGGACCACCAATTAACTCGAAAGTCACTAATAAAAGTGGAGATGAAAATCCCCCCCAAAAAATCATCACGTTTGTGGGTCAAAATAAGCCGCGTCACTAAGGGGTTAATAATGTTTACAGGGAAGGAACAATACAGAAATACACTTTGTATCAGTCTGGCTGCACGTGATGTCAGAGGGACGTCTTATACGAGAGTCGGCTGCTGCATTCACCTTTCACGTCTCCCTGCGTCCAATACACTTCTCAGCTATAAAAGCGCTCCGAACGCCGCTGATCGCTATGAGCGTTTTATTTGCTTGTATAACTTCGCCTTCATGGGGCCGATACATTCACGGGTCACATGGATACACCAATAAAAGGGTAAAAAAAGCCAAAAGTAACTAAGTAATCTGAGTCGGGACGATCTGTGTGAGACGTCGGATATCAGATACCTTTTATAGGGTTTCTTGAGATAAATCAAGAACATGCAGAACCTCCCCTCCCCCACCCCATAGCCGTACACCCAGCAGAAGGGTGCATGTATATAGATATAATATGTATATAATGTACCAATAAGTAATCACTGACATGTCTATTACGATAACATCTTGCCGATTGTACAGCGATAAGCGGCGCTACACGGTCTGCTGCTGCTGATCTCCTCTTGTAGAAGCAGTCTGCTGCTGCATGTTCCAGAAGTTCTTTCTTCTGTCGCCCACGGACTGACAAGAGGTTCTTCAGCAGCTGAAGTGTGTATTATACATACTGTGCTTCAGATGATGCAGAACCTCATGATACACATCTCAGCTGCCTCAGAACCTCATTATATGTACTTCATCTGCTGCAGAATATCATATAGCCGCTGTAGTGGGAGCAGCTAGTGTCACGGGGACTTCAATCTATAAACCACACCCCGCTTCAATACAGTGAAGTAAGGGGGACTTGATGCTACATGCCGGTAGGTGCCCCACACGGATTTCACAATTCAAGTCAGCCCAAGGAAATTGGGCATAACAGTGACCCAATCATAGTATGTACCATTTATAACCCCCCCTGCTTTCTATCACTGACCAGTTACTTACCCCCTTACACACATTCTCCCAGACTGAGCATTCTCATCTAATATACCAACCTTTTATGCGGTACAGTATCAAACACTATGGAAGAGTGCAGATACACAAGATCCAGTGACTCTCCCCGGTCCAGTCTAGGACTTACCTCCTAGTAGAAGCTGATCAGGTTGGTGTGACAGCAGCGATCTCTCATAAACCCGCTGATACAGAGTTATACAGATATTGTCCTAGAGGCATCTCTGAGAAACCTTTCAAACATTTTACCCACAATGGAAGTCAGACTTACTGGCCTGTAGTTTCCAGGGTCACTTTTCGAGCCCTTTTTGAATATTGGCACCACATTGGCTATGTGCCAATCTAGTGAAACAGACCCTGTTACTATAGAGTCATTAAATATAAAAAAAAACTGTCTGTGCATCACATTACTTAAAGGGGTGGTCTCGCGAAACCAAGTGGGGTTATACACTTCCGTATGGCCATATTAATGCACTTTGTAATGTACATTGTGCATTAAATATGAGCCATACAGAAGTTATTCCACTTACCTGCTCCGTTGCTAGCGTCCTCGTCTCCATGGTTCCGTCTAAATTCGCTGGCAGCTTGCTTTTTTAGACGCGCTTGCGCAGTCCGGTCTTCTCCTTTCAGCACGAGCCGCTTCAGTGTGCTCCCCGCTACAGCTCTTCTGCGCATGCGCAGACGAGCTGTCACTGCTCGGGAGCGCGCTGCAGCGGCCATTCTGTACCTTCCTCTGTTAGAGGAAGGTGCAGAAACTGGAGCTGCCCAGCGGAGAAGCCCAGCCCAGCAGCCCCGAGAAGCCTCCCAGGTAAGTGATTTGTGGGGGGGGGCTGCCGCTGCGCCGGGCTGCGCCGGGGGGGGGGCTGTCGCTGCGCCGGGGGGCTGCCGCTGCGCCGGGCTGCCGCTGCGCCGGGGGGGCTGTCGCTGCGCCGGGGGGGGGGCTGCCGCTGTGATGGGGGAACTAGCGCTAGGCCGGGGGGGCTGTCGCTGCGATGGGGGGGCTGTCGCTAGGCCGGGGGGGGGGCTGCCGCTGCGATGGGGGGGCTGTCGCTAGGCCGGGGGGGGCTGTCGCTGCGATGGGGGGGCTGTCGCTAGGCCGGGGGGGGCTGCCGCTGCGATGGGGGGGCTGTGGCTAGGCCGGGGGGGGCTGCCGCTAGGCCGGGGGGGGCTGTCGCTGCGATGGGGGGGCTGTCGCTAGGCAGGGGGGGGCTGCCGCCAGGCCGGGGGGGGCTGCCGCTAGGCCGGGGGAACTAGCGCTGGGCTCCGGAACCTAGCGCTGGGCTCCGGGGCCTTCACCTGGGCTGAGGGTCTAGCGCTGGGGAGCCCGGGGCTAGCGCCTTACCTGCTGCCTGGCGGTGGGCGTCTGGTCGGCGGCTGCGATGCGTCCGGTTGCCATGGAGACACAGCTGGCGGCGTCTCGGGAGCGCGCACGTCGGGCTGCAGCGAGCGACGGGGAAAGAGCCGGCGGCCATCTTGAGGAAACTTTTATAAGTTGCTGAAACGCTGGAACGGTAAGTACGAACCAGCTAGAAATGTCATTTACAGGGGGGCTTAGTAATGTGTACTTAATGGGGGGGACTGGGCAAAAAAAAAATTTAACTGCTTCCTCGAGACATCTCCTTTAATTCCCTTAGATCCCGGGGGAGTATGCCATCGGGACCTGGCGATTTGTATATTTTAATCTTCCTTAGACGGCTCTGCACATCTTCCTGGGTTAGCCTTAGATTTAGTGGAGAGTTTACTTTATCACTCTGCATCTCATCTGACGTTCCATTTTCCTCTGTGAATACACTGGAGGATAAGCTATTGTATAGATTTCCTTTCTCCTCATCACCCTCTACAATTTCTCACTTTCAGTATTGATCTTTTTACTATTTATATAGTTGAAGAACAGTTTGGGGTTAGTTTTACTCTGCTCGGCAATAAGTCTCTCTGTCTCCATCTTCATTGCTTTTATCTTTTTATATAACTAGAGTGACCGGTCCCTACGTGAACATAAAATGTTTGGAAAAATGGCTGTAAATGTTTTAAGAACTGTCGAGACGAGGATTTGGCTTGCCCTGTTCGCCGTCCACGGCTCGGTCTTCCAAAGTATTATGGACATGGCAACAGTCAGACTGGTCAGCACTTGATATGAACGCTGCTTAGCAAAGCTTGACTCTCCCTAGCGGTGCGGTTGGCCGAAGCACAACAGCGCCGCTAGACTTAAAGGGGTTGTCCCGCGGCAGCAAGTGGGTCTATACACTTCTGTATGGCCATAATAATGCACTTTGTAATGTACATTGTGCATTAATTATGAGCCATACAGAAGTTATAAAAAGTTTTATACTTACCTGCTCCGTTGCTGGCGTCCTCGTCTCCATGGTGCCGACTAATTTTCGCCCTCCGATGGCCAAATTAGCCGCGCTTGCGCAGTCCGGGTCTTCTCCTGTTCTCTATGGGGCTCCGTGTAGCTCCGCCCCGTCACGTGCCGATTCCAGCCAATCAGGAGGCTGGAATCGGCAATGGACCGCACAGAAGCCCTGCGGTCCACGGAGACAGAGGATCCCGGCGGCCATCTTCAGCAGGTAAGTATGAAGACGCCGGACCGCCGGGATTCAGGTAAGCGCTGTGCGGGTTGTTTTTTTAACCCCTGCATCGGGGTTGTCTCGCGCCGAACGGGGGGGGGGGGTTAAAAAAAAAAAAAAAACGTTTCGGCGCGGGACAACCCCTTTAACATAGAACTTTATCCTCACCTGACATTTACTTAATCTATCAAACTCAAATGCTATGATTTTATGGCGGTGGTGAGGATGTCACAAATCTAATGACACCAAAATCATCCACCAAAGGCCACACAAAGGGGTCAAAGAGTGGTGCAAGAAGAAGCCTGTGGGCTTTTTTATATGACATGGTTTTTTTTTCCTTTTAGGTTTTTAGTGCTTCTTTGCTGCCTTCTTGTTTTAGTCGTTTAAACACTTTCTTTTTGTTGTTTATTGCCCATTTACATCTTTATTGAGCCACATCGGTTTTCTCCTATTACTAACCGTTGTATTCCTGTAAGGTATGAACCGCTCACAATAAGTAATTAGGATGTTCTTAAACATTTCCCATTTATTGTTCGTACTCTTATTTTTGAGGACATTGTCCCAGTTAATAAGCTTAAGGACATCTCTGAGCTCTTGGAACTTGACCTTCGCAGCTTCGTAGTACTTTCGTAGCTCCTCTGTAAAACTCTCTCTTGAAAGACAAGTTGAAATGTATTATATTATGGTCACTATTTCCCAGGTGCCCCCAATCTGCACCCCTGTTATTCTGTCAGGTCTGTTGGTTAGTATTAAGTCCACAATGGCCGTCCCTCTAGTCGGGTCCTGTACAAGTTAGGTAAGGTAATTATCTTTAGTAATTGACAGAAAGTTGTTACCTTTATGAGATCCGCAGGTTTCGGCTTCCCAGTTTCTATCTGGATAGTTAAAGTCCCCCATAATAATTACCTCATTATTTATTTGCTGCTTCATCTGTTTACCTCAGTAATAGATTTTCAGTGGCTTCTGTTATATTTGGTTGTTTCTTCCCTATGAGGATTTTATCATTGTTTTTCCCTCCATGTATTTCCACCCATAGAGACTCCACATGCTCATCTCCATCCCATTTTTCTATCTCGTAATGTGGGCTTTAAACAGGATTTTGCATGAAGCCAAACTCCTACCCCTTTACAGTTTTTATGATCTGTTCTGAACAGACTGTAAATTCACCGCCGAGCCAAAGCTTTTATCCAACCAGGTCTCTGTTATGCCCACTATGCCAAAGTTTTACTCAAACATTACTACTTCCAGTTCGTCAAACTTATTGGTCAGACGTCTAACATTAGTCACCATTCAGTTTAGAAGGTTTGGGTTATTTTTTATATTACATGTATCCCTACTAACTGCCAGTTCTAATTGTACTAAGCCCTCCTATCGCTCCACCCCCATCTCCATTACTTAGTCCCAGGTCACTGTCTACAACTCCTTCCCCCCCTATCTCTCTGATTTCCCTCCCTCAGTTTACAGGTTCCCTCCCCTACTTTAAACACTCCTCCAACCATCTGGCCATCTTCTCCCCCAGCACAGCTGCATCCTCCCCACTGAGATGCAGCCCATCCTTATGGCAAAGCCTGAAGCCAAAAGTAAAGTCAGCCCAGTTCTCTAGGAACCCAAACCCCTCCTTCCTGCACCAACTCTGAAGCCACTTGTTTACCTCTCTAATCTTCCACTGCCTTTCTTGTGTGGAACGTGGTACAGGTAGCATTTCAGAAAATACTTCTTTAGAGATCCTTACTCTAAGCTTATATCCTAGTTCCCGTAAATCATTTTTAAGGACCTACCAACTACCTCTTTGTCATTAATGCCAATGTGTACCATGACTGCTGGATCCCCACCAGCGCCTCCCAGTAATCTGTCAACCCAATCCGTGATGTGTCAAACTCCAGGGCCAGGAAGACAACACACGGTTCAACTATCCCGGCCTTTGTGGCAGATTGCCCCGTCTGTCCCCCTAATAACTGAGTCCCCCACCACTAGGACCTGTCTAGCCTATCCTGTGCTCCCCTTCCCCTTCTTACTGGAGCAGTCATCTCCCTGGCGTTCAGAGGCCATGTCGTGCTGCAGCGATGCTGACCCTGTAATGGCATCCCCTTATTTTCTGCTAACTTTGCAAACTTGTTGAGGTGTGCCAGTTCAGGACTAGCCCCTCTGGTTCACTACCCCTCCTAACTGTCACCCAGCTTCCTGCCTGCTCATCCTGCTCTCCCACACTACCATTCACCCCCACATCTACCCCAGTGAGTGCTCAGTGAGTAGCAAACTCCTTTCCATGGTGCCAATGGATCTCAGTGTTGTGTATTAAGATCCAGGATCTGTGCTTCCAAATGTGCAATATGCTCATATCACGTACAGCAGTATACACCTGGTTTCGTGTACCGGTAAGAGAGGGGAAATACCTATCAATCCCACCTCTGTCCCCGATTACTCACGGATCGACTATTCTGAGCACCTCGCCACTACCAACTGTCACGGCTGAGCCTCGATCGATCACCCTAGCAGTAATGCAAGCTTGAAGTTGTTAGAATACAGGCAGATTTGTACCCAGCTTTTCCGAGTTTCTGCATGCATATGAAGTGAAACCGCAAATCATCCACCTGACCCATTCCAGCGCACTGCAGAGCTCTACAATACTCGCACAAATACACGCTGCCACTACTAGCTGTTAAGGGAAGCTGGAACCCAGACCTATGAATTACGGACACAATCTTTGGAGTTATGATTCATTTTTAAAACAGACAAGGCTTAACTAATAAATTGCAGATTTATTCTAGAAAAGGTCTAGCAAAAATATAGATATGTACAAAGATATACAAAATAGGTTGTTACATGGGAGTATAAGAAATACAGGTAATACACACTCAGCAATATTTAAAATAAACAAGAAAAATTAAAAGAAAGTTACCAGAATATCGGTCGAATAGTCTGATTGGCGGGGTTCCTGAAACGAAGGGACACTCCACATACCTCAGCATATCTCTGTGGATTGACAATTAGGGTTTGTGTGGTGTCCCTTGTGCAAAATCATAATTCCCCATTTTCAGTCATATCCTGGCGTGAGGACCTCCGATTAGGACTATAGGCCCGGCATATTTTCGGTCATGATTATATCTATTCATCGATATCAAGTGTGACCCATAAATTATGCCCTGTTATGTAGATATGCCATTCCGGAGGTTCTGGGCTTCAGGCCTCAATGTGTGTGGATGCGTTTTACTCGGCTGGGCATGATTCTGAAAATATATTTCATATTAAGCTAGGCCTAACAGATGACCCAATAACATTTATTAAAAGATTCTCTTACTAAAAATCTTGGCACCTCTTTGGCTGTGTGAACTGACAAAGGTGTCACTCCACACCAGCAGGGGTCACTTAGCATCCAATTGCCACTGACTATTTTTATTTCCAACAGAACAAAGGACTTCCTACAGGCATATGTACATCAAAGCAGAGGCCTCCTATATATCCTCGTGTGGCGCAGAGTGGCAGAGTGTTAAGACAGCAGAAATGCAGTCCTAAGCTCTCGCTCACGACCTAAGGGTAGCCGGCTCAAGGTTGACTCAGCCTTCCATCCTTCTGAGGTTGGTAAAATGAGCACCCAGCTTGCTGGGGGGTAATAAGTAAATTACCTGAAAGCGCTGCGGAATAAGTTGGTGCTATACAAATAACAAGATTTATCTATCATTACAACTCCCCTTTTTAGATGGGTGACGGTGATTGACCTCTACAGATCACTTCCAAAGCCTATCGCTAGTGTCCTGAACGGCAGCTGATTGATACTGGACAGGTGAGGGGACACTTTATTAATCTCTTTATATTACAGCAGTCAGAATAATGCCTGGATCAACATTTGAAAGTTCCTACCTGACTCCGAGACCCGGATCAACAACCCGCTGGTTATTTAATGTCTATATCCTGCAGTATCGTAGTGCTCAAAAAAGACGCCTAGTCCCCTCTTAAACTTTTCCATTGATTTTGCCATCACCATGTCCGCAGACAGAGAGTTCCACAGTCTCACTGCTCTCACAGTAAAGAACCCTCTTCTTTGTTGGCGATGAAACCTTCTTTCCCAAGATGCCAAGGATGCCCTCTGGTTACCGTTGCAGTCCTGGGGATAAACAGATCATGGGAGAGATCTTTCACATGCCGTTCCCTACTGGGGGTTTTGGTGCTAATGGATTTTCCAATGTCCTGTGAGACCCCCTGAGCGAGAGCAAACGATGTGCGTGATGTCTTCCCAGCTGGTACAAGGCTTTGTTTTCCATGTTCTGACAGTTTACGAGGTCTCCCAGAATGTGGTGGCACTGCACACACCGGATGGTCTCCATCTCCCAATAACATGGCCAACAGTGGACTCTGGAAGGTCCAAAAGCTGCGATGTCCCGTACTGATTGGTTGGTGACATCCCCAACTAGACCCTGTTGTCAGCTCTATACCTGGTGACATCCCACCACCAGACCCCGTTGTCAGCTCTACACCTGGTGACATCCCCCCACCAGACCCTGTTGTCAGCTCTACACCTGGTGACATCCCACCACCAGACCCCGTTGTCAGCACTACACCTGGTGACAACCCCCACCAGACCCTGTTGTCAGCTCTATACCTGGTGACATCCCACCACCAGACCCCGTTGTCAGCTCTACATCTGGTGACATCCCCCACCAGACCCTGTTGTCAGCTCTACAGCTGGTGACATCCCACCACCAGACCACATTATCAGCTCTACACCTGGTGACATCCCCCCACCAGACCCCGTTGTCAGCTCTACACCTGGGGGCATCTGATGGTTTCTGTACTTGGATCTTCTGCAGGATTCTCTCCTTTATACCTAATGCTCACATATCACCTGACCAGGGGGGCCAATACTTTTGTTATCATAGTGTATATGGTAGATGTGATAAAATGTGAGCTATTTTAGTTCATTTGGTTCCTGTATAATTAGATGACGAAGGATATTTATGGCACACAGGAATGTCTCGCAATGTAAAGCGCGGGATACTTTCAACAGTTTAGCAGAGGTTGTGTGATCTGACTGGCATGAAAATAAATAGAAGGGGTGGTCTGTTTAAGGCTCTTGTCCAAATTCAATCACATTACATTTTCCTCATATCAACAGTTGTGAATACGGCGGCTGTGGCATTAACGAAACTAGTTGGGAATATCTCCAGAGCAGATGGCGCCGAGCACACGGTGGAGGCCGGCGGAATTACAGACCTACCTGCTACCTTTATACACATGGAATTATAGTACGTTGTGGGGCCTCAAATAAGAATACCAAATATGTGGAGGTTTAGGAAGGATGTGGAGGATTTATAGACCTGTCATGTGGGACTGATGGGTAATTTATTAGCAGAGATCAGACTGAGACTAAATGACATATCATTATATCATGTGCAATCTTCAGTTTGCACAAAATTTGTTATATTTGGCAAAATTCACCCAAAATATCTGATTTACTATTATCTTGATTATTCCCGGTTTGTACACTGCACGGCTCCTTTTATAGAGACCCCCATCTAGTAACGTTGGACTCCTTTCACCTTCAGATCCAGAGGTCATCAATAGTAGATCAGCAAGGGTCCATCACTTGGGATCCCCACCAATAAGCTATTTGCCAGGCTGCTGCGCTCATGCAGTAAGCTAATTACTGCAGGAAGCAAACAGCGCTCTTCTTACAATAGTGGCCAGGTTTGGTGTTGCAGGTCAAGTTCCTATTGAAATAAATGGACTAAGAATAGAGCTTCCTGCAGAAATCAGCTCAGTACACAGGCACGCAGGCCCAAAGAACAGCTGATCGGAAGAGCTCCTGGGAGACAGAACCCTGCTGATCTACTATTGATGGCCTAACCTGAGGATAGGCCATTTAATAGTTTACGTAGAAGGTGATGACATTCAATTTTATTCCCATTTTTCTATCCTGTGTTCGGCCACCTTTGGCCTCAGTGACTGCAGTAACCCTGCTAGGCTGCTTTCCACCAAATTCCCATAGATGTGTGGAGGGATTTGCCTCCATTCCTTGAGGAGAGGTTCAGATAGTGATGCTGGAGATGATGGACATTTTGGGCGTGCATGGATACAGCTGTCTAGTCCATCCCAAAGATGCTCAAAAGGACCAAGATCCTGACTTTTGGCTGGCCAATGAAGTTTGCAGACATTCTACTCCTCAAACCAAGCCTGAACACTGTATGCTATATGACATGGTGCTAGATCATGTTGGTAAAGACACGGAGCTGTACCAGAGTATTACCACAGGGTAAGTTATGCCACATTGCCGGAATGTCTCTATACCCATTGCTGTTGATGGTGGACTTCACCATAACCAATGGCCCCCGTCCTTCTCAGCATAAACTCCTTCCCAGCAGAAACTCCCCCACACCATGACAGAACCTCCTCCAAACCAGTATTGGGATGCTGCAGTCACATAGAAACTGATCTGCAGACAACCACCACACTCAAGTGCCGCCATCCGATCGGAAGATGGTGGACTGTGATTCAGCAGTTCACAACACTTGCTGCCACTCATTTACAGTCCAAGAACTGTGCTCCAAGCCCCATGGTAGGCATAGCTGTGCATTATCTACTGTGTTACTAGGATGGTGTACAGCCGCTCGTCCATGGTAACCCTTCACATGCCATTCCCTGTGGATGGTTCTGGTGCTAATGGATGTTCCAGTAGCCTATGAGACCTGAGCGACAGTTTCAGCAAATGATGTGTGTGATGCCTTCACAGCTCCTACAAGGCTAAGTTGTCCACGTTCTGTTGGTGTACGAGGTCTCCCTGAATGTGGCGGCACACACCGGATGGCTTCCATCTCCCAATAACATGGCCAACAGTGGACTTTGGAAGTTCCAAAAGGGCTGCGACATCCGTACTGATTGGTTGGTGACATCCCACACCATCTGACCCTGTTAGAAGCCTGTCATCTCTACACCTGGGGGCATCTGATGGTTTCTGCACTGGGATATGTCTCTCTCATACTCTCCTTTATACCTTATGCTTACATATCCAATTTGCATATCCCATTCGTCTGACAGCACAGGATTGGTGGGGATCCTAGTACTTCTATCAACACAGTGTACATCATATACAACATACCAGTGAACATATACCACATTTACACAAAGCATTAGTTATACAACAAAATGCAAGATCCCGGCCCTTCCACAGATTAAAAATCTGCTGCTAGGATTGTATGTCACTTAGGTTAGAGACAATGAGATCCACATGGTCGCCGTCTCCCCAAGTTCTCCCAATTACGTTGATGACTTCAAAGCGGCAATCTGTTTTAAGAGAGCTTCCCACATCGTTGAATTTAGAGATGTATAGCAGCATAGAATATTTAGACATGGTAATTATTCAGTTCCCTTACTTGCTAAGAAAAACATACAAACATACAAACACTGTAGGTCGGCTGCTGGCTCACATCAAACATAAAAAGCCACCGGCCTCCAATTGTGGTTCCCATAAGATAATGGAAACTCTGGATAATTGGGTGGACTGGGAGAAGGGCTGGGAAGGAGGGTCAAAGGTTGATTGCTGTTCTATCCCAGAGACTTGTTATAACTGTTGGACCCCCCTTGTGCTATAATTAATGGCTGTTATACAGAAGATGATTGTAAATTCTTCGAGGGTCTAAAAGGGTCTCAAATGATCATCTTAAAGTGGTCTAGAATGTTTTTGTATTTTTGCATTACTATTATCCACTGGAGAACAATGTAGTATTTCCTACTGCCAGATTCCACGTAGTTTATTCTGCAGCGGTGGGCTAGCTTACTCCTATGGCTGCCAGTCATGGTCAATGTCCCTGTTTTACCTCTTCCTTCCTTCTCTGAATCCAGCAGATGCCACACTATTCCTCCAGATGTTGTGTCTGCCCATGGGGAATGCACATCCAGCTTTCTTGTTTCCAGCTTAACCCAGTCATCCTTGAGTTATTTAAAATACTTCCTTCCACAGAGAGGTGCTTGAGCAATAAAGCTCCTAGTGAAGGTGTTCATGATGTCTGCTTGCTTCTCTGCTTTGATCCTAAGCCTAAATATCCAGCTTTCTGAAACATTGCTTGCCCTGACCTCAACCTAAGAACTTGCAGGTGTTGCTGGTTCTGTCCTCCTCGGCCCATCAAGTAAGCCTGACATTGACTTGCAGGAAGTTGGGAGTAGTCGGCAGCATGCGCCAGGTTCCAAGAGTCATCTGAGAACTGTCCTGACTCTTTGGGTGGCAACATGCTGGGAAGTCCTTTACAATCCCATCAGTGCCCCTGCAGGTGTTGCCAGTTCTGTCCTCCCTCGGTCAACAAGTGAGCCTGACATCGGCTTATATGAAGTTGGTGCAGTCGGCAGGATGCGCCAGGTTCCAAAAGTCATCTGAGAATAGTCCTGGTTCTTTGGCAGAGTAGCAACATGCTGGGAAGTCTTTAAAACCCCATCAGTGCCCCTGCAGGTGTTGCCAGCTCTGTACTCCATGGGTCAACAAGTGAGTCTGACATCGGCTTACATAAAGTTGGTGCAGTAGGCAATATGGACCAGGTTCCAAGAGTCATCAGAGAACTGTCCTGGTTCTTTGGGTGGCAACATGCTGGGAAGTCCTTTACAATCCCATCAGTGCCCCTGCAAGTGTTGCCAGCTCTGTACTCCATGGGTCAACAAGTGAGTCTGACATCGGCTTACATAAAGTTGGTGCAGTAGGCAATATGGACCAGGTTCCAAGAGTCATCTGAGAACTGTCCTGGTTCTTTGGGTGGCAACATGCTGGGAAGTCCTTTACAATCCCATCAGTGCCCCTGCAGGTGTTGCTGGTTCTGTCCTCCCTGGGTCAACAAGTGAGCCTGACATCGGCTTACATGAAGTTGGTGCAGTCGTCAGGATGCGCCAGGTTCCAAGAGTCATCTGTGAATGGTCCTGGTTCTTTGCCAGAGTAGCAACATGCTGGAATGTCTGAGTCCGTCTATGCAGAACCTTACAACTCCATCAGTGTCCCTATAAAGCAATCGCTGAGGTGCCGATGGTTGCACGGCAGTTGTTATGCACGTTTGTCTTTGTTAGGCTCTGATAAGTTGCTTCTCAATGTAATGGCAATGCATTATAGTTCCTGATGGAACTAAAAATGATCAGGGTTTTTAACATTGATGGCCTATCTTCAGGATACGCCATCAACATCTGACTGGTGGGGGTTCTGATCGTACAAGCAATGTGGCTTCGTCTGCATTTAAATCTGTCCTTCAAGATGCTAGAACTCATAACGCCATACTTGTAATATCAGCTGTTCTGGGTAATGCAGCGTTGTTCCATTCAGTTAATTAGCAGCTGTGCGATAACAAGGCCGGCCACTACAAAGTCTACGGAGCTGTCTGCTTCTGGTTCCATACACCGACACAGTAGTCTGGTTAACAGCTGGACGGTGGGGTTCTGGGCAGCAGATATCAGCTATTATGGGGATAGATCATCAATCTTCAGAGCTGGACAACCCCTATAAGTTACTTGTACCCCAAAATGTGGCTAATGAAAAATAAACAAAAAACATCATACAGTAAGTCAATAGGAAAACAACATTGTTACGGCTTTCAGAATGTTGCGATGCAAAAACAGAAACACATTGCTGGTTAGGAAGACTTAAAGGGGTTGTCCCGCGCCGAAACGTTTTTTTTTTTTTTTTTTCAATAGCCCCCCCGTTCGGCACGAGACAAACCCGATGCAAGGGTTAAAAAAGAAAACCGGATAGGGCTTACCTGAATCCCCGCGCTCCGGTGACTTCTTACTTACCTGGTGAAGATGGCCGCCGGGATCTTCACCCTCGGTGGACCGCAGGGCTTCTGTGCGGTCCATTGCCGATTCCAGCCTCCTGATTGGCTGGAATCGGCACGTGACGGGGCGGAGCTACGAGGAGCCGCTCTCCGGCACGAGCGGCCCCATTCAGAAAAGAAGAAGACCGGACTGCGCAAGCGCGTCTAATCCGGCGATTAGACGCTGAAAATTAGACGGCTCCATGGCGACGGGGACGCTAGCAACGGAACAGGTAAGTGAATAACTTCTGTATGGCTCATAATTAATGCACAATGTACATTACAAAGTGCATTAATATGGCCATACAGAAGTGTTTAACCCCACTTGCTTTCACGGGACAACCCCTTTAAGCAAGGTCACATTAGGCAGCAAATGGGCTAAAATTAAGAAATAAGCAGTACTCTCACCTGTTGAATGGCTTCCAGGTCCAGTGCAGCCACCAGAGGCCTCACCCCTTTGGTGTCCCTAAAGCTCCTGCAGCGGTCGCATGCCATGCATCATTCATGTGACCGCTGACAGTCACTGGCCTCAGAAGTCATGTGTGCTTGGAGCATGTCATTGGTGATTGGCTGCAGCAGTCACATGTAGCAAGTGACCAATGCGGAAGTTTCCGGGACTGGAACGACAGGGACGGGAATGACACTGCTGAGCCAGGGGGCGTTTAACCCCTTAATGATGCAGCCTATTTTGGAACTAATGGCGCAACGATTTCTGGGGGATTTTAATCTCCACTCTATTTTTCCATCCCCACGGCCGTATGGGGGCTTGTTTCTTGTGTGGCAAGTTGTAGTTTTTATTGATACTATTTTTGGGTACATATAATGTATTGTATAACTTTTATTAATTTTTTGTAGGGCAGAGAGAAAAAAAATACATTAATCCTGCAGCTTTAATCTGCAGCATGAAGTGACACGATACATCCTTTCTGCGGGTCGGACGATTACGACAATATCAAAATTATATTCTTGTTTAGGTTTTTCCACTTTTGCACAGGAACATTTTTCTTTGGAATTTTTTCCATCGCTGCATTCAAAGTCCCATAACTTTTTTATTTTTCCATGGATGGAGTTCTTGTTTTTTCACGTGATGAGTTTTTATTGGTGCCATTTTGGGATACATATGGCTTTTTGGATCACTTTTAATGTGGTTTTTAAGAGGCAAAATGAACAGAAAAAAGCATTTTGCAGCTCAGTGAAGTGTGCTCAATTTATTTTATGGATTGTTAAGGATGCTACGATACCAAACGTGGATTTTTAAAAAAATGAATAAATATAGAAAGGAAAGGGCACAAACAAGTTTTTTTTTTCCTTTTTTACAATTTTAATACATTTTTTTTTTTCTTTACATTTTTTTATGTGCCTGTAAGGTATTTGAACATGCATTGCAATACATTACTCCTTCTCATAGTGATTACATAACGGAGGGCCAATGACATCACAGAGGGAGCACCCTCCCTCTATGAACACTTTATATGCTGTGATCAACATCGTTTGCAGCATGTAAGTGGTTAACAGCGGGGATTGGTGTTCTCACCACTCCCCACTGTTGCAGGAGGAAGCTGGCTGTCAGTCACAGTTAGCTCCCCCTCTGGATGGGATAGGCTCAGATTCATACGGTGGGAAGGGGTTAAAGCGACTCTAGTTTCAGGACAAACTTCTGTCCCAAGACTGGAGCGGGATGGGGGTCTATCGCTTGCATTTGTTCTCCTTTGCTGTTCCTCTGATCCGCCAGTTCTGAGTCCCATTTTTGGTCATCCAAGATGGACAGCGCAATCTTCAAACTACCCGTTCCCCCACAATGCATTGCTAGTGTTATACTACCAAAAAATAGGGACTGGACCCAGTGGACTGGAGGGACGGCAGTGAAGAACCACTGTAGGTAATTTACCTCCTTCCCATCCTGTCCTGAGACAGAACTTTGTCCCAAAACTGAATGGTCACTTTAACAGTCTGCATAGAAGCTGCATACAGAAAACGGTTGGCTATTTGTACTGAAGACTATTTGCAAAGTTGTTTCATTTTTCACTTTAGATGCATAGAAGCCATAAAAAGCTGGTAGTAAAGCTGTACGAGGGCTCGAAATATTTTTCATGCCTGCAATAAACTAAATTGGTAATATGTACATCAAGTCGAGGTTTAATGCTTTTCTGATGTCTAAAGACTTCAAGCACACGTGGCAACAAAGTGGTGTAATAAAGCGTGCGGGGAGAGGCGCGATCACCAAATGATTTTGCTATTTCATGTTGGGTGGAAGGTTTTCTTAATAATAAAAGGGTCTATAGATTTTCTTTCGCTCTGGTGTTTATTATTCCACAAGTCACAGAGAACGGCCTTTTATTCGCTGATCTTTGTTTGACTCCTAACAGACTGCACCTGGCCAGTAAAAGCTTTATGTGCTTCATGTTGAAAGAACTCCTGCAGATTATATACAATAAACCCACTTTTAGGATAATTTCAAAAAGCTACATTTTCTGTAGAAAGAAAAAAAAAAACAGAAGTCAAACTTGCAACACAGAAAGATACAAGCAGTATTAACTCCTTCCTACACCTCGCCGAACAGCACTGGCTGAATGTTCCTCCGACGCAGCACCGTAGATGTACATTTGGGCCGCTTTCACACAGGCGAAAAAAAATCACACAATTTTGCGCGAGAAAACGCATGTATGTGAAGCCCAAGCTTTCCAATGGGTTCCTTCAGATTAGCACTGTTTTCTCTTATGCTATCTTGCAAGGAAAAAAAATTGCGGCAAGCTCTATATTGCCGCAATTTGCGGGTTTTCTTTTTATAGCCCATGTTTCCCTATGGAGCCTTCATTTTTGTTGCATCGCAACTCACAAATCGCGGTTTTCATGCGATGCGACTGTAACATTACAAAATAAGCTCTATCCCGAAACTAAGCTCTAGCTGCACTCTAAAAAAAAAAAAGGAAACATTTACCTGAAGGCTCGGTCTGGGTCCTCCTGCTGCTCTCCGGAGCTCCACCGGGTGTCCTGCAGTCCTCGTTCGCCCATAGAAGATCACTTCCTGGTTGCTGGATTTATAAAGCTGCATTGATTGGCTAAGCAGTGGCAGATGAACCAATCAACAGCCAGCGCATTGTGGAAGTGTGATTTATGAATTGGCTAATCAATGCCACCTCCACAATGTGCTGGCTGTTGATTGGTTCTTTGGCCGCTGCTCAGCCAATCAATGCAGCGCTGGATGAACCAATCACAGCCATCGCTTCCTGTAGGTGGGGTTTATGAATCCAGCAACCAGAAAGTGATCTTCTGTGGGCGAACGAGGACTGCAGGACACTTGGCCGAGGTCCAGAGAGCAGCGGGAAGACCCAGACTGAGCCTTTCAGGTTAGTATTCCCACCTTTTTTTTGCTGACGCTACAAAGCTGCGATAGGACTGCGATTTTGTACCGGTGATATCGCTGTTACCCGTGTGAAAGAGGCCTTTTACTGTACTAGCAGAATTACCCAGCTTTGCACGGGTCAATGTCATAAAAACTGTTTGTCAATGTGGTGAAAAACTTTATTTGCCACTGATTTGAAGCGAACATATCCAAAAAAGTAAACCTTTTTTGAGAAACATGCTTGTTCCAAGCAACTTTCAGGGAGCGGCCATGTGCCTCGTCAATTGTCATCACAAAAGAAACTCAGACAGGAAACTGTAGTCTCCTAAAGTGCAACGGTGAATGCTTGTCATCATGGATTAGAGCCATCTGAGGACTACAGACATCTTCATTCTGAGAACGGACAGCCAGTCTTGTAGCCTCAATCACTGAGATCTGCATTGTTTGACACAGAGTTCCATTGCAAGTTGCGGTGCACCTGAATTTCACAGCAGTCTTGCTGAGTCTTGTGTTGGTATTGCAGTCAGTTCCAAGGAATTCAAAAGCTCAGCAGGATATTGGATATTATCCTCACCATGAATAGTGTCATCAACAATAGTGTAGGCAAAAATTTGGCCTGGTATGCCTTCAAAAATTGAGCATTGATCGCATTCACTGCTTCATTCCTGGGAGGCACAATTGCTTATTCACAAAGCCAAGGATACTAAACATCTCTCCATCATGCAAATGCACCGTTTGTCAAAAAAAGTCAAGCATCTAGAAGAAGTTGTCATTTTGCTGCAAAACCCATCCTGCAGTTCCATCCTAGGCAGATCTGTAGATGATGAGAGTTGTGGTGATTAGATGAAAAGTCTTGTCACCGAAGGCCCTAAAAATGGTTCCCCCTTGGTCTATAAGAGGCTCTATGGCGCAGAGAAGAGATTTCATCCCGTTACCAGAGTCTGGGAGGGGCATATTATTGGGATGTGAGAAGCTGGAGGGTCGTATCCATGAATTGTCCCCCACCGGGCCGTTCTGACCAGACTGTTTGGACCAGTGGATGGGGGCACACCAGTTGACCAGGCTTAGGACACCCCTGACAGACCACCAGTAGAGAGGAGCGTCTGACCAGACTGTTCGGAGGTGTTGGGACCAGTGGATGTGTGAGGGCACACAAGGTGACCGGGCTCAGGACCCCCAACAGACCACCAGTAGAGAGGAGCATCTGACCAAACTGTTAGGAGGTGCTGGGACCAGTGGATGGGGGCACACAAGGTGATCAGGTTCAGGACGCCCCTTACAGGCCACCAGTAGAGAGGAGCATCTGACCAGACTTTTAGGAGATGTTGGGACCAGTGGATAAGGGCACACAAGGTGACCAGACTCAGGACGCCCTTTACAGGCCACCAGTAGAGAGGAGCGTCTGACCAGACGGTCAAGGGGGTGTTGGGACCAGCGGATGGAGGCGCACAAGGTGACCAGGCTCAGGACGACCCGATAGACCACCAGTAGAGAGGATCTTCAGATTGTTCAACAAGCATGAGCAGATCCAACTGTTTTGTTGTCCACCATCTAGAGACAGGTGGCGCCATCGTTACACCCCTGTGTCTGTCGGAACGATTTCCAGGCACTTGGCTGAAAGACATTTGGTCTCATGGCACCTATTACGTTTACTACCTTTGACACCCGCCAACTGTCCCTTCCATTTGCAGTGGTGTAGTGAATGATGACTGGACTACTATGGAGTGGTAACGGGTTGTCTTCCATGACAAATCCAAATTTAGTTTAAGTATGGATGATAGTCATGTTCGTGTCTGGAGACCTAAAGGTGAAAACCTCAGTCCTGCCTTTGCTGTGGAGTGGCACACTGCCCCCTGCTGGTGTGATGCTCTGGGGGGCCATCACATACAACAGTCGGTCACCCCTAGTAGTGGTATGAGGGACAATGATCGCTCAGCAGTATGTTCAAAACATCCTGAAGGATCATAGCGTCTTCCAGGAGGCTTCCAGCAGGATGACGCTCAGCCACACACACAAGGATGCAAGAGAAATGCCTCCACAACATTGTCACATTTTCATGGAATGGCCAATCGTCACATTTATTGCCAATAGAACATGTAACGGGCCATCTGGGATGCCAACTTCCACAGCCTACGAGTTTAAACAATCGAGAGGCTCATTTACCGCAAATGTGTAGCAATATGCAGCAGGATGCCATACAGAACCTGTATGTCTCTATGCCCGCCCGTATTAAATCTTGTTTTTGAGCTAGAGGCAGTCTAACAGGATACTAGAGCCTCCTTGCCCCCCACCCCCATATCACATCTTGTATCCAAGCTAGAGGCGGTACAACAGGGTACTACAGGCTCTATGCCTGCCTGTATCACATCTTGTATCCAAGCTAGAAGTGGTACAACAGGGTACTAGAGCCTCCATGCCCACCTGTATCACATCTTGTATCCAAGCTAGAGGCAGTACAACAGGGTACTAGAGCCTCCATGCCCGTATTACATCTTGTATCCAAGCTAGAGGCGGTATAACAGGGTACTAAAGCCTCCATGCCCGTATTACATCTTGTATCCAAGCTAGAGGCGGTACAACAGGGTACTAGAGCTTCTATGCCCGCCCGTATCACATTTTGTATCCAAGCTAGAGGCGGTACAAGAGGGTACTACAGGCTCTATGCCTGCCCGTATCACATCTTGTATGCAAGCTAGAAGTGGTACAACAGGGTACTAGAGCCCCCATGCCCTCCGTATCACATCTTGTATCCAAGCTAGAGGCAGTACAACAGGGTACTAGAGCCTCCATGCCCTCCGTATCACATCTTGTATCCAAGCTAGAGGCAGTACAACAGGGTACTAGAGCCTCCATGCCCGCCCGTATTATATCTTGTATCCAAGCTAGAGGTGGTACAACAGGGTACTAGAGCCTCCATGCCCGCCCGTATTACATCTTGTATCCAAGCTAGAGGCGGTACAACAGGGTACTAGAGCCTCCATGCCTGCCCCGTATCACATCTTGTATCCAAGCTAGAGGCGGTACAACAGGGTACTAGAGCCTCCATACCCACCTGTATCACCTCTTGTATCCAAGCTATAGGTGGTACAACATGGTACTAGAGCCTCCATGCCCGCCCGTATCACAGCTTGTATCCAAGCTAGAGGCGGTACAACAGGGTACTAGAGCCTCCATAGCCACCTGTATCACCTCTTGTATCCAAGCTATAGGTGGTACAACATGGTACTAGAGCCTCCATGCCCGCCCGTATCACATCTTGTATCCAAGCTAGAGGCGGTACAACAGGGTACTACAGCCTCCCTACAAGGGGTTAGTTTTCCCCAATAAATTACCCTTTTGCTCTGATATTGTAATCAATTACTTATATCAATGTTACAATCACAAGTTTCATTCAATTGTGACAACTACTTCCAGGTGCTTGATTGTTTTTTACAATGAGTGTATCTGAGCAATGGCAGGAATGGTTGTTATGCGCAGAAATTTGACGTCTTGGTAGTGGTGTTATTGATTTTTGTGAATATTTCGAGAACAGTAGATGCTAGGGAACTGAAACATTGTTTAAAACCTTGCGAAGCGCTTGATTTACTGATATGACAAACTTAGCGCAGAGCGATCTCGCCATTTGGCCGTGTATAAAGAACAGACAAGATACATTTTTGTATATATAAAGATATTACATGTACACTGAACGATAACTGCATTATAAAAACCTACTCAGTAACGGGTTGGTCCACCATTTGGATGATCAAGGCTTTCAGACATCAGGGAACAGATTCCACAATAGGGTGAACACCCTCCATACCCAACTCATGTCAGCGTCAGCAGCTCCATCAGTTGGTGCACATTTTGTGGGTAAGTGGGAGCAGACTTCACAGCACTTTCCAGTAAACAGGTTTAATGGGGGGTTTAGTTTGGTGAGTTTGGACGCCAAGGCAGTGTGGGGAACAACTCATTGTCATGTTCATGCAACCACTCCCAAGTAATCTGAGCTTGATGGCACAGAGCATTGTCCTGTTGACAGATCACACGGTGGTTGGGGAAGACTTTCTGAAGATATGGCTGCAGATGGTCAACTAACAGGTTCCCGTAGTGGTCACCATTCAAGAATTGTGCTAGACCATGCCAGTAAAACGCTCCACAGACCATAACACCACCTGTTGAACTCCAATAGTACACCCACGGGATTCAGCTTCATGTGGACCTTCATATGGTCCTAAAGGAAACAGGACTTCTCACACTAGACAATCTTCTGCCATGTGGCTAAGGTCCATTGATGTCCTCACTGGGCCCATGCGAGGTGCTGTTGGTGATGATGTAATGTCATCGGTCTTTGGCTATTGAACCCCAGTCGAAGAAAGGTCATTGTAGAAATTTGTTTAACTTCCCCTCTCTTGTACTGCTGGGTCAGTTGGTCTACTGTGGAACGTTGTTGTTGATAAACCAGACGTGCCACCTGATATTCATCTCTAGGATCAACCACATGTGGCCTGCCGCTATGTGCTCTTATGTCGGACGTCTGTCCATGGTTCAACCAGTCCTGTTACACTTTTGATACTGTGGTCCAGGAACAGCTAACAAGTGCGACTGTTTCAGAAATACTGGCACCACCTCTCCGGGCACCAACAATCTGCCCGCGGTCAAAGTCACTCAAGTCACCACATTTACCCATGACTACCCAATGTTCTCTTCTGCTTCACAGATGAGAGGTCAGCCCATTATCTGAGAACAAACTGTGACATGGCCATCGCGTTGTACTGTGTTACCGATCACACGGTGTCAACCACCAGCTGCTCCCAATGCAGGGATCATTCATGTGTGTATCACAGCTGATATTGCACAACAGTTGGAATCTAGCTTTAACCCCTTAGATGCCAGTATCAACAGTGACCAGGGCATGTAAAGGGTTGTTCACTTCATGTTTTCAGCATACATTTAGCACATATGTTAAACCTGCAGGAAAGAAAAGGAAACCCACACATTCCATTTTAGGCATATGTTTTAATGCCTGCATTAGACGTATAGCCGTGCATCTCCATCCGTTTGTGTCCGTTCTTGTTCTTCACTGCATAGTATTTCTTTTGAATAATGTGTTGCAGTTGAAAACATTTCGGTGTTTTTCTTACGCATTTGAGAACAAAACTCCATACGGTAAATGAGTGGACAGCTTTACGTTTCCACGCCTTTCCTACCAACTAATGTAAAAATAACCAGATACGTCAAGCATACGTTTTTTTGTGGGACAGAAAGTGTGGATGCTGCGCCTTTCTATCCCACAAAGAAAAGAAAAAAAAGAAGGCACAAATGTAAGGCAGGTGAAACGCAGCCAGGAGTGCGCACTTTTGAACTACCTCTGACCAGTTACAGTCTCTGGGGACATCAAGCAACAGGTTTTCAAGGGGTTTTCCTGCTATTTTTATTGATGCCCTCCGGATGGGTCATCAGTAGTTGATCATATGTGCAGAGGAGAAAAAGGAGGGGAGCAAACCGGTAACAAAGGAAGGGCCTGAAGTTTTTCGTATCGGCCGTGAAGAATGATTAGCATTATATGGCAGTCACTTTTTCCCGCAGTGACATTAGAATGAATGAAGCCCCGGCGGAGCAAGTGCGGTGGGTCCTCCATGCGTTTTAATAGGGTTCACGTGAATACCCCAGTGCTTTCTGCTTGAGGACTCAGCAGCCCCATTGAAAGTGAAAGGTGCATCAGCGTTGTTGTGCAACCAGTGCTCCTTACCATCTCTTCTTCACTGGGGGGCAGTAACTCCGTAGTGACAAGAAAGGGGGACACGGGACTCCTGTTTGACATCAGCGGGAGTCTTAGCTGTGAGATTCCCATCAATCAGCAAGTTATCTCTTATCATGCGGATAGAGAATAACTTGTAATCTTGATGCGACCCCTTTAACTCAGAATCTCTCTCTCTCTCTCTCTCTCTCTCTATATATATATATGTATACAGATGTAGCAGTCATAAACATTCTGCTGCACAAATAATTTGCTGTACAGCACGGTAGTATATTGTGCTTGAGTTATCATATGCATTAAATATCAAGTTAACATTTGCTAAATCTGTACAGAAAGAAAAAGTTGCATGTCCCCATAGAAAAAAAAATGATAAGAAATATAATTTATTGCAAAGTCATCAAAAAGCCGACTGATAAAAATTGTTGAGTCAAAACAGAAATCTCCATGATTGAAATTCACGACCTGGACGTCTTGCACTTCTCCATAAATAGACGCGTTTTGGCCCTTTTTTCCTTCATGGAGGGTGTTTGTCATCCTGTCAGATGTTCTCCTCTAAACAGGTTTCATTGTGATTTCACAGATTTCCCCCGGGTCCTCTCCGTTATTAAGTTAAAATGAAGTTATTTAAATATGGCTGTCAAAGTTCAAGCATCAGAATCATTTTGGGCCACGGACAAATTCCATTGTAGCGACATAATTCTGACCTAAGGTAGTAAAATTTCCGCTCAGCGGTTACAGAGACATCTTTCCAGTGTCTGAAAAAAATCAGTTGCTCGATGGAAAAGCAAATAAGAAAGGTGATCAGGGAAAAACTAAACTGCAAATTGTATAATCCAGCATCCAATGATCCAAAAATTCTGGCACTTGTTTCCAACTCAGAGGTTCACTGACCGCCCCTTTATTACCCCCATTTAGTAGCGTTGGACTCCTCTGCCCTTCAGATCCGCAGCAGTTCGTGGTGGTGTAGATCCCACCAGGTGATGAAATGGTTCTGCAGGAATATCGGCCCCTGCGGACAGGAAGCTTCTTGTAGTCACTGCAGATTAGATGGAGGTGCTGACATGTCCTGACCGGCTGACAGGAAGGGGTCAGCGATTCATGCTGCTTGCACCAAATTCTGACCTCCCATCAGCAACAGAAATCCGGACCCATCTGACCAGGGGATGTTTTCCCGCTGCTCAGTGATACAAGTTTTGCGCTCTTTTGCCTGCTGGAGTCTCTCTGTTTCTCTTAGACACAATGGCGCTGGAACTGGTCGTCCGCTGTTATACCATCCATGCGGAGGAACGGCGAGTTGTGTGTTCGGACACGTTAGTTGGAGCTCCAGCGTTGTATTCAGCTGACTGTGCAGGCTGTTGGTCAGAACGATTCCTGACATCCTCCTCCGACCCCTTTCAGTGATGAGTTGTTTCCGTCCGCAGGATCCCTTTTTGCTGGATGTTTCCCTCGATCGCGCCATTCTCTGTATACTCTCCACATTGTTACATGATAAACCCCCCCGCAGTTAGCAGTGAGACCCCGGCTAGTCAAGCCCCGATGACCGGCCTCGTTGAAAATCACTCCGATCACTGGATTTTCCCATCTAATGTGGATTCACACTGAAACTGATCACGGAAAACTTGTCACGTGATTTTATGCTCGGGGTCACGGGGAGAATTTCCATAACAGCACCAATCGTGAGAGGGCTGTGGCTCTTAATAAAGATGCCAGTCAGCGTGATGATCAGGAATTTCTCAAGTTTTGAACTGTTGATGAGACTTAAAGTCACAGGTATGTAACATCTTGGCACAATGTGCTGTACATTCACAGAACAGCGGGATATACTTAAAGGGCTTGTTTGGTTGAATACTATTGAAGGCCTATGCTCCGGATAAGTCATCAATAGTTGATTGGTAGGGGTCCATTGCCGAGACCCCTGATGATCAGCTGTTTGTAAGGCTAGCGTGCTTGCGCACTGAGCTGATTTCTGCAGGAAGCAGACAGCTTGGTTACTACTGTAGTGGCTAAAGCTCCAATTTAAATAAATGGGAATTTTGCCTGCAATACGAAGCCTGGCCACCACAGTAAGGACAGAGCTGTCTGCTTCCTGCAGATTTCAGTTCAGTATACGAGTGTACTGGCCCATCAAACTGCTGAATGGTAGGGGGCCCGGTCAATGGACCCCCAGCAATCTAGTATTGATGACTTATCCTGAGAATAAAGGATACAAAACGTGCCTCAGGGTGTACACTGGGCTTATTAACAATAATTAACACCAAAATTGTCAAGAAACACCCCACTTGAATACACTCATTAAAATCTAACTTTTATTGAGGGGGCTGTGGCTTGAAGCCGAGCTGTTAGGATGTGCCTCCACACAGCTCTTTCATTGCTGATCTACATCCAAGGGAATCCAGGCCTACTTCTACTTGGGAAACAGTAGCAGGGGCAGAGAGGAATCAGGGAACTTCTCCCCCGACTTGCTGCCATAACTCTTTGGAACCAACAGACCTTTTTTTGAGGACATAGGGGTTAGGTCTGGTTGGGACTTGCAGGCCTGGAGGCCTAGTACGTGGATCACCGGAGGAACCGGTGCGGACCAACCTTGCTGTCTCCATCGAGTGAATAGCTGTTCGGAAGGGAGAGTCCTGGTCACTTCTAGAGGACTTCATCACTTCTTTGCCTCTTGCGCTGCCAGCCGCATGGCCTGTGTGACAGCCTTGACCTAACTGTGCCTTTGGCCTGACGTTTGCTTTGTCTGGATGACCAGAGCTGCTGGAGCTTGAAGGCAGACTCCACTGTCCATGGACGGGTGTCCACTCTCCGCCTAAGTAAGCAACTCGCGAAGGGTCCTCTTCGGACGCCACCATTCTCCTGCCTGCCCCTCTGAGGCGCCATTCTGTGCTGGGAAGAGTAATGGCCCTGAGGCCTAATACTCACCGCATCAGCAAGAGGCTTACAAGGAGGTCTTGGGAGACCCCCAACTATCCTTCCATCCCTCTTAATTTGACCCTCCATAGAGTTGATCTCTGCTCCCCTTACATGAGCCCTAACACTACTCAGCACATATTTGGGGTGATCAGCAGCTACTTTCCCTGCTGCTGTGGCAAACAACCATCACCATCCCGCTATAAAAACTGGGAAGGAAACTAGGAGTTTTAGTTGCTCTATTTTACCACAGCACTGAAATCTACAAACCCTCTGGGCCTGAGCCCTAGCAGACCTTATCTTGTTACGTTCTCCACAACTATGTATTGGAAGCCGATGGTCTTTAAGGGGGCATTGGAAACAATTACCAGGATGAGCAACTAATTCATATGCAAGCCCCACAGAGACTTCAGCTCAATTTCTACAGAGCAACCACAAAATGGTTAAAGCAGGCAGAGACAAAACCAGGGATCTAACAGGTATGCCAAAACCAAATAAAGAAATCAGAAATGAATAAGCATCTAAGGAGGAAGCACAAATCTCGGAACAGGATCTGGATGAATCCAACATGGAATGTGCCGCCACAAACTCCGACCACAATGCCGAACAAGATCAAGACCCAATCTCCCGTTTCTTGACTCAATCCCTCTCTCCTGCAATGAAGGAACTAGCTGATATAAAGACAGACATTAAACATATTGTCCCCAGGGTCGAAGAGCAAGAAGGTTCCCACCATGAAAGTCTTCAACACAGCAAAGCCATCCAAAATAACGTATCAGCTCAACAAGAACATCTAAACCAGGCCTTGCTAATGAAAGAGAACCAAGAGGACAGAAGCAGGCAGAAAAATATTAGATTAAAAGGCCTCCCTGCATCCACAGCAAATGAAGGTCTGAGATGTGTGGCCTCACAACTATTCCAATCTTTACTGGGAAATGTGAGGGCTGAAACAATAACTATCAAACGCATACACAGAGCTTCCGGTCCCAGACCACCCTCTACAGATCCACCTTGGCAATCCTACAAAAAGCACGGGAAACACAAGAAATCCTATTTGAAAATTACAGAATTCTACTATTTCAAGACATCGCTCCAAGTGCACTTGCCTAAAACCCCTTACAGATGCCGGGCAGGCACAGAGACTCCCAGTGAGATGGCGCTTCGCTTTTGGTTCTAAAGATGGCCAGTAAATGACTATCATGTCTCCAGATGATCTGAGAAGGGCCTGGGAAAAACTTGAAATCCCTCCGATAGAGATTCTATCATGAATGCCAGTCCACCTCCAGGGCAAGATACCGCGACTTTCAAAGACAGAAAGCTGGAAGCTGAACAACAACTTTAAATCACTAACGAATAAGTTAACTCTTCTCACTCAGTTTCACGTCTCTTTAGTGTTTTCTCTCTTTGTTTTTCTTCCCTAGGCCTCCAGGACATGACTCTCTCATATGGGTGAAGTTCCTATGATTGTCAAAAAGACTTTAGTTGTTCTCGCTATCCCCAAGACTGTTAGCCGATATGAACATTAATTTGCCTTACAGACTGGTATTTCTGATTAGATCTATAGATCCCTGATCTCCCTGCTCTCCGTTAGTCTGCGGAACTCCTCATGTCTGCCAGTTTCGTGGCAGCATTCTAGGACGCTGTGGAACTTGCGCAGCACGCTTACCTTACTCAAGAAAAGTCCTGTCGTACTTAATGTATGAACACTATTTATAGTTCCTTCTCTTCGGTTTGTTATAACTGTAATTACTTTATTATAATCGGAATTATTTTACCTTAATCACATTAGAAGTGTTTGCTTACTTTACATGGGGCATGCACACCTCTCCCCTTCAGTTGTGGGAGTCTTGCATGGTCTATAACTACCAGTGCGCATCAAACGTTCCAGGACCTACTAAACATCACATGCCGGGCCACCACCTGCTTGAGCATCATGAATTTGCTTAACCTGCCACTTACAGTGGTAACCTATGTACATAGTTCTTTCCTCTGTAGGTATGGTCGTTACTATCCAGAAGTGACATTTAGAGGCATTCCCAATAATAGGTTTCCGTTCTACCAACTCCGTGGCTAACATCAAACGCACATCCTTTAATGTCAGGGGGATGAACACTCCTCAAAAACCAAACCAAATTTTCACCTTATTGAAAAATCTTAACTCTGAAAGTGTTCTTCAGGAATCACACTTTAGACATACCCATATACCCAAACTACCTACCCAGATTTATAATAAATGGTACCACAGTGCACACTCTTTGGCCTCAAGAGGTGTAACAGTAGAAATTGGTAAGAGCATCCCTTTCGCCCCTTTAGTCTTGCTATCAGACCCAGATTGTAGATAGGTTGTCTTAGGCCTCCTGCACACTGGCAAGAGCAATTTCAGGATGTGATTGACGCCCCGATATCGCTCTCGTAATCCTTCTGAATCCCCAATAGATGCAAGGAAGGCGTTTCCGCAGCCTCCCATCCCAGCAGGGCTGAAGGAATCTCCTGCTGTGGCAGGAGATAGTTTTCTTCTCCTACTGATTTCAATGGGGCCAGTGACAGCAGTGGCAGGGGACTCCCTGCGACAAGGATTTTTTTGGGGGGGGAGGGAGGGGTCTTGAAGTATAAGTTACCCCCTCCCCGAAACTAATCCATAACTGTAAAAAAATAAATAAAAAATAATAATACATCACCTTAGTAGAGCTGTCATCTCCGGCGCGTCTTCTTGCAGGTCCCCGCACTTTTTTTTCTCCTTCTGGTCAAAGATTGAAAAATCATTTAATTTTCAATAGGGTTGGTACTGCTGCCACCGGCCCCATTGGAAACAATGGGAAAAATCTCAAAAAGAACGGACATGCCGCGATTTTGTTTTAACGCTGCATTGCAAATGTGCATGGGGTCATTGGCTTCATAATTTTACGATTTCTTACAGCCTCACAGAGTTTGGAAATCATGCGATTTCCTTGCCAGTGTGAAGGCACCCTTAAAGCGCACAATCGCACATAATAATATTTTGCCAATCTCTACACCCCAAACTAGAATCAAATATCATGGCTACTCCACACTTATAAAAAGTTAATGGATTTTGCCGAAGGCCTAATAGTGGTCCGAAGTGACATTAATACGGTAATTGACCCATTAATGGACATCGCTTCATGAACAGCCTTAGTCGCTCAAAAACAACTTCACAAACTTGAAAATGCCCTGAGTTTTGCATCAGAGACCCTTGGAGAATTTTGAATCCAGAGGTTAGGGAGTACAGCTACTTCTCTCAACTAGTGGCCGTATACTTACTGATATACTGATACAGGAGGGCCAGTATTAACACCACTAATCCTCCAGCATGCAGATGGCCAGACTGCTATATGGAGGAGCCACCGCACCGGTGGAGGGACTGATGAACCGCCACGTCTGCAGGAGTCCATGCTTTAAAAACCTTTCTTGCGGCCTCGAAGCTGTGAGAAGGGATTCTCCAACACTCCGCGTCTAAGGAGCGCCGGGTGTTACCAATTGGGTATTCAAGGCGTTGGACTCATAGATGAAGTTCTTATATTAAGTTAGAGGGAGAGAGTGATGTTACACTAATACGTCAGGACCCTCCACATGAGAAGCAGTGATTATGGGGGCTACACTACAGAGCACAAGCCTCATCAATAGTTCTACAATCCATAGAAGTGACTGAATAAGGTTTCCAAGAACTGGTTTCAATTGAATGCTGAATAAGAACATCCCTCATTTAGGCCCGAGGGGCTCTTACTCCAAAGGCAGAAGATCCACCGCGCCTCCTCGTGTAGCAATTTCTTGTCCAGATCCCCCTTATGGGGACACAGTTCTATCTGACAAATGCCCCAGAATATTAGTTGAGTACCTTCGCCTCCATGACCTTCATTAACATGCCTTGCAATCGGGGGTGTCCATTTTCGTGCGTATAGCGCTCAGGTGTTTGGAAATGTGGATCCTAAGTCCTTGAACCGTCTTACCAAAATATTATATACTATATCTTAGAGGCATCTTACTCTGGGTAGTTATCTGGGGTAGTTATCTATTTAGGGCAAGAGGACTGACAAACAGGCCATGCACTAGACGATAGTGTAAACTCTGACCTCTTCTGTCCATAACACTTGGGTAGGGGGTAATGGCCCCTTCTAGATTCAAATCTGATGTTAGAATTCATTATGACCAGCGGGTGTGGACCCACTGTGTCAAGTAACCGGCTTGACTTTGGGCTAAACCTAAGGGTGTTATGCTGCTAGTTCCCTGGTATTCACCCTTTAACCACTTTATAGGGATCTGGCCTTCGCTGTGGGAACTGAACAGGCAGCTACCTCCAGCTAGTCCAGGTGCAGCTGGTGACTGATCCACGAGGGTCGGCGAGACACGCCAAAGAGCACAGTCGGGATACGCTCCAATGTCGGGGCTGGCGGTGTACAAACAAGATCCAGGCCACAAGTCTGAGGGTTGGGGCAGGCAGAATTCAAGCAAATCCAAATAACAAATCCAAGGGTCAGTGCACGGAAATCAGAAGCAGAATACCTGTGCTGGGAGCAAGGCACAAACAAACACCAAGGCTCAGGCAAGGAGGAGCATGTCTGGCCCAGTAAATAGGTGAGCAATGGCTCATTAGCTTGCAGCTGGGCTAGGGGCACTGGGAAGGTTTAACTCCCACAGTGCTGAAGGAAAGTGTAGGTATAAGGCCACATTATACAGTGAGAGCAGGAAGACGCCTAACAAAATTGTCCAATATTTCTTCATGAGATTTACGACCTGATGAGTTGCGTCGTCGTAGGTTCCTCTACAGTGGATCACTTTTTAAAATTTTGCCAGGTGACACCTGGTCATAAGTAACCTTGAATGATCTCAGTTTTAGCTCTTTTATATGCTTTCCTTATAGGATAGCCCCTCCTGTGCAACCGCATGATGATCACATTCTCTTTGGGAGTTTGTTCTGAGCAGTTTCTTCTTGCCCTTCAGTATTGCCCCACTGGGGTCCCCCTCTTGAGTGAAGGGGGATGCCAACTATCCCAGCAGGTTGTTTGTTGCTGAAGGCTTTCTATAGATATTGGTTTGAACACATCCATTCTCATCCAGTGAGATGTCCAGAAAGAGTGAATCTGCTTCCCATGGATATCGCAGGTAAGATCAGTTATTGTTATGCAAAGTGGATACGAATTCCTCAATGAGTGCCATCTCCATCTCATATGATAAGCGTGTCATCGATGGCTCCGCCCCACAACAGCATGTGACTTCTGTAATGTTCCAACTCATCAGAAAATACCACTGTGGATTCCCACCACCCTCTGGATACATTTGCGTAGCTTGGGGCACACGCCGTGCCCATTGCCGTGCCCATTGCCGTGCCCGCTTTTTGTAAAAAAAGATATTGTTAAAAATAAAGTAATTCTGCATGAGAATGAAAAAGGGCTAACGCCCGCGGACGGATTGTCGCTGCGCAATTCACGGCCAGACGCCCGCCGCCAATTCTGTAGCAAAGACCGTCCATGAGACATTCGGTGTTACAAGATTCTCCACTGCCCATAAGTGGAAATCAACCTTCGATTTTCCACTCTTGGGGGGGGGGGGGGGAAATCGCAGAATTCGTCCCGCGATATTCCGTGCAGTGAGCACTGTGGAGTATTGCGGGAATCCGCGTAAAGAAACGTGTCCCACGTGTGTATAAAAAATATTCAGCAGCTGTCAGGCCCAGTTGGTGCAGAATATTAGACTCTCCATCTGCGCTGGCGACTAATGCGCTGCTGGGTGCGGTAATCTCACGTATTGTAGCGGTGGTGTCACTGTGCATCAGTGAGGTAGAAATGGCGCAAACACCCTCCAGAAATACCTACAGAGATGTAGCCACACGTGGGCGCGGGGTTACTTTACTAACACTTTAATGTAATTTTGTACAGAACAGAGGAGTCTAGGTCTTAACCCTTTAGAGACGCGGCCTCGTTCAGTACTTAAAGGGGTATTACGATCCAGGGAATCCTGTTTCAATGTGCATGAAATCACGAAACAACGCCCTCACCCATAAGAGGTTTATTTCCAGAATGCTCCGTTCTCCAGGCATTGCAGCTATTGATTCCTCTGGTTGATAACTGCTTGTTGTCAGGGAAACAGACCCGCCATTTCTTTCGATAGTAGAGCTGAGGAGGTCGGCACATGCGCACTTTTCATCTAAGGCCTCTTTCACGGGGGCGACATTGCTGCATTTTCTCACGGTGATGTCGCAATTTTGATGGGATTTTCGGGGGCTTGAAATATAAACCTTACCCTGAAAATAAGCCCTAGCTGCATTAAACAAGAGAAACAACACATCAGCTAACAGGCGCCGTCCGCTCAACCACACTTCTCCTCCGAAGCTCCGGCACACTTGTCTGCAGTCTTCAACCAGCGCTTCTTGGTCAGAGGGTTTAAAAATCCCGCCTCCAGGAAGCACTGGCTCTGATTGGTTCTCGAGTGCCGTGGCTCAGCCAATCACTGCAGCACTATGTTGCAGCCTACAAAACATCACAAATGTGAAGGAACCCGTAGGAAAGCGTGGGCTTCACATACATGTGATTTGTAGCGCCGTCGCATCGCGAGAAAATTGCACGATTTTGTTGCCGTTTTTTTCAATTTGGATTTTTAAACCAGTACTCTGTCCCTGTGAGGTCTGAATCTGCAAACTGAGATAATATGCTGCAGTACTTCCCTACTGCAGTGTCTGGTTGTTATGGTGGAGCCACTGGCCTCTGAGATTAGATGGTGGAGTGATGATGACATCACAGAGGGAGCCCCCCCCCCCCCAATCACAGAGGGAGCCCCCCCCCCCCTCTGTGAATTAAGGGGTTAATTGTGGGGACCAGAATGCTCTGTGATCCGCATCCTTGCAGCGAACAACAGCGGTCAGTGACTACATCCGAACACGTGAGCGACTGACCACACTGTGTTGCCGTCAGATTTGTCTAAAATTGCGCCAGAATTCAGGCGCACGGAGATACAGACAAATGTAAAAATAGTTTGTGCAAAAAGAAAAACATCTGAAAATCCAGACAAGTCTCATTTCTCTCCGCCGCCACCAGGGGGCGTGGCCAGCGCCTATTAGACCGACACATTATGGAGTGTTACGGCAAGAATGTGTCAGGAAATAGTGGCGCTAATAAAACCTCAGGAAAATTGATGTAAATGAAGAGACATTTGGCGCACATCCAACTACATACATTGGGGGTTTCTGGACTTCGCCCCATTTTTTGTTTT
This sequence comes from Eleutherodactylus coqui, assembly GCF_035609145.1. Classification (NCBI taxonomy): domain Eukaryota; kingdom Metazoa; phylum Chordata; class Amphibia; order Anura; family Eleutherodactylidae; genus Eleutherodactylus; species Eleutherodactylus coqui. The sequence goes on from NC_089839.1 coordinate 7,761,109, forward strand.
CGGCTCCGTGCAGAATTCACGTGAGTTTTGTGTGTTGCTAAACAGATAAAACGCGCGAATGTGAACAGCATTCCTTTGAGTGGAGCTACTTACATCAACGATTTTTTTCCCCACAGCAATTCTGCGCGGTTAGAGATCGCCGCACCTTTTTTTTTTGGCGTTTTTTTCGCTCATTGTATCCAATGGGACCTTAAAAAGAGATTGCACGCCGTACGATATGCGAGGTGCACGCGAGCGCAATGTGAAACAATGGGAGACACGTTCGTCTAACGCGCGTGAAACACGTGTGAATGTATCAATGTAAATCCATGTACTTTCACGGACACCGTCGCCCGCGCGGCACGCGATGATATCGCCGCCCTAATCATCGTTATTTCAGACCGATTACTTTATATTAGGGGACGACGCAGAATAACCGTTTGGGAGCAAAACAGGTTTCCTGAATAAAAACGGGCACAATTTAGGCGCTCGCCTCGTTATGCGGAAATTGGGGCAAAACAAAAGCCCGGACTGGGCGTTTTCATGTTTTTGCCCCCGTTTTCTGTCACAATCAGTAATTCGGCCGCTGGATCGTTTTTTATATTAGTACGAAAAGCAGAATTTAATTTGTGCTGCAAAACCTTTTAGAATACAAATTGGCGCATTTTTGGCCACACAGCTGGGTGACAAATTGGCGCATTTATTGTGCAGCTTTCCTATTTTTGGTGTAGGATTGCGCCATCTTGTCCGTGCGCCACGTCTGTAAATTTGGTGCAATTTAAAACGGTTGAGCTCTAAACACAATCGGGGCGATATACGCCGATATTCGCCCACGTCTTTTTCTGCCTCCGTTTTACGTACGGACTTCGGAAGGGCGTCCCGGCTGAGCACAGGCGTCTGGGAGCAGCGCATGGATGGCGCTTCGAGTTCGCATCCGGAGACTCGTGGTCCGGCCACTACTTACTTCTGAAGTCCGTACGTAAAACGGATGCGAACACACGCCATGTTATTACCGTGACGCGGGGTCGCTGCCTGTCGGCCATCACAGATTACTTCTTGTCCCCAAGTAATATTAGAGGTCTGTTAGTCCTGACAGCCGCCATATTGGTTGGGGCACACAGAACAGGTCATAAGGTACCGACTCCCCGCTCACCTCACACTGCGCATGCGCGCACGTCACGTGGCTGTCATGGCGGCGCCCTGCTCCCTCGCACGCTGTGTGGTGTCTCCCGCTGGGAAGCCCTCCGCCGCTGTCATCTTCCTGCACGGATCAGGTGAGGACGGGAACTACAAGTCCCAGCAGCGCCGCCCGCTGTAGTGTGTGTGTGTGTGTATATGTGATGTACAAGAGGGGGAGGAGACCTCCGGAATAGAAGCCCCGCCCCGAAGTAATCTGACCACGCCCACATAACAGTGCAGACTAAAGACCCCCACTGGGGAGTGAGCCCCCCCTGCTGGTACATAGAGCCTCTGCAGCAGTGCCTAAAATTCCTTTAGTCTGGCATCCGCGGGATCTGCTGGTCCGTCAGGCGCTTCTTACTGCGATTACTGCCGCGGCACAACGCTCTTGGGGCCCCGCAGCGCTGCGCTCTAATGCCGCCGTCTGCTCTAGTTTTGGCGCATTGTTGCACTTTTTGAAGCTCCTTCTCACAACGGCGGTACGGTATAAAGCGCTATTTCAGCAACAGTAGAAATCGCAGCGGAACACCAAGACGCCGTGCGAGGGCGGCCGCGGGCTACACGGGCGCGAATAGGAGCCCCAGTCACAGGAGCGACGCTGCCGGGGAATAAACCGCCTAATTTGCCCGCAGCGCCATAGATTTCCCCGCAACATTGCGCGGTTCATTGAGCGATTGTGCGCAGCGTCGGGTGAAATGTGCGAGCGGAAGCGTAATAAACCCATTAAACATAGCGGGCGCGGTCCTCTACGCAGCGTGCGCATATTTTGCAGACACGCTCATGTGAATACGCCCTCAAACTAATAATCTGTCCGTGCGGCGCAGCGGTCGGCCGGTCCTTGTTGCCCCTGGTAACCACAGCTGTTTATGAAAGCTGCGCTGTTTGGTTGCTAGCGGCAACAAGGCCGTTCTTGGGGCGTATTAGGTGTTCTAACTCCTGCGCCCCGCGGCGCCAAAAAAATCAACGGGCGTCTAACAGCGCGTAATACGCAATGACAAAAATAAATGCGTGCCGTAATCGCGGATGCGATCGTTTTTACGCACGGATGTACGCAGGTCGTCCGCACAGAAAGACAATCACAAGCCCAAAGTGCCTCCCTGCCGGTCGCCGACAACCAGCGGGGCGTCGGCCTGCAGATCCTTAGTACATCCGCCGTTGGATTGCGGATCGCTCTCTTCCATAGAGGTCAGTGGCGCCGTCCGCACGGAATCCGCGGGTAATTGGAGCCGTGATTTATTTATCACACGCACAACCCACAAATCCAACCTGCTGCGAGCGCGGCGCTCCCTGCGGGTGCCGATCGCGGACTTCGTGAATTACGTCCGCCCGCGGCGCCGCCCTTATTCACACAAATATTCTATTGGGGCTGTTTTGCCGCGATAAAACGCCATCTGAAGACCGCGACCGGCTGCAGCGCCGGAGCCAAACAGTCACTCAGGTGGGCGATGATACGTATGATCGGCCGGCCGGATGGGATGGGTCCTCTGGCCGCTTCCGTAGAAGGGAGGGGGAGGGGCTTTAGTAGCGGCTCGCACTGCTGGACCCCTCCCCCTCCCTTTGCCGGCAGCTCACATAGGCTTCTACAGGAGCTTCTATTGCCGCGATCAGCTGGCAAAGGGAGGAGGAGGGAGTCTAGCAGTGGCTCTGATAAACCCCCTCCCCTCTCCGCCTTGGCGGCTGCTGGCAAAGGAAGGGGGTGGGAACTAGTGTGCTAAAGTCCCGCCCAATCCCCTTGCCAGCAGCTCCCATAGGCTGGAGTGGAGAGGGGGAGTGATTAGCTCTGCAAAGCTCCTGCCCCATCCTGGCTCCTCCCTCTGCTGGCAGCCGGCAAGGAGGGGGAGGGAGTTCACCAGATCTAAATATATATATAAGGTATATACGCTGCGACCGTCCCGTCTGAGTGGGCGTTAACACGGGAGATGCAGCGCCACTTGGCCACGGCCGCCTCTCGTTCATGCAGTTTTCAGCCACGATGCGAGCGCCCGTGTGACGGAGGCCTCAGTGACCAGCAGTGATTCCCCGGCGGAGGAGCGCTGATGGCGGCCGGCACCCGGATGCATCACTGCAAGAGAGAAGCGCTGCCATCTAATAGCCGCTCACGGTCAGATGGTCCTTGTTGCCCCTAGCAACCAAACAACGGCTTTCACTTCATAAAGACCTGCAGTAAAGTGAAAGCTGCGCTGTGATTGGTGGGTCCGGTGCGGCCATCTTGGTTTCTCCAGAATCAGCGGGTCACTTCAGGAGTTTCCCCGGAGCTGTAGGAGTCAGTAGACAGAAGCGGCTCCTGTGCCGCCGTGCGGCTAATTAACCCCGCGGTCACTTCCAGCGTCCCCTTGTTTTTCCACGTGTCGCGCTCCACGCTGTGAGCGGCCCGTAAACTGACATTAACATTCGTGCCTTGCAGTCATGCGTTTTAAAGACTCGTTAGTTCTCTTTGTACCTGCGGCTAATGGGGCTAACGAGCCGGGCGCCACTAATGGGCATGAGGTCAGCGGCTGGCGGTGAGTCACCGGCCGGCGCTGCAGGCTTATTAGGCGTCACTTCTGTGCTCCCTCCGACCCTCCAGGAATCTGGAAGACAACAGTGCGAAGAAGATGAGGCTGATTGTCCTTGGAGGCGCCTTAAGAAATACAGCTGCAATCAGCTGCTCGGGGACGCCCCCATGAGGGCGTCCGTAACTGACACCGCAGAAAGGAGGTAAAAAGAGCAGGAGGTTAAAAGAAATCTGTACTGCGCCTGTCTGGCCACTCGCCGTGCGGGCCGTCCGCGGTACAGAGAAGAGGAAAAGACGTGCGGTGCGCACGGATGACAGCCGGGCACAGGCGCGGATTCAGCTGTGGGCTCCCCCCGTAGTCTGCAGCCGGACGAAGGGCTCCCACATATTTGTGGTTTTTTAAACGCAGATGTCAGTGGGACTTTATAGGGTTAATAACGCATCACAAGTTGGTGCTTTGCGATTTTTGCGCAATACTTTTTCAACATTAGAAAGTCCAATTGGCAATCGCATTAAAAAAACCCGCAATCTGCGGGCGCCCCGAGTCGCTGCGGGTGATTAAGGCCAGTATTCATTATTTACCGGCTCTGTTAATGGGCGGTAAAAAATAATTGCCAGCTTTGAGGCGGCTGAACGGCAACCCGACACGTCAGGCATTTACATCACTTTGTCCGTGGCTCAGGTTTGGCGGCCGCCATTGCTGTATTCACACTGTGACCCCCGACCTCCTCTCCGATGTTCCTGTATGCAGTGCAGGGGTTACAGTCTGATTACAACGGTGCTGGCCACCAGACCGGAGCTGCAGTTCATTGCCTTTATAGGGGACACTGTTACTACTGGGGTCGTAGAGGGGGACACTGTTACTACTGGGGTCGTAGAGGGGGACACTGTTGCTACTGGGGTCGTAGAGGGGGACACTGTTGCTACTGGGGTCGTAGAGGGGGACACTGTTGCTACTGGGGTCGTAGAGGGGGACACTGTTGCTACTGGGGTCGTAGAGGGGGACACTGTTGCTACTGGGGTCGTAGAGGGGGACACTGTTGCTACTGGGGTCGTAGAGGGGGACACTGTTGCTACTGGGGTCGTAGAGGGGGACACTGTTGCTACTGGGGTCGTAGAGGGGGACACTGTTGCTACTGGGGTCGTAGAGGGGGACACTGTTACTACCGAGGGTCGTAGAGGGGGACACTGTTACTACCGAGGGTCGTAGAGGGGGACACTGTTACTACCGAGGGTCGTAGAGGGGGACACTGTTACTACCGAGGGTCGTAGAGGGGGACACTGTTACTACCGAGGGTCGTAGAGGGGGACACTGTTACTACCGAGGGTCGTAGAGGGGGACACTGTTACTACCGAGGGTCGTAGAGGGGGACACTGTTACTACCGAGGGTCGTAGAGGGGGACACTGTTACTACCGAGGGTCGTAGAGGGGGACACTGTTACTACCGAGGGTCGTAGAGGGGGACACTGTTGTCACTTCAGACGAGTCTCACAAGTGTGTTGGGTATCTTGTGTATTGGCGCCTTCATTCCCTGTAAGATGAGCGCTTTCTCTTGCGGCGGGCGAACATCTCACACTTCTAAGGCCGTTCTCATGTGGATGAGACGTGGATGAAGCAAAGAACGTGCCGCACCGCAATACCTGCGGGCGTGCCCTCGTATCACCCATTGTTTTCAATGGGGCCGGCGGCAGCATCGCACCATGTGCTGCTGATTCACGGCCCAATATCGCACTCCCCCGTGTGACATTATCCGACGGCGGCAGGAAGGCAGGGGCATCAGTGGGTATGAACTGCTGCACACGTTATGACTGCGTTCTTGAGTAGAGATGAGCGAACGTACTCGGATAGGCACTACTCGTCCGAGTAATGTGCCTTATCCAAGTACCTCCCCGCTCGTGCTGAAAGGTTCGGGAGCTGCCGCTGCTGACAGGTGAGTCGCAGCGGGGAGCGGGGCAGAGCGGGCGGGAGAGAAGGAGAGAAAGATCTCCCCTCCGTTCCTCCCCGCTCTCCCCTGCAGCTCCCCGCTCCGTGCCGGCACCCGAACCTTTCAGCACGAGCGGGGAGGTACTCGGATAAGGCACATTACTCGGACGAGTAGTGCCTATCCGAGTACGTTCGCTCATCTCTATTCTTGAGGAGTCTTCGCCTCCGGGTCATTAATAAGCCTCGGCAGACTGTCAGGTCTGTTCGGGATCATCCTTCTGTTTGAAGGTCTTTTGCCGTCACTGGAGAGTTTTTGACCGCCTGCCTCCTCAGGAATCTGGCGGCAGCCGGTAATAGCGCCCTCTTTCTGCCATGTCTAGGTAGTGCAGCCAGTCCTTCAGTTACTTGTGAGCTGCTCCCAGCTGTATCTCTAGGGACATTCAGCACCTTTACTATCTTTTTGTATCCTTTTCGCTATTTGTACAATCCAGCGATCTCTTCTCTAAACGTTTTGTTTCCTCTCTTCACTCAGTTCTTACATGTAGTCAGTAAAGCCCTCAGCGGTCCAGGTATCTGATGGGCTTTATCTCAAGCACACCTGATGTAACTAGTGAAGTTCTTGATTAGTTGCATCAGGTGTGCTTGAGCCATCACCTGATCTGTAAGTGTGCGCTCTTAGAAGGGAATCTACCCAGGGGATACAATAATTCTCAGGCCGGTTTCACATGGGCAAAAAAAATCACGCGATGCGAGAGAGGGTAAAAAAGCAGAATTATGAAACCAATGATTTTCAAAGGTTTCCTTTACATTTGCGATGTTTTCACTCATGCGATGTTGCGAGAGAAAAAAAAATTGCAGCATCTTCTACCTTTTTGCGATATCACCTAATGTTTTCAAAGGGAGAACTCCGCAATCGTCTGCCTTGGCTGTGAACGCGGGGAAATCCCTTTAGAGGCGGGGATGAAGGGATTCCCCGTAGTGAAGCGTGGCTGTCTTCACATGAAAACGCCTCGCATCCACGGGGCTTTCACATTGTGGAAAGTGCGGCATTGGGCCGTGAATCACATGTCAAACTATCCGTGGGGTTTATTTACACGGGCGTTGCGATTATCGGCCTTCCGCATTGCAGGTGAAAACTGCATGAACGAGAGAAAGCCATGACCAAGTCACGGCTAAATCCAGTGTTTTCTCGCCCATTCAGATGGCCGGGTGCGCTGCTAAAGTCTCTCCCCCTCACTTTGCCGGCTGATTGCGGCAACAGAAGCTCACATAGGATTTTATGGGAGCTGCCGCCAAGAGGAGGGAGTTGAGCAGCGCTTCTAAGGGAGCTGCCGGCTGATTGCGGCAACAAAAGCTCACATAGGAGTTTATGGGAGCTGCCGCCAAGAGGAGGGAGTTGAGCAGCGCTTCTAAGGGAGCTGCCGGCTGATTGCGGCAACAGAAGCTCACATAGGAGTTTATGGGAGCTGCCTCCAAGGGGAGGGAGTTGAGCAGCACTTCTAAGGGAGCTGCCGGCTGGTCGCGGCCAAGACAGGACAAGACCTATCTTTTCTGGTCGTGCCTAAAAGCTGCCGGCCAGAATCCGCAGCATGTGTTCTATCTTTTCCGGCCGGCCGAAATTCGCCGATCTGAACAAATGCGTTGGAATCCCGCGCTTCAGATAGCCGCGATTTTCGTCCGATGTTTCATTGCGGCAGAATAGCCTCAGACTGTAGTAGTCCTTAAGGGACCTTTCACATAGATGTGCGCACGGGACTCTGAAGCGAGATCTTCGTGCCGCGCTCCTACTTCAGATGTGGACGCAATACAACACCGGCTCCCTAACGGCGTAGTAACTGCGTTTACGGTGCTGCGGGGATGTGACGCGTTCCCTTAAGGGGTTAATGTAAAAAGGTTTTTGGATTGGCGCTTTGCAGCCGGTTGAGGTCGCAGATCTATAAATTGTGCCCAAACATTAAGTATCGGCCTTTTTATTGTGTGGAACATATTTTGCTGGTTTCAGGAATTTGTCGTGCGCCGCGGTGATTAGCCTAAAACCGCTCCGTTTGCCAGTAATCTTGTGTGCGGAGCGCAGTGCTGGGGGGGAACTTCCCGGAAAGGAGAAGGGACCGATCATTTACTAATCCCGTAAACTAGAAACACTCCTCGTTTGCTGCATGTAAGCTTCTCGCTGTCCGGAGCGGCCGGATCTGGAGTTTGTGGGATTTTGATGGTTTTATGGGTTTTTCTGTGATTTCTTGCAATGTTTGGTTTAACTATAATGTGATTGTTCCCAGCAAGAGAAACCAAGTGATCCTGTAGATAGGAGACCTTGTAATGGCTAACAAGAATACATGAGGCTATGGCGAGCCTCCGAACCTACTGAGGGCTCTTCCTCAGGCTTAACGGAATAGATCCAAAGAGGTGTGTGTGTATATGTATATATGTGTGTGTGTGTATATATATATATAATGTGTGTGTGTGTGTGTATATATATATATGTGTGTGTGTGTGTGTATATATATATATATATATATGACAAGGCACAGACATGGTAGGATTAATCTGCACTTAAAACAATACCAGAACAGGACGAGTAGGGGAGTAAATACTTAATTAGTCCACTGATAAGGGATGTGAAGGCTTTATGGTCTGTAAATTGGTGTTAGGGGGTCACCAGGCCAGAGTGTTATCTCTGCTCCCGATTTCTCATGTCTCCACTGATGCAGGAAGCCTCCTCCGAGGTTCATTCCAGTCTTGACAGTGTCTAAGGTGTTTATAAACTTGTACTCCCGAATTCTTCTGTGGCGATGAGATTTGAAGTTGCCTTTTTGTATTGTAACTCTCATATGTTGTATGTTGTGTCCGTGAATAGAACAATGCTCGTCCGCAGGTAATTCTGTCTTTCTCTAATTATGTAGTGATAAGAGCTCATCTTGGTTTTCAGTTTTTTTCCTGTTTCTCCAACATAAAGGCCCCAACAGGACATTTACTGCATCAGATCTGGTACACAACATGGGATGTGGAACATGTGACTGTCCCCGGGATCTTATAGTCCTGCTGTGTGTTGGGGTTATGTATCCTGTCTGCGGTCCATACATGTCAGCAGGTCTTACAGCTCCTTACATTACAGGGATCTTATAGTCCTGCTGTGTGTTGGGGTTATGTATCCTGTCCGCGGTCCGTACATGTCAGCAGGTCTTACAGCTCCTTACATTACAGGGATCTTATAGTCCTGCTGTGTGTTGGGGTTATGTATCCTCTCTGCGGTCCGTACATGTCAGCAGGTCTTACAGCTCCTTACATTACAGTGATCTTATAGTCCTGCTGTGTGTTGGGGTTATGTATCCTGTCTGCGGTCCGTACAGGTCAGCAGGTCTTACAGCTCCTTACATTACAGGGATCTTATAGTCCTGCTGTGTGTTGGGGTTATGTATCCTGTCTGCGGACCGTACATGTCAGCAGGCCTTGCAGCTCCTTACATTACAGGGATCTTATAGTCCTGCTGTGTGTTGGGAATCGGTATCCTGTCCGCGGTCCGTACATGTCAGCAGGTCTTACAGCTCCTTACATTACAGGGATCTTATAGTCCTGCTGTGTGTTGGGAATCGGTATCCTGTCTGCGGTCCGTACATGTCAGCAGGTCTTACATCTCCTTACATTGCAGGGATCTTATAATCCTGCTGTGTGTTGGGGCTATGTATCCTGTCTGCGGTCCGTACATGTCAGCAGGTCTTACAGCTCCTTACATTACAGGGATCTTATAGTCCTGCTGTGTGTTGGGGTTATGTATCCTGTCTGCGGTCCGTACATGTCAGCAGGTCTTACAGCTCCTTACATTACAGGATCTTATAGTCCTGCTGTGTGTTGGGGTTATGTATCCTGTCTGCGGTCCGTACATGGCAGCAGGTCTTACATCTCCTTACATTGCAGGGATCTTATAATCCTGCTGTGTGTTGGGGCTATGTATCCTGTCTGCGGTCCGTACATGTCAGCAGGTCTTACAGCTCCTTACATTACAGGGATCTTATAGTCCTGCTGTGTGTTGGGGTTATGTATCCTGTCCGCGGTCCGTACATGTCAGCAGGTCTTACAGCTCCTTACCTTACAGGGATCTTATAGTCCTGCTATGTTGGCGTTATGTATCCTGTCAGCGGTCCGTACATGGCAGCAGGTCTTACAGCTCCTTACATTACAGGGATCTTATAGTCCTGCTGTGTGTTGGGGATCTGTATCCTGTCGGCGGTCTGTACATGTCAGCAGGTCTTACAGCTCCTTACATTATAGGGATCTTATAGTCCTGCTGTGTGTTGGGGTTATGTATCCTGTCTGCGGTCCGTACATGTCAGCAGGTCTTACAGCTCCTTACATTACAGGGATCTTATAGTCCTGCTGTGTGTTGGGGATCCGTATCCTGTCCGCGGTCCGTACATGTCAGCAGGTCTTACAGCTCCTTACATTACAGGGATCTTATAGTCCTGCTGTGTGTTGGGGATCTGTATCCTGTCTGCGGACCGTACATGTCAGCAGGCCTTGCAGCTCCTTACATTACAGGGATCTTATAGTCCTGCTGTGTGTTGGGGATCTGTATCCTGTCCGTGGTCCGTACATGTCAGCAGGTCTTACAGCTCCTTACATTACAGGGATCTTATAGTCCTGCTGTGTGTTGGCGTTATGTATCCTGTCAGCGGTCCGTACATGGCAGCAGGTCTTACATCTCCTTACATTGCAGGGATCTTATAATCCTGCTGTGTGTTGGGGTTATGTATCCTGTCTGCGGTCCGTACATGTCAGCAGGTCTTACAGCTCCTTACATTACAGGGATCTTATAGTCCTGCTGTGTGTTGGGGTTATGTATCCTGTCCGCGGTCCGTACATGTCAGCAGGTCTTACATCTCCTTATATTACAGGGATCTTATAGTCCTGCTGTGTGTTGGAGATCTGTATCCTGTCCGCGGTCCGTACATGTCAGCAGGCCTTACAGCTCCTTACATTACAGGGATCTTATAGTCCTGCTGTGTGTTGGGGTTATGTATCCTGTCTGCGGTCCGTACATGTCAGCAGGTCTTACAGCTCCTTACATTACAGGGATCTTATAGTCCTGCTGTGTGTTGGGGATCTGTATCCTGTCGGCGGTCCGTACATGTCAGCAGGTCTTACAGCTCCTTACATTATAGGGATCTTATAGTCCTGCTGTGTTTTGGGGTTATGTATCCTGTCTGCGGTCCGTACATGTCAGCAGGTCTTACAGCTCCTTACATTACAGGGATCTTATAGTCCTGCTGTGTGTTGGGGTTATGTATCCTGTCTGCGGTCTGTACATGTCAGCAGGTCTTACAGCTCCTTACCTTACAGGGATCTTATAGTCCTGCTGTGTGTTGGGGTTATGTATCCTGTCTGCAGTCCGTACATGTCAGCAGGTCTTACAGCTCTTTACATTACAGGGATCTTATTGTCCTGCTGTGTGTTGGGGTTATGTATCCTGTCCGCGGTCCGTACATGTCAGCAGGTCTTACAGCTCCTTACATTACAGGGATCTTACAGTCCTGCTGTGTGTTGGGGATCCGTATCCTGTCCGCGGTCCGTACATGTCAGCAGGTCTTACAGCTCCTTACATTACAGGGATCTTATAGTCCTGCTGTGTGTTGGGGATCTGTATCCTGTCTGCGGACCGTACATGTCAGCAGGCCTTGCAGCTCCTTACATTACAGGGATCTTATAGTCCTGCTGTGTGTTGGGGGATCTGTATCCTGTCCGTGGTCCGTACATGTCAGCAGGTCTTACAGCTCCTTACATTACAGGGATCTTATAGTCCTGCTGTGTGTTGGCGTTATGTATCCTGTCAGCGGTCCGTACATGGCAGCAGGTCTTACATCTCCTTACATTGCAGGGATCTTATAATCCTGCTGTGTGTTGGGGTTATGTATCCTGTCTGCGGTCCGTACATGTCAGCAGGTCTTACAGCTCCTTACATTACAGGGATCTTATAGTCCTGCTGTGTGTTGGGGTTATGTATCCTGTCCGCGGTCCGTACATGTCAGCAGGTCTTACATCTCCTTACATTACAGGGATCTTATAGTCCTGCTGTGTGTTGGAGATCTGTATCCTGTCCGCGGTCCGTACATGTCAGCAGGCCTTACAGCTCCTTACATTACAGGGATCTTATTGTCCTGCTGTGTGTTGGGGTTATGTATCCTGTCTGCGGTCCGTACATGTCAGCAGGTCTTACAGCTCCTTACATTACAGGGATCTTATAGTCCTGCTGTGTGTTGGGGATCTGTATCCTGTCGGCGGTCCGTACATGTCAGCAGGTCTTACAGCTCCTTACATTATAGGGATCTTATAGTCCTGCTGTGTTTTGGGGTTATGTATCCTGTCCGCGGTCCGTACATGTCAGCAGGTCTTACAGCTCCTTACATTACAGGGATCTTATAGTCCTGCTTTGTGTTGGGGTTATGTATCCTGTCCGCGGTCCGTACATGTCAGCAGGCCTTGCAGCTCCTTACATTACAGGGATCTTATAGTCCTGCTGTGTGTTGGGGATCTGTATCCTGTCGGCGGTCCGTACATGTCAGCAGGTCTTACAGCTCCTTACCTTACAGGGATCTTATAGTCCTGCTATGTTGGCGTTATGTATCCTGTCAGCGGTCCGTACATGGCAGCAGGTCTTACATCTCCTTACATTGCAGGGATCTTATAATCCTGCTGTGTGTTGGGGTTATGTATCCTGTCTGCGGTCCGTACATGTCAGCAGGTCTTACAGCTCCTTACATTACAGGGATCTTATAGTCCTGCTGTGTATTGGGGATCTGTATCCTGTCGGCGGTCCGTACATGTCAGCAGGTCTTACAGCTCCTTACATTATAGGGATCTTATAGTCCTGCTGTGTGTTGGGGTTATGTATCCTGTCTGCGGTCCGTACATGTCAGCAGGTCTTACAGCTCCTTACATTACAGGGATCTTATAGTCCTGCTGTGTGTTGGCGTTATGTATCCTGTCAGCGGTCCGTACATGGCAGCAGGTCTTACAGCTCCTTACATTACAGGGATCTTATAGTCCTGCTGTGTGTTGGGGTTATGTATCCTGTCTGCGGTCCGTACATGTCAGCAAGTCTTACAGCTCCTTACATTACAGGGATCTTATAGTCCTGCTGTGTGTTGGGGTTATGTATCCTGTCCGCGGTCCGTACATGTCAGCAGGTCTTACAGCTCCTTACATTACAGGGATCTTATAGTCCTGCTGTGTGTTGGGGTTATGTATCCTGTCCGCGGTCCGTACATGTCAGCAGGTCTTACAGCTCCCTACATTACAGGGATAAGTTTTTTCCTTTGTGTCGGAGGACAATGCATTCCTGACTATAAAGTTCCTCAGACTTGGAGGTTCCTGTAGCACTGAAGGGGAGAGTCCGGAAAATATGGTGGTCAGACGGTCATCCTTGTGTAGGTATGATGGAGTGTCTTTGCAGTCTTCCTTAGTACCTCTAGCTGTGTAGAGGTACACGACTGTTTTCATTCTTCTCTGTGTATTGCAGTAGTTGATTTCTGGGGATCTGGTGATTTCTGGGGATCCTGGTGGCTCTGGTTATTTGGTCATCTGTTGAGATGGGATAGTAGCCCTGATTGTATAGATAAGGGAAAAAGAATATGAGGACAACGCTCCGCCCACTCCACAGCAACCTCAATGAAAATGAAAGTTTAAAACGGACTTACCCGGTGTGGGTGGGAAAGCCCCTAAGAAGTGCCCCCCCCACACACACACACACACACAACACCTCCAGGTCCTGGTATGCGTGTAATAAAGTCCAAATATACGTCCACGTTTCCTAAACCCTGTATGAGCAGGGTGGAGCAAGCCAAGATCCGTTGCATACCTAAGGAATAGGGCTCGACTACCATGCGGTAGAAGATGAATGGAAAAAATGGGGAATCGGCGCTTTGCGGAATCGGCTCAAACCGGATATGATATCCAAATGTAATTGAATGAAATGTTTTAATTCAAAAAACAAAATACATGCAACGCGTTTCATCACCTTAAAATGTGACTTTTTCAAGCATCCATTTGGATATCATATCCGGTTTGACCCGATTCCGCGAAGCGCCGATTCCCCATTTTTTCCATTCATCTGATTGTATAGATGTTCCTCTCTGTCCGTTGGGTTGGAGTAGATCCGGTTGTATCTGATGGCCTGGCTGTAGACGATGGACTTTTTGATGTGTTTAGGGTGGGAACTGTCCTATCTGAGGTATGTGGGCTGATCAATTGGTTTCCAGTGTAGGAATTTTTGTATTGAGTTGTTTGACGTTATGTTGGTGTCCAAAAAGTTGATTTCGGTATACGAGTAGCTTAATGTGAGGTTTATGGTGGGTGGAATGCATTGAATCTCTAACAAAATTTTATTAGTTCTTGGTCAGTGTTGGTCCAGATGATCATGATGTCATCAATGTAGCGGAAGTAGGCCAAGGGTTTGTTGGGGCAGGAGGCCAGAAAGACACTCTCCAGTTTTGCCATAAAAAGGTTGGCATATGGCGGTGCCATTTTACTGCCCATGGTGGTTCCTGCGAGTTGCAGGAATATCTCTTTGCCAAAGGAGAAATAATTGTGTGTGAGGATGAATCTTGTGAGTTGTAACACCGACTCAGAGTTAACCCCATTGGCCTCAAGGTGCTCCTGGCAGGCGGTCTGTCCATCTTCATGCGGGGTGTTGGAGTATACAGACTCCACATCCATTGGGGCCAGGATGGTGCCATGGTTGACAGTTTGTTCAGTATGTCCATCGTGTCCTGCAAGTAGCTGCTTGTATTCCTCACCAGTGGTTTGAGGACATCTTCTACCCATCCTGAGATCCCTTCAGTGAGGGTTCCCACACTGGAGATAATTGGCCTCCCTGGGTTGCCTGCTTTGTGTAGTTTGGGAAGCATGTAGAATGTTCCAACCCCGGGGGTTCTCCGGTATCAAGTCCAAGAGTTTTGTGGAGCCCCAAACAGGCTTCGGATGACCCTTTTCAACTCCCTCACATATTTCTGAGTCGGGTCTTGATCAGTTCGGTGTAATATCTGCTGTCCGTCAGCCGTCTGTCTGCTTCTTTCTTGTAGTCGTGTAATTTGACTAAACACACAATAAACAGAAGGTCTACTAGATCCGTCGTTGGTTGGTGAGCATCCAGATCGCGGAACCATTTCATTTTGATGAGATTTGATGAATCTGTTTATTTTTTTAAATTAATTACTTGTTAATATGTAGTTGTGAGAGGAATCTGATCCGGCAGATCCTGAAGCTCATGAGTTTTTCTTCTTCTATAGGGGACACAGGACCGGGAATTAAATCATGGGTACGGGAGATCCTGAAGAAGGACCTAGCATTCGGCCACATCAGGGTGATCTTCCCCACAGCGCCGGCCCGGTGAGTGGTTTGGTTTACATGGTGAGCTTCCTGACCGTGAACGCACTGATCCTACAGGTAATCACAAGGGGAAGTTGTTACAAACACGGTCCCAAGCATTCCGGAACAAATCAGGGTTTTATTTGACCCGTGCCGCATGCAAATTAAGGTTGGGGCAGAGCGACTCTCTTATGATGCCCCTCTCAGTGCCAGTACTGTGCTGATGTTCTCCATACATCGCCGCCGTGGTGTAGATCTCGTGTTCGCCCTCGGACCGGCGCGTCTGCAGTTAATCTGTTGGAGCTGCTGGTGCCGCCCGATGTGAGCAGCCTCGGCAGCGCAATAACGTACAGTGAAATGCACCGACCCGGGCGCAATAGCCTGCGATTATGCATATACGCCACATAGTAGAGGCCGTGTGCTGCTGACCCTATTGAGGTAGGTAGCTTACTATGTAAAAAACTGATGACAGATTTAGGAATTAATTGAAGATGAGTTATACGTGATTGGTCCATTTTACTGGTTCATCAACAGCTGAACGGCTGCAGTCGGTCGCCCAGGATCTCTGCTGATTGACGGATTGCCAGGCCCACTGTCGGTATGGACAGAGTTGGAAGCAGATGGCGCTGTCTATACTGCAGCACGCCGGTTGGTATTACATGGAATTTAATAAAAGTTGTGCCTGCAATACCAACCTGGGCCACTGCAGTGTGGACGGCGCTGTCAGCTTCCAGATCTGTTTTCAATTACTGCTAGCCTGGTATCAGTTGCTCGCTGTGACAGACAGAGGGGGACACGGAGCCCTGGTTCATAGCGGTGAGACCCCCGCTGATCGTCAAGTTATCCCCTATACTGTGGAGCTCCTGCTCGATCGTAGCAAGCAGAGGGTTAAATGGCTGGCATCGGCTTCACTTCTCTGCCTTGATCAGATCACAGCTTCCAGAAGTCAGGGAGTTTGCTAATAGTTTAACAGTTACCCCTTAAGGACGCAACTTATTGACCCCTTAACCCCTTAGTGACGCGACTTATTTTGGAACTAAGGATCACTTTTCAAAAGCCATAACTTTTTTTATTTCCGACAACGTAGATGTTTTTTGCGTGTCGAGTCGTTATTATTGGTACCGCTGGCTGTCATTGAGTTTTTTTTAACTTCGTTAATCATACTGCGTAAATGACACAATAAATTGCTTCCGCAGGTCGGTGCAATTACCACAATAACCAAAATACATGTATTTTTTAGGTTATTTCTCTTTTGCACAATAAAAACCCTTTTTGTGAAAAATATATATACTGTATTTTGCGGCGTATACGACGATCTTTTAACCCAGGAGAATCTTCGCCAAAGTCGGGGGTCGTCTTATACGCCAGGTATAAGCTGTAGGGGAAAAAAACCAATACTCCCCTCCCCCGGCGGTCTGTGGCGCTGCTGCAGGCTGTCGCTCCCTCCTCCTTGCCGACAGAGCATTGTTTTTTTTTGAATGTCCCTGTCGGGGGCTTGAACCTGCGATGCTACGATCTCTGTGATAATACACTTTAGTACTTCTGTACTGCAATGCTTTATTGTTTATCATAGTCATTATCCCATACGCCATTGACTGGCATCCAGTTACCATGGCAACCCATCAGCCCTCTGTGGTTACATAGCGGAGGACTGATGATGTCACGGAGGAAGTACCCTCACTCTGCAAACTTTTTACATACAGCAATCAACATTGATTGTGGCATGTTAGGGGTTAACAGCGGGGATTGATGTCTCACTTATCCCCGCTGTTACAGCTGGAGGCCGGCTGTAGGTCTGCAGATTGCAGGGGCTCAGCTTAGTACGTAACTGCACGTCCATCACCCAGGGCGAGAAGGGGTTAAAGTGAACATGGCGGCACATTTCTCTAAGACCGCCGGTTTACACGAAGATCTTAGATACGTTACAGCAGCGTAAGATGCGCCAAAGGTAATGAAATACGTAAGCGTCTTATTATGTTTGGCGCATCTTGAGCGGCCATGCACCATTTTCTGAAATCTATGGCAGCAGAAACTTGCCGTAGATCTGCGCTATTATTTTCGTCAGCTTGAAGCGTAATTTATAGTGAACCCAACCGCTGGCCCCGCCCCTTCCTGCCAATCCTCACTTATTGTGTAAAAAGCAGAAAAGTTGGAATTTTTTGCGCAAGAAGGACTTGAGCAGCGCCGGCCAATCAGAGCCGCACGTAGTGTCTTAGACTATCGCTGCACTACCGGCACGCTGTGTGCATCAAGTCTTCTCAGAAGCCGTCTTGTGGTCATCGCGGTTCGTCTGGTTTGGTTGGGTCGCCTTAACGCACTTTTTAAAACTTTGAGGAGAGGCGATGTTGCAGAGGCGGAGCCCAAGAGCACGAGGCCAGCGGCTGCAGACGGCGGCGTCTGTTCGCACCCCTGGTGAGACCGATCTCCGTTAAATCAGTTCGTACAGTTGCAGAAGGGTTCCATCCGCACGCTCCCCGCCGTTCCGCATGTTTTCTTCATTCATTCCAGGAAAATGTCTGAAAGCTGAATCACTTATTGGAATCCCGAGGCCGATGCGCTCTCCTCGGGGATGGAGTTACTGTCCAGGCTTGGATCGCGCTACGGTGATTCATCGACTCATTTCCCATAACTGAGGAAGCACAACGCATCACATCGGTGTCCTCCAGGCAGTGAGCAATGGCATCTGCAGCGTCCGAGAGGTGCGAGAGCCGCTGGCCGGGAGGCTTATGGGATCTTGGTCACGGGTTTCCCCCTCTGCCTTTTTTTTATTTTTTATTACTGGCAAAAAAAAAAAAAAGTCGGAAGGCCATAAAAAAGTGTGAAGAATGAGCCAAAACCTGCCCGTAACTCACAGCGCTCCCAGCGCCAAGTTCCTCGATGCAATTACCAGCAAGAGAGAGATATTAATCACCCGGTTTACTATAAAGAGCCGCCATGGTGTCAGGAAGCCATCCTGCCACTCCTCGGCCCACGGCTCAGGGGCATGACTCAAAGAAATAAAGTTGGGATTGACAATGTTTTAGTTATTTTGTGGTCATGATTTTAAGGGTCTTTACTATACGCTGATGTGCCAGAAGTCATGGGATAGCGGTGTGCAAAGTGATGATGAAGTGGCATTACCTCAGGGGGCACTCGGGATCGCCCACACCTGTATAACTTGTGAGTGAGGCTAAACCCTGTCCAGCGGGCTCACGGTGAGGCGACGTGAATTATGGGAGTTGGAACAAGGCGCGATAGTGGATGTCAGACTGATGGGACATTCCATTTCCAAAGTTGTGCGAGTAATTAGCATTCCCCGATCTACAGTGCCACGTGTGTTGCGGGAAACGTCATAGAAGGCATTACCACCAACAATGCCCAGTGCAGTGGCCACCAATGGGTGCTTGATGATTGTACCTGGCAGCATCTGGCTAGAACAATCGAGAAGAACTGCAGAAATCACGTCCACATTCAGTGCCGGAGGCCCCACGTGTATATTGCGGAGGTCATTGCAGCGTTCCATAATATGTGGGAGCAGACCACCGCAACACCGGACACAGCGTCTCACCTGGGCTCGTGAGGTTGTAACTGGACCCTAGAGGACTGGAAACGTGGTGTGGTATGAAGAGTCAGAGTACCAAGTGCTTCGGGCTGAAGGTAGAGTTTGTCCATGGCGCAGACCCCATGAAGCCACGGACCCCAGTTGTCATCAAGGCATGGTACAGGCTACTGGTGGCTCCATACTGGTGTCATGGCATGGGTTGGGTCCACTGGTCCACCTAAACGTGCCATTGATCGGGGCCGCTAAATTTCACTGTTTGGTGACCATTTGCAGCCCTTTATGGACTTGACGTACCCCCAAAGAATAGGATATTCCAGCAGGATGATGCCCCGTGCCACCAAGTCTAAGGCGTCCAGAAATTGATTGGATGAGAAGTCTGAAGAGTTCCTATGGGTGGTGCGGCTTGTACGTTCGCCCAACATTCACACCTGAGATCCTACAAATACTGCGGACCTGTGGGCGGCTCTCCAGTCGGCACAACGTCCCACCAGACGGCACAACATCCCTCCAACGCCTTCTGTTCACTTGTGGAATGGGTGCTAAGTAGAGCTGCTGCACTTTGTGGGCTACAAGGGAGCCTGAATGATGACCGTTCCTGTCAGTAAAGGACATTGAGCTCCGTGCGAGCTGCACAGAAGTGCGGTGGAAGGTTTCCAACTGAAAACAATGGTAAACTCTTGCCGATCCTCTAGCGCAGCTGAAAGCCGCACCGCTACTTCACAGAAGTGATGGGAGGCGGTTTGGGCAGAAATACGCCTCGTATCAGCGTGAAAACACACATTGGCGAGCGCAATATCGGGCCGAGATATCCCTCTCACCCGTGTGTAGGTAGCCCAAGGGAGGAAAAGTCTAGTTTTAACTTTTTTATAAAATATTTTTTACTTCTTATTTTTTTTTAACTTTTTTCTCTCGTCCCGCCTGGAGACGTGATTGACATTACATGTGATTGTCTCTGTAATACATGGCTCCTCCATCCTCGGGGCGCTGTTCTCATGAACCATGGAGTCCCAGCAGTCAGACGCCTGCGATCAAACACTCATCCGGTGGATACATTATGGGTATTTTTGGTGGGATATCCCCTTCAAGGCCAAACTAACTGCATCCTTGAAGCAGCTCTCCAGTTTCAGTGCCAGGAGGGGGTTGGAGGAGGTAAATTACATGTAGATGATCTTCTTGGCAGTCTCGCTGCTTTGCTGGTTTTGGGTGCCGTCTTCAGGCAGCCAAGATAGCCACCACCATTTCTAGACTACCTGATCACACAGTACGTTGGTAGTGTTAGGATGATCATGTGATGCTCACATGATCAGCGATGGCCAATCGTGCATAGTGTAGTTAGATAATGGTGAAGGCCAATCTTGGCCATCCAAAAACAGTGTCCTGGAACTGGAGAACAGAGGGACTTCCAAGAAGATCTACAGGCAATATATCACCTCCACCTTTTTGTCCAGGGACAGAATTTTGTCCTGAGACTGGAGGGCTGCTTTAAAGGGGCTGTCCAAGGATACTTACCAGGTCCAGCAGGGTTGAACCCTCTACTTTTATCCTGGTTCTGATACCCAGTCAGATGCTTTGGCCCTTCTGTTGTCCATGATATCGTCCCAAGGGGGTTATTGTTGAGCTTATTTCACCAACTAAGCCGCGCCCCCCCTTCTCCATCATGGCCAAAACAGGGGGCTGGCTTAGTTATTAAAATGAGCCAAAAAGCCAGCCCACATGATCTGGTGTCGCAGCTGGTCCCGACGTGAAGGTTAGAGCACCATTGTACCGGATTCGTTTTCTCCCTCCTTGGACAACCTTTAAGAGGTTAAGTGACCTTCTACATCTGTATATAAATCTATGGAAGCCATTGACATGTAAGATTTAGTGTTTTCTTTGACCCGACTGTCTTACATGACTTGAGGCCGTGACCTGGATTACTCCTGACCACCTCCAACTCTCGGAGCCTTGACCGTGCGCTGCTTCACCCGTGGCCCCTTCATCCCTCTTTCTTCGTTTACATTTGCGGTTTGGTGGAGGAATGTTTGGCCCCGACACAAATGTCTTTTTCATTCTTTGCTTCTTTTTGATCGGCATAACAGATCGGACGGCGCTGCACCCACCGGCCGGCTGTTCTGGGTTGGCAGAATGTTGTTGAGCGGTTATAAGTAGGATTATTGGTTCCCCCAGCGAGGGGCGACGGGACATCACCCAACTTTTTAAATGTTTTTTTTATTTTTAAGTTCCAAATGTGAGGTCATTGAGTTCTTGAGAAGAAACCCCTCGTCCTCAGCGACCAGGGGAGGTAATGCAGTAGGACGGTAAGCTCCGCACCAGACGGCTTTACTCTGCATTCTGCAAATCAGCAATACCATCTAGTGGCGGCTCCACAAACATCTCAGCCTTGCGCAGGAATTGTTTTCTGTAAAGGCACACCTGGGAGATTGTTCTCAAAGGGACCATCTGGTAGGAAAACTCCTTTTCGAACACCTTGTGAGGAGGTTCTTGTCCAGGTCCCCCGCTCAGGATCCGCTCCTGTAAGGCCCTGTTCACATCTGTGGTTGGCTTCCAACTTTCCTGCTCCCGTCGCAGAATCCGTGTAAAGAAAGCATCCGTTCTGTGATGGAGCTGACCGGCACCAGGAGGACCCCATTAACTGTAATTGGGGTCAGTCATGCCCCCCGGCCTTTGGCGGACAGAATACCACAGCATGCTGCACTACATTGTCTGGGGTCTTGCACAGATCCTGGGGCCCCATTCACATGCATGTATTTTGGCCTGCGGTGTATCTGTATGTCCTGCGTGGGGCGGGTTTTTCACTTTTAATATATTTTTGTTGCACAGCTATGTACAGTTAAAGGGGATTTAGAAATTGGGTTTTTATATTTAAAAGATTTTTTGGTAATTTTGTTTATTTTTCATTGTCATGATATGTTTTAAAAAACTAAACCGCTAAGCGTACGGTAGTAATAGTCTGACGCTTCCTGTTCTGTAGAGAAAACTTCTCAGCCTTCATCTCATTATCATCACAGGCAGGATTACACTGAGAGGAGACACCAATATATACAGGAGCCACCATTTACAATAGTTACAGCTCACCTCCTCCCCTCCCTGCACACTGACCACTAAGCCGAATAGTACTCTAACAATTCCTGTTCTGTAGAGAAAACGTCTTATCCGTCATCTCATTATCATCACAGTCAGGGTTACACTGAGAGGTGACACCTATATATAGAGAACATTGCTGGAAGCAGATAGCGCCGTCCCTATTGCAGTGGAATGGTTTGGTACTGCAGGCACTGCTCTCATTGAATTCAATGCAATACCAACCTGAGCCACTGCAATGTGTGGACAGCGCTATCTGTTTCTAGCACTGTCCACACTGATGGTGACCCAGCGAACAGCTGATCAGCGAGAATCATGAGTGTCAGACCTGCGCCAATCAACTATTGATGACCTGTCCTAGGGATAGGTGATCAACAGTAGAAGTCCTGGACAACCTGCTTTAGTGATTGACTGAGAGTGCTGTGCGGAGAGCTAGGATGAGTATGAGCTGCTCGTTAGCCTACAGCGAGCGGCACGGTGAAGGCAGCATTATCAGGTACATATAGGGTATGATCACACTTCCCTCTTACCACCTGCGTTGTACTTCGGCCGATTTACAGATGCCCCGTGAATCTCCCAGTTGACTGTCGCTGTCTGGCGACTGCTGACTGCCGGTTTCCTGGCATCCGCATTTACATTCTGGGCACCATGTTGCCAGGAGTTGAGAACAGTGACACTGCGGCCTCTGATTGGTGGGTAGTGGTCACCTGACTTCTGCTGTCAACCAACCAAGAGAATTGCAGTGCTGGATCGCTGTGGACGGGCAATTACCCTTTGTGTTAATGTTTTCACTCATTTGGCTTTAAAATATAAATTTGCCAGCGAACAACCCCCCCCCCCCCCCAAATCAACTGGCAACTTGGATACTGCAGTTGAAGAGAACCTGCATGTCCTCTGGTCCGCCATGTCCCCTGGTCCGCCATGTCCCCTGGTCCGCCATGTCCTCTGGTCCGCCATGCCCTCTGGTCCGGCTGTAGAGCTTTCGCAGCCGCTGACTTTATCACAACTTTTTTTTTTTCTCTTTATACTCTCTCCTCCCCTCCCCCATTAGAGAGACACATTAGATTCGGCTCTTGGCGCTTTGAATTGGTCAAGTGGGCGGTCTCTACTTCTCCTTGTCTGTCAAATCTAAAGTCAGCCATTGACAGGAAGTGGGGAAGTTTGCCCTCTTGACCAATTCAGAGTGCCAGGAGCCGAAACTAACGAGTCTTGCTGGGGCAGGGTGAGGGGAGGAGAGAGAAGAGCAGGTGTGATAGTCGGCGGGGCCACAGCTGTCCCTGTTGACCTAGACCTTTGCCGCCGTGGCCCTGCTGACTTTATCACCCCTTTTCTTCTCTCTCTACTCCCTCCCACTTTCCAAGTCCAGTTAGATTTGGCTCTTTGAATCCGTCAAGTGGGCGGTCTTCATCACTCCCTGACAATGGATGACCTCAGATTCGATTGACAGGCAGCAATAGAGACCGCCCACTTGACCAATTCAAAGTATGGGGAGGCGAATCCAGTGGGATTCAGTGGGTCTGCGGCCGCACAGCTCTATAGCCGGCCCCGCTGGCCTGAGGACATGTAGGTTAGAATGTTGGGAGTTGATTTAACCCTAAAGCCTTTGTTTATTGCCCATCTTGGAGGAAAAATGTAGCAAGTCGGCATCTCAGATCTCCGTCTGATCAAAGCCTGTCAGATCCGTAATCTGATGGAAGGCTTTGGGAGATCAGAGCCCTTCAGCGGCCGGCCCGCCGTCTAACATGACGCTTGTTGATTCAGCAACACGTTTATTTGCGACCCAAAAAAAATAGAACATTTTGGCAAAACCTCCATCGCCTGCGGAGACACGATCGCTCAAACAAACATCCAGACGACGGCTCGGGTTTTTTTCCCCCATTTTTCACGGTTCGGTTGATATCAAAGGTAAGCGTGTGCGACGCTAATCCTCCATCTGATCGCCGGAGGGCAGAACGCTTCTTGGATCATCTGCGCGGTTCCTAATAGACAAACAGAGGAAAGTACGTAAAATGATAGGAGCCGCGCCAAACCCTGGCCTCAGCCCCGTCATCCTCCGGACCAATTATGGAGCGATGGCGTATCCTAGCCGAATCCTGCGAGTGCTAATATGTCTTTAACCCCTTAGTGACGCTGTCTATTTTGGACCACTTTTCAGAAACCAGAACATTTCTATTTCTCCATCGACGGCGGGCGTGTTTCTGGCGCAGCGAGCTGTAGGTTTGATTGGTACCATTTTTGGGTACGTGTAATTTTATAACTTTTATTAAAACCTTTTTGGGGTGGCAAGGAGAAAAAACATCAGTTCTGTCATTGTGTTTTGTTTTTTTTATAGCACTAATCATACTGCGTAGATGACATGATGGCTTCCTTCTGCAGATTGGTGCGATCACAACACGGCAATGCCAAAATTATTTATATATATTCTTACGTGTTTGTATATATATAAGATTTGCGCTTTTTCCCACTTTTGTGCCTTTTTTTTGGCAGGTGGGGAATGAAAATGAAAAAAAAACAAAAAAGGGTGGCAGCAGGAAGGGGTTAACCTGGAAGCCCACATACTGATAATGACATGCAGTATTTCTGATGTGCCTTTTATTCTCTTGCCTCCAGACCTTACACACCTATGATGGGAGGCATCTCCAATGTTTGGTTCGACAGGTATAAGATCTCCATGGACAGCCCGGAACACCTCGGCTCCATCACTCCTATGTGCCACGTATTAGCAGACCTAATCAAAGAGGAAGTGGCATCCGGCGTTGCAAAAAACAGAATATTGCTGGGTAAGATCCGGTGCCGCCGGGCCGTAAACCTGTTTAGTCTTCATAGTTCTCTTATATGACGTTTAGTAGTTTTCGGATTGTTCCCATGATGGAAGCACCCCTGTGTGCGCGGTGGCCAGGTGGATGGAAGCAGCGGTAGGGCTACGCCGCTCCTGAGACTACCCATAGACATAAACAGCACCGCTCCAGAGTTACGGAGGCGTAGCGTTCTCGGATATCTTGTTTGCGTAACTCCCATTGACTCCTAAGAGTGCAGCAAACCGTTTGGTTGTTCCTCTAGGTCCCAGCCACCGCATACAGCTTGAGATAGGAGCAGCGCCCCCCAGAGGTGGATCTACCATAAAGGTTGAGATGGGGATACTCCTTTAAGGTGACGATGATCATTTATTAGGATTAGCGTCAGTCACGTGACATCGAATCCACTGTGTTACATGAAGCATATGATTCCGTGTAAACGTGACCCAATGATTGCAGAAGGTCCACCAAAGGGGTTTTCTGGGACTTTTGATATTGATGAGCTCAGGATAGGTCATCAATAGCTGATTGGTCCACAGCTCAGGATTGTCGCCGGCCCTCTGTTTGCCTGGCACTGTCTGTAGTGCGGCGGTCCGGGTTGGTATTGATTTTTTTGTTTGTTTTTTAAGCCCTCTTAACTTTTTTTTTAACTCCTTTAATGAGTCCCGTCCTGTAGCTTGTGTCTATGGACCATGCCGTAAAACATCTTGAAACGCTGCTAACTGCAATTCAGGCAAGATGGCCGCCCTGTGCACAAAATAGGAAAAAACATGCAGTCAAAATATAAAAACAGATTAGAAAATAGTGAAACTTTTCTATTTGATTTCAATTAGTAAAAAAAAACAGCTGATCCATTCCCTTTAACCACTGGCCCCTCCCCCATGCTGCATGGCCGCCGTGAGATGGAAACCCTTCCGTGAAATGACGTACATGTATGGCATCTAGATGCCAGCGCCATCCACAGCAGGAGCTGGTCGTAACTGCCGGTCGTCCGAGGCCCTGCCGCAACCACTGGGACCAGAGAGCTTCACATCTGACATTAACCCCTTGCAGGTTGGCTGAGGGTCGCCTGGGAAATAATGACCAGAATAGAATACATTTCAACTTGTTTTACAGGGGAGCTACGAAAATACTAAACTTTAGGAAGGCCAAGTTCTATCAGCCTAGTGCTGCCCTAAACCTTACAGGCTGGGAGAACGGCCTCAACAATAAGAGCGCAGACAATAACTGGGAAACGTTTAATACATCCTAATTACTGACTGTGAGCGGCTCGCACCCGACAGGAATACAGGGGTTAGGGGCAATCCAAAGGGGCTCCAGAAAGGAAAAAAAATATATATACCGCCAGAATTGTGCTTTTTTGGTCACTTTGTCTCCAAGAAAACCTATAAAAAGCAATCAAAAAGTCGTATGAACTCCAACCAATAGAAGCTGCAGGACCGCCTGTAAGACATGAGCCCGCGCACAACTAGGAGAGCCTGGAACGCAGTGACGGGGATACGAGAAGAGTACAAGAGGTTCTGGAGGTCGTTCTTGAGTCTTACAATATTACACATTGTATCACTGATCACTCAGGAGGGTCGGTGATCCGGGGATCATTCTGATTGCCAGATTGGAGGCGGGAAGGAATTTCTTTCCCTTAAATGGGGAAAATTGGCTTCTACCTCATTGGGGTTTTTTTGCCCTCCTCCAGATCAACACTGGGGGTAACAGGCTATGTAAGTAATCATTTTTATTGTGGAAAACCTAAAAACAATGGCAGAATTAATACTCCCCCCAAAACACACCCCGCACCCACCACACCAAAAAAATATATGCAATACATTATATTGGTACACTTTTGGGGTGGATCTAAACTACATCCCGTCCCGCAGCGAACAACCCTCATACAACCGCATTGATGGAAAAACAAAAAGTTACAGCTTTTGAAAAAGGAGGTAAAAATGCCCCAAAACTCACTGTGTCCTTGAGTAGCAAACTAGAGAGCGTCATTTGGTACAAAAACCCATCTTCAAACACCCTATTAGGGAGTACAGGGGTTTATCTATTAAGGGGCTAGTCTGGGCTTTTTTAACAGGTGGCCTATTCCCTGGGACCCCCATTTATCAGGTAATTGTGCCGTTGGTCAGACATCGTCATCGGTTTTCAGAAGAGGAAGCCGGGGTGCCAGTTTCACTCCCATTGAAGTTAATGGAGCACCACCCTGCTCTTATAGCTCCGGCTCCTCTCATGGTCACATCCTGTCTGGGGCAGGAAGTGTAGGAGTAGTAAGCTCCATTGATTTCAATGGGAGAGAAGCCGGCACTCCGACTCTCTCCTCTGACCAATGTTGACCATATGTAGACAGCAGGCTGATGGGCGGTGGTCCAGAGCGGCGGCCCCCGTCCATCAACTACTAATAACCTATTGAGGGGATAGATCATTACTTTAAATGGCCTGGAATACCCTTTTAAACCGAGTGGAAAGAGGCTACAAAACGCATCCATCCGGAGAAGCCAGAACACTAACTGTTACAATGGCAGCACAGCGATTGCAGCGCTCCTTTTCTCCTGAGGTGGCGCTGCTGCAGCGTTGAACCCTCTTTTCTGGGTTCCTTCACAGGTTCTATCTGTTCCCAGCAGCGGGTGATCGGCTTATCAATATGGAAAGACATTAACTATCTGATCGTTGGGACCCCACTGGCCGTGAGAATGAGGGTCCCAAAGATCCCTGCATGGAACGCCCATCAAACATCTGCCTCATTCATTCCAACAGGACCACCACAAATAGTAGAGCTGTAGTGTTGGACGATCTCCGGCCGTCCCATTGAAATAAATGGAGTGGCAGAGCGTGTACTCGACCACCACACTGTTCAGGCAGGGACCTTCAAGGCCCCGAATCGTGTGATAAGGGGGAGTTGCAGCAGTTGGACCCCCACCAATTAGATAGTTCTCCCCTCTCCTGTGGACCGCCGATAACTTCTGAGCTTATGTAATGGAAAAGGCTTTGTGCAGGATAGCCAGCTACAGGGTGAGATGTGCAGAAACAGGACATACAAACCCTTAAGGGGTATGCCCAATGTCGACTGCGATCATCTATCAATAAGATAGATAAGGAGTCCCATCATTGAGGGTCTCATTGCTGAGATTCCAACAATTCTGAGATCGGGGAGTCCCATGTTCCATACTCCTCCTCACTGCAGGCTCATTGCACCCCCCACAGCGAGGAGGAGATTGAATGGAGTGGCGATCGGTCATATACAGTTCCACTCGGTTCACCTTCAATGGGACTGCTGGAGGTAGCCAAGCGCTTGTACTGCGTCATTCCCATTGAAATTAATGGAGCTCAGCGATTGCTCTACTCAGTTTCTGCTTGGCTGCAGGTGGGTGCAGCAAGGCGGCAGTGAGTAGGAGAGGGGAACACTAAACCCCCATTCTTGGGATAGTTGGGGGTCCCACTGATCAGACTTTTACTTCTATTACCTATCCTGTGCATCCATGATAAGAGTCAATTTTCTGAATAAACCCTTAATGTGGTTCTACAACAATTGCAAGTCTCCCCTCCCCCACAGTGATGTCACTGAATGGAGCGCTGGCCGAGCATGTGCAGGGAGTGCTCCATTCATTTCAATGGGGGTCGCTCTGGTATCTCCGCAGTCCCAATGAAAATTAATTGATTACTAGCACTCCATTCAGCCTCCTCCTCACTGCAGGGGGTGAAGTAACCATGCAGGGAGGAGGACGGGGGACACGGGACCCCATTCTCAGGATTAGCAGGGGTCTAAGCAGTGAGAGCCTTCCGTTCAGCAAGTTATTCGCTATCCTGTAGATGTGGGATAACTTGCAATTGTGGTACAACAAGACCCTGAGAGATCGGACCTCCGGATAATTCGGCACTTCCCACGGCAAGACACCAAGGGAAGTAAACTGTCCTTTCTTTATTGGGTGGTAGGAACACCATGAAGGCGTTTCTGATCGGGACCCAATCCTTCACCAGGTAAGTATTAGGCGTAACATCCCACAAAGGATTGGGTCCCGGTCAGAAGTATGTTGATCTGTGTTCCTACCACCCAATAAAGAAAAGAAAGTTTATTACTTTGGTGTCTTGCCATAAATGGTTCCAATTCATCTGGAGGTCCAATCCCACCATCTTGACACAACCCCTTTAAGAGAAACAACATGATAATATAAATACTATAGAGGGTGTAGTCAAAAAGCTGATCCGGCACCAGATCTCCTGCACACTTGAATAGAAAGTCATGGATGTTCTTCAAGATGGTAGAGCACATGGGCTCCTGGGGACCCCGGAACATGGATTTCAATTTTGTGTTGTGGCCCCTGTAAGAGGTAGAGAGTAAAACCCAATTGCAATGTTGAAGAGCAGCGTGTGAGGAGCAGAGATCCGTTTCCCTCATGTCTCTAAGTCCCGTTGGACCGATGCTATGACTGAAGTAAGGAAAGCGGACTAGGAGTGGCCTCCTTCGGCGACGATAGGGGCCGAACATCCAGGAAGTCACCCACCGCCATCTGCAGTAGACTCCGGTACTGATCTGCTTTGAGAGTCCCTGGAATGAACACGTTCACACTAATATTTTCCTTGTCTCTTGATTGGGTCATCTTCATCACATCCGCACTGAATCGGCCCTGGACTGCAGTGTTGAGTGGCTCTATGCATGTATCGTAGAAGGAGGCCTTACCTCGGTCATAGCAGCGGTCCCACAGGACTTAGAGGGACACGAGAAGTGGATTTCTGCTCCTCACACGCTGCTCTTCACCTGTGCAGTTGGGTTTTACTCTCGATCTCTTACAGGGGCCACAACACAATAGTGTAGGGCCCCCAGGAGCCGGTGCGCTGCACCATTATGTAGCGCATCCATGCCTTCCTATTCAAGTACGCTTCTGTTATTTCACTGTCAGACACCAGTATGACTTATAGCGCCGGTCAGACGTTCTGACTAGTCTGTATAAATATCATAATGTACAACCAAAGCTAATGGTAATCATCACGTAATAAGCATCATGAATCCACCTCACAGATAGACCCCCAGTACCCCCTCGGGGCTTCGTCTAGACGCTTCCTACAACCCAAACACATTGTTAGCAGATCACAAAAGATGTAACACGCGGCTGATAGACGATATCCTGATCCAAGATGATTGGAATGAACTCATGGAACATTCCGGCTGGTCCCACGTTTGTGTCGTGAGCCGGAGGAAGACCGAGAACTTTGGCTTCTGACAAGACATTACCTTTTTACTCTTGAGGAGACTTTATGAAATGCCGAGCAGTCACTCCACGTAGCGAGCAAGTCATTATGTCACCATTGTTGGAGGCGATGCCAAGGAAGACGCGTGTTATTCTTCCCGAGAAGAAGGAAAGGAGATCCCTTTAAGCAGGCGGCATGTGTTTTATGCATCACGTCAATCTCAGCCCTGAAATACTATCTCGCTGAATCATAAAAGTTTGCCACAAAGTCTAAATGTTTATTGGAATCCCCGTCTGCAGAGCGTTCACTGCCGTCCGTACCTGGGAGTCTGGGGTCTGGGGGTCTGGGCTATGGATGAGGCGCTGCAGGGGGTTTTTGTTTTTTCTTTTTGCTTCCCATGGAAAATGACCTTTAAGGCGCTGAGCTTCTCCTCCTGGTTCTGTGTTTGCGCTCAGCCTCCTTCTTGTAGCGCTCACCACATGAAAGTATCATTACTTAATATTCGACGCTGGAGGTGACTGCATCATAGAAGATTGTAAGTGAGTCATCCCCGTCATATCTGCCAGATTGTGACTAACTGGGTGTAAAATGTAACTTTTGGGTTTTCTCAGAAGTAATGCGATTTCAATGGATTCATTCTGCGAAGCTACTTATGCAATAGCAGCCATAAAATGTCACGGTGTAGTATGTGAGGGAGCATATATAAAGTTACAGCGCTATTAAACTCTTTCTGCTCCCTCAACCAGCTGAAAACTAGAGGAGCGGGATGGAATTAAGACATTCTGGGTTACTTTGGAGGGTTTTTTACTATGAGCTCTATTTCAGTAGGTACAACCTAAAGAGGACCTGCCATGTGCACGTCGGCAGGGCCGGCACTATAGCCTTGCAACCGCAGCCTTTCTTCTGTTCTAACTTCTCTCCTCCCTTCTCTGCCTAACAGGCTTATCTTAGATCCGGCTCCCAGCGCTGTAAATGTGTCAAGCGGGCCGTCTCTACCTCTCTGTGTCAATGGGTCTCATCAGACAGGATTGATAGTAAGCGGTGGGGATCGCCCACTTGACACCTTCACAGCTTCAGGAGTCGAATCCAAGAAGAGCCCATACGTATGCAAGTGTAAACAGAAGAAACTCCTTGTGGGAGGTAGCGGGGCCAGGCTAGTGTCCAATGACATGATCCCTCCACTCGGCAATTCTCTGTCTTCTGTTCGCGTTCCGATTCTTTGCGGGTCCCCGGCTTTCGGTTTAATCTGGGATCAGCACCTAATTCAGTGAATGCAGATGTCCCCGGCTTGTTGAAGGAATGCTATGCCCATGCGCGGTTTGTGCCAGCTGCTGTGCCTGCATCCAGTTCCCCCAAGAACTGTTGAACTGCGCCTGCGCAGAGAAGCCAGTGCAGGTACTCATGGGAAATGACTTACACTAATGGGGAAAGTGATAGGGCGAAGCTATCCAGTGTAAACAAACTTGGCCGACGCAGATGGAACGTCGAGGAAACTCAGAAGAAATGGTAACTATTCCGTGGAGCGGGTCAGGAGAGTGAAAATTGCAGCCACCTTGCCCCTTCCGTAAGGCCAGTGCAGGAAGCCGGCATCAGAAGGAGCCCGTAGCAGAGTTTTGGTTATTAAACCGCGGACCTGCTGCTTCAGCGCCTGTAAATACCTTTCTGGATGCGCCCTTGTTGAAATTGCTTATTGTACTTGGAGGGACAAAAAGAAGTCCTGAACCCTCCACTTACCGCTCACCACTAGTCCTCTGGGCGGAGCTATGGTGGGGACTAGTCGCATGCTGTATGTGTTAGCATGTCCATTCTGCCATGATTAAACTCCTGCTCAGCATAGTAGCTAGCATTGACCTCACACGCCGTCATGGCAGAGTCACTCGGTATGGCATTAGCGCCCACATTCCAGTTATGGAGAAGAGAGAATGAGTCCTATGGCTTTTAAAGGGGTAAAAAAAGTTTCTTTATTGCATAGTCGGCTTCTGTTGCTTTGGCTTGTATATGCCTGTACTGAGCAGGATCCAAAACGTTAATAGCAGCATGTTTCGCAGCTGAAAGGCTCTTCCTCAGTCCTTGCAATAGAACCAAGGATATATAGGTCAAACTAGGACCTTCTGCGTATCCTTAGTCCTGTGGCAAGGCCTGTTAGAAGGTCGGACATTGACTACCTTTCAATAGGTGACACTCTAATGGCATTATACTATGCCCCATTTGCATCCCAAGTTTCCCAGAGCAGCATTGGGTGGACTAGAAGTCTTTTGATGCCTACTTTGTGCTCTCCACAGGGAGGAACCGAACCCATTCTCAATCTGAATTACAGAAACCTATTGCTGCACCACAGCATTTTACATAGGTGCTTTAGGTCCTGCAACCTGGCATTAAAGGGGCTGTATCAGGATCACAAGTTATTCCCTGCCCACAGGATAAGGCATAACTTGCTGATTAGTGGGGGTCTCACTGCTATGACCCCCACGATCTCTAGAACGGGGGTTCTGTGTGCGGCTCTGCCGGTCACTGCGGGGTTGCTTCACGCTCTATTAAAACAATCCCTTTAATAGATTCAAGCTGACAAATCCGATGGGTGTAGGTGTTACTGACGTCATTTCCACTTTGTATAGATGCTCTTGTTTTTTATCTCTCCCACTTTTTCCCTTTCTCTAGGTGGATTTTCGATGGGTGGCGCTATGGCCATGCACTTGGCTTACCGGTACCATCGAGATGTTGCTGGAGTCTTCGCGCTCTCAAGCTTTCTGAATGACAACTCGGTAGTTTATAAGGTAACGGCCATGGATTAAGGGATGCGGGTTTTGTTCTACCGTCGGCCACGAAGCCTCGGATTTGGCCGGTGACTCACAGGCTTACGGTGGGCCGTCTGAGAGTTGGATTGAGCGCGGCATCAGTCCTGTAAATGGGGAATCTGCTCATTCATGACGTAACTAACGTTGGCCATAAAGGCTACATAACTGCCGCTCCTCCGATGACGCACGCGGCGCGGCATGGTACTTCTACTGTACTGAAGAGATGTTCGCTTGGTAAATACACAAACCGTATACTATTAGGGGGGCGACTGCCGGCAGCACTTGGTTTTCTCCGCTTCAGATATCTCATCGGCCTGCAGATCATCAGTAATGCAGTAAATAGTATCTGGAGGAGGGGGTGCAGCCGCAGGTTCGGGGGGCCCTGAGACCGCTCCTTGTGAGTAGAGGGGGGACAAGAAGTGGGATGAGATAAGTGCTGTAAACCATCGGGTCACTAGGAGAGGAGAGGGAAAAACCAAATGTGTGTTTTCAGAGGATGTGTAGAAGGATGGGAAGACCCAAAAAGACTTGATGGATACAACATTATATATACCACATGACCCCCTTTTTACCCCCCATCTAGTAGCGTTGGACTCCTTTGGTCTTCAGATCTGCAGCAGTTCATTGTGCTGTAGACCCCACTCGGTGATGAAACGGTTCTGCAGGAATATCGGCCCCTGCGGACAGGAAGCTTCTTGTAGTCGCTGTAGATTAGATGAAGACGCTGACATGTACTGACCATCTGACAGGAAGGGGTCAGCGATTCATGCTGCTTGTACCAAATTCTGACCTCCCATCAGCAACAGACATCTGGCTCCATCTGACCAGGAGATGTTTTTCCGCTGCTCAGTGATACAAGTTTTGCGCTCTTTTGCCCGCTGGAGTCTTTCTGTTTCTCTTAGACACAATGGCGCTGGAACTGGTCGCCTGCTGTTATATCATCCGTGCGGAGGAACGGCGAGTTGTGCGTTCGGACACGTTAGTTGGAGCTCCAGCGTTGTATTCAGCTGACTGTGCAGCCTGTTGGTCAGAACGATTCCTGACATCCTCCTCCGACCCCTTTCAGTGATGAGTTGTTTCCGTCCACAGGATCCCCTTTCGCTGGATGTTTTCCTCAATCGCGCCATTCTCAGTATACTCTCCACACCGTTACATGAGAAAAAACCCCACGGTTGGCGGTGAGACCCCGGCTAGTCCAGCACTGATGACCGGCCTTGTTGGAAGTCGCTCAGATCGCTTGATTTTCCCGTCTAATGTGGATTCACACTGAAACTGATCCACGGAAAACTTGTCACGTGATTTTATGCTCCGGGGTACGGGGAGAATTACCGTACAGGGGGGGCCAATCATGAATGGGACAGAGGCTGTAATGAAGGGGCTGGGGGCTCCAATAAAGAGCTGGGGGATCTAATAAGGAGACGGGATCTCTAGTAAAGGGCAGGGGGATCTAATAAATGGGCCAATCAGTGTACAGCCGTGGGAATGTTTTTTGTAACAATAGATAGAGCGCGAAATGAGTGAAAGCTTCTGGTCACCACGGATCTCCATGGATATATTGCATCGTGTCCGCTCCAGGTTTCCTCCAACGCCAAAGGTTTGATGCCTCCATAGACATTAGATTGGCATCAAACCCAGAATAAACAGAATTTCGCACAGTGGATGTAACGTCTGCTGACAGCTTAAACCCATCTTCTATCACCCTGCTTGTTGATGGTTTTCAGGTAGCAATACGAAAAAACACACGCATCACATGTTAACCCCTTAAAGGCCAAGCCTGTTGGTGCCTTAATGACCGGGCCAATTCTGGAATCTGACATGTGTCCCTTTAACAGAGGAGAACTCGTAGTTTTTACACATCCGATTAATCCTGACTCTTTGTTTTTCTTCATATATTGTACTTTATTTTGGTGGTTTTTTAAATTGCATTTTATAATTTCAAGGTTATAAAGATGGCGTTCAGTAAATGAGTTGATGGAACGACTGATTTCTGTAATACGTTAATGTAATGTTCACGTTTAGCAGAATCGGTGCGGATTTTCCACTGCAGAAAGTCCTTGTCCAATCCTGCCTTACACCACTGGTGCGGATTTTTACATGTATCTGCAACAGACTCCGCCCCCTACGTTTGAAAGTGTGAAATGGTGTTCATTTGGACCAAGATTTAGACGAGAATTCACACCAAAATCCACAGTGCCAACCATGCTGCAGGCGTTGGGGCCTCTAGATAAGTTATTAAAAAATGACCGCTACACTATATAATCACCTATACTAACTAGATAGTATAGGGGATTGTAATAGAAGGGGTTAATGTGTGTAAAGGGTTAAAGTTTGCCGTTTTACAGACTGTATCCTCCTTATCTCTTCTCCGATCTCACACTGACAGGACAGGGAAGGAAAAACACTGACAGGCCGGGAAAGTTTGTAGTATAACAAACCTTGGCTTTTACTGATGATGTCACCAGGCCCTGAACCAATCGGGTCCTGAGGACGGCCCCTAAACAACCTGTTTCTGGTATTTTACAGAGCCGCTGACGTAAATTTATGTTGCTGCTGCACAGAGCCCAGCCAGCAGTGATATAAACTTACCGTTGGTGGTTGCGAAAGGGTTAAAAACCATAAGGAATCAATCCAGAAAGTATACCAGCAACTTGTACAACCTGTCATTATACAAAGAATAGCCCTGATATTCTAAAAGCAGAATTCTCATTTAAGTCATGAGTTTTTATTTTTACTGCTTTTTCCCATCTTCTTCAGGAACTGGAAGGAACTCGGCAGGGCCTACCGGAATTATTCCAGTGCCACGGACAGGCCGACGAGTTAGTCTTTCACCAGTGGGGAGAAAAGACTTGCACACGACTGAAAGGTCTTGGCGTGACTTCATCTTTCCACAGTTTCCCAAACCTCCTTCATGAACTCAGTCTTCAAGAATTAGAACAGTTACGGGCTTGGATCCTAAAGAAATTGCCCGAGGTCACAGCAACACCAGGAGAAGAAACCTAATAAATGTTTGTAATCAGAGATACGTTGTGTTTGGGTCCGGAGTCGGTTTTATGGGAAGCTTTTCCACATTCTGTGTGTCTGAAATTGTTTACGACTCTTATTTCTTACGACTGTGATTCTGTAATCCTCCTTTGGGTTAGTTTGAGCGCTGAGAGGCATTCGAGACGTTCCGGCTACAAGATTGTTGTGTGTTTTAGTTTATTCTAGTAGCTCAGTGGTTCGTACCGTTGCCTCGCAGCACTGGCTTCTTGGGTTCCATCTGCATGGAGTTTGTATGTTCTCCGCGTGTTCTCAGGGGTTCTTCGGTTTCCAGCTACATTCCAAAAACATACTGATGGCTTTACTGGCTTCCTATGAAATTAGCCCTAGTCTGTTGAAGATATTCTGAGCGTCATTGAAATGTGGACAGCAGAGCAGAATACATTTGCAATAATTTAAGTGAACCCTTTGCAATGACCTGGCTTACTGAACTGATTAATACTGTCTTTCCCCCAAAATATGACCCTGTCTTATATTAATTTTTACCCCAAAAGAGGCACTAGGTATTATTTTCAGGGGATGTCTTATTATGCTTAACTAGCAAGCTCGGTCTGGGCCGTCCCACTGCTCTCCAGAGCTCCAGCACATGAGCTGCAGTCCTCGTCCACCCACAGAAGATCGCTTCCTTGTTATGGGATTCATAAATCCCGCCTCCAGGAAGCGATGGCTGTGATTGGTTCTCGAACACTGCTCAGCCAATTGTAATTAATACCATACAGATTGTTGTACTGTTCATTTATTGAGCACATAGAGTAACCATTCACAGTGCAGGGAGAAAAGTAAGTGAACCTCTGTATTTTATGACTCCTTCAAGAGTTCGTTGGCAAAAAGTGTTTTGGGTAAGAAATGGAGATTGGCAGTGCAGGTTTCACAGATGCTTTGCCTATTAAATAAAGGCACACAAAGCCTGGTTACTGACATATCTGTTCTCAAGAAAATTGGTTAGCGTGAACCGTGCCTTGATACAAACAACGAGGATCATATATTATAGAGATGCATGAAGCTGAAGAAAGCTACAAAAGCTACAGACAGTGTATATAAATCCATGGCTAGACAAATATGTACAAATGGGAGGGCTGGTCACTGTCCCAGGCCTCTGGACCCCCGTGGTAGGAAACCCGGACTTCCCCCTGGGGATGGAAGGCCTGCCACTCCTAGAAAACCTGTGAGTCCGTCTCCCGAGAATTCAAGATCTACTGTGGGAGGAGGGAATCAGACCTCTGAGCTCGCTAGTGGGAGATGAGGGGGCCGTGACGGGTGCGTGGTTCCAATACCTGCAGCTCTGCCACTTCATTAGAGCACAAGGTCCAGTCTCGGAGCTGACGGTCCCTCCCACTCCTTTCGTAGAGATGTGTGCAAAACCTCGGGAGTCGAGAGGCGAAATCTCCACGGTCTATGGTATGCTGCTGGCCGGGGGGACCCGGGACTTGAGAGAGGGCTGCCGTAAGGCGTGGGAGAAAGAGTTGGGACAGACCCTCTCTGACGAGGAGTGGGTTAAGGGCACCAACATGACTCACAGAATGTCGGTCTCGGGCAGGCACCACGAGCTAAATTATAAGCTCTTCACGAATATACCCTGATTCCTCAGCAACGTGCTGGAGATGCAAGGGGGAGACAGGATCGCTCACACATATATGGTGGTCGTGCCCAGGGATCAGAGTTCTGTGGTCAGAGATTCAAGCCCTATACAACACCCTTAAAAAAAGCTCACTAGACCTCACCCCAAAAACTGCTCTTCTCTCAGTCATGCCGAGTTCCATCGCGGCTAGTAAAAAAGACATCTTGAGATTCTTTCTTTTAGCCATGAGAACAGTGATTCCTCGACTCTGGAAATCTCAGACGTCGCCGACACGCCTGAACTGGTCAACAGCCCTAGAGGATATTAGATACATGGAGGAGCTGAGAGCCAAAGACGACGAAAAATGGTCCAAATACTACGCCCTATGGGAGGTATGGATGACGTTCCGTGGTTCCCCCAGGTTCAAACAATGGCTTGAACATGGGGTCCTGCCCAGTTAAACAAACACACAAACCCCGACAGGGGCATTCCTCCGAGACGCTACCTTTCTCTTACCCTATCTTTTCCTTTCGCTCTCCACTCACTTTCACCCCCACCCCCCACCCCCACCCTAACCCACTCCCCTTCTAGACCTAACCTCGGTCACTCTTCCCTGCTCCCCATCCCCCCTTACCTCACTGTGCTCTTCCCCTTTACACTACATCACCTAGGAGCCGAAGCTCACCCCGAACCGCTCCGGCCCCTACGTATTCCTTAAGGCGTCAACATCCAACAAGTGACGCACATAGTTTAATAAACCCGAGTTAGGTGTATCGACGTTACTTGGCTATCAACTCCAAACTCTGAAGCCTAGCGATATTTAACCAAGCGGCAGAACTTGAGGAGACACGGTTGTCTCATATACAGCTGCCCACACACACGGTTCTCTTGTTGGGTCACCAAAGTGACCATCGTAAATGCCACCAGTACTTTTCCAAACTAACATGTTAATTAGATTTCGAGGCTTATTAATTTGAATGTCACTTTATTGGTTTTCTTATTGTAAAAATCTCAATAAACATATTTTGAAACAAATATGTACAAATGGTGAACGTTCCGGACTGTCTCTCCTTAAAAGGGGTTCTGCCAATTCAAAGTGAAAGCTACTCGCTCCATCAGGTGATTACATACTATTTTTCAGTATAATGTTACCACTTGTTTTCCACCTGCAGAGGTCTTCCTTTCCCAGCGGTCCCCCTGCTTAGTTCTCCAGTGGTTACGACCTGACCGCGCTGCTGTGTTACCGGTCGGGCTGCTCAGTGCCTTCAGATTGGGTAGTGGTGACACCGTTTGTACAGTTGTGAATGCGCAGTAACTGGCGGTGGGGCATTGTGGGAGATGTAGTTTTTGTAGTTTAAACAATGTGGAAATCTGAAACTGCTGGAAATCAGCGGTGGCGAAGTCAGCAAACGAAGTGCTGGAGTTCAGTTTGACTATTCAGATGGCCGTTTGCAATAATGGCTGTAAGTGGAAACGTTAGGGAAATTTTGAAAATTCCACCCAATCTCAGAACATCCCTTTAAGGGTAACCCCTATAATTCTTTGTGCAGTACACATCATAGGGCCCCATTTACCCAACAGAGGCCAAAAGAGTGCAGACCACTTGTCCTATATGGGGGGGCCTCTGCCAAAAATAAGTATATGGTTTTCTCTGTTCAATGGAAACCTATAGACAAGGCATGCTACCATATGCATATACAGCACCGTGGGCGGAGTGCAGTGATGAATACGCCCAGCGGTGCACAGCAGGGGCTTCCAATAGAGTTATAGGTCAGGAGATATACGCTAAGACGCAATAGTCACAGGGCCTTACCTAGTTTTGCACTATAAGGACTGCGTGGGTGAAAGGACTCTAGATAACGCCGCATGCCCCGGGCAGAGCACACTCAGACCGATATCGCACTCTTACCCCCCGTGGTTTTGCCTGCTAGTCCGATGTTTTGCATCACAGTGCGTACGATTTTCACGCATGTTTGAATAGGAAAATTAAACCCTTGCATTGCCCCTCCATGAGGCTGTCGTTACCGGACGTGCGAGGGCGATGCACTCCTCACTCCTTGGAGACAACTGGCGAGTTTTCAGCTGAACCGCAAAAAAATAGGGCGTGCTGCAACCAATCCTGTAGCGTCGCTGCGAGGGATCAATCCACGTGTGGACAGACCCAGTTCATAGAATGGGCAAGTTTTGTGTGTAGCGAGAACAAAAAGGTCGCCTTAGACCGTATTCACACATGTAAGCGCAGTACGTTTTCAAGAGACTTGGACCTTTTCTCTCTCATCGCTGCCAGAGAAAAATCGTACATGTAAGTAGATTTAGGGGCCCTGTGCGGCGCCGAGTGTTAAGGCAGCCGTGTTCAGTCCTAAGTAGAGATGAGCGAACGTACTCGTCCGAGCTTGATACTCGTTCGAGTATTAGCATGTTCGGGATGCTCGTTACTCGTAACGAGTACCACGCGGTGTTCCGGTTACTTTCAGTTTCCTCTCTGAGACGTTAGCGCGCTTTTCTGGCCAATAGAAAGACAGGGAAGGCATTACAACTTCCCCCTGCGACGTTCAAGCCCTATACCACCCCCCTGCAGTGAGTGGCTGGCGAGATCAGGTGTCACCCGAGTATAAAAATCGGCCCCTCCCGCGGCTCGCCACACATGCCTTGTGAGATAGCTGAGGGAAAGTGCTATCTTGGTGGAGCTGCTATAGGGAGAGCGTTAGGAGTTAGTGTAGGCTTCAAGAACCCCAATGGTCCTTCTTAGGGCCACATCTAACCGTGTGCAGTAGTGTGGAGGCTGCTTTTTGCAGTGTTGCACTTTTTTTTTTTGGTATATCGGCCGTGCAGAGCATTGAGCCCTGCAGTAATACTCCAGGGACAGAAGTGCTTAGGCAGGGACAGAAGACATATTGATTGGATATAGGCA
Source organism: Eleutherodactylus coqui (assembly GCF_035609145.1). NCBI lineage: Eukaryota > Metazoa > Chordata > Amphibia > Anura > Eleutherodactylidae > Eleutherodactylus > Eleutherodactylus coqui. Next base: position 7,800,946 of record NC_089839.1, read on the forward strand.
GTGGGCCTTTGCAAAAAAACTTCGGGAAAAAAATCTATTTGGGCTGGCTGTGACTGTCCTCAGTGTTCTGGGTCTGTGCTGGGTGTAGTAGTTCTCCAAAATCATACGCAGCCAGCTAAGTGTTACAGCAGGCTTGCGCAAAATTATTTCCTGGCGTTCCGTAAGCGAAGTCAGCCTCCAACCACAGGCCAATAAGCGGCACATTTAATTACAGCGTTCTGTTTCTGCACTACTGGTAATACACCATGCTGAGGGGTAGGGGTAGGCCTAGAGGACGCGGGCGAGGACGCGGAGGCCCAAGTCAGGGTGTGGGCACAGGCCGAGCCAGTGCGGTGTCCAGGGGTAGAGGCAGGGCCAGACCGAATAATCCACCAACTGTTTCCCAAAGCGCCCCCTCGCGCCATGCCACCCTGCAGAGGTCAAGGTGCTCTACGGTGTGGCAGTTTTTCACAGAGACGCCTGACGACCGACGAACAGTGGTGTGCAACCTTTGTCGCGCCAAGATCAGCTGGGGAGCCACCACCACCAGCATGCGCAGGCATATGATGACCAAGCACCCCACAAGGTGGGACGAAGGCTGTTCACCGCCTCCGGTTTGCACCACTGCCTCTCCCCCTGTGCCCCAACCTACCACTGAGATCCAACCCCCCTCTGAGGACACAGGCACTACCGTCTCCCGGCCTGCACCCACACCCTCACCTCCACTGTCCTCGGCCCCATCCAGCAATGTCTCTCAGCGCAGCGTCCAGACGTCGCTAGCGCCACTGTTTGAGCGCGAGCGCAAGTACGCCGCCACGCACCCGCACGCTCAAGCGTTAAACGTGCACATTGCCAAATTGATCAGCCTGGAGATGTTGCCGTATAGGCTTGTGGAAACGGAGGCTTTCAAAAGCATGATGGCGGCGGCGGCCCCGCGCTACTCGGTTCCCAGTCGCCACTACTTTTCCCGATGTGCCGTCCCAAGCCTGCACGACCACGTCTCCCGCAACATTGTACACGCCCTCACCAACGCGGTTACTGCCAAGGTCCACTTAACAACGGACACGTGGACAAGCACAGGCGGGCAGGGCCACTATATCTCCCTGACGGCACATTGGGTGAATTTAGTGCAGGCTGGGACAGAGTCAGAGCCTGGGACCGCTCACGTCCTACCCACCCCCCGAATTGCGTGCCCCAGCTCGGTGGTGGTATCTGCGGCGGTGTATGCTTCCTCCACTAAACCACCCTCCTCCTCCTCCTACGCAACCTCTGTCTCGCAATCAAGATGTGTCAGCAGCAGCACGTCGCCAGCAGTCGGTGTCGCGCGGCATGGCAGCACAGCGGTGGGCAAGCGTCAGCAGGCCGTGCTGAAACTACTCAGCTTAGGAGAGAAGAGTCAGACGGCCCACGAACTGCTGCAGGGTCTGACAGAGCAGACCGACTGCTGGCTTGCGCCGCTGAGCCTCCAACCGGGCATGGTCGTGTGTGACAACGGCCGTAACCTGGTGGCGGCTCTGCAGCTCGGCAGCCTCACGCACGTGCCATGCCTGGCCCATGTCTTTAATTTGGTGGTTTAGCGCTTTCTGAAAAGCTACCCACACTTGTCATACCTGCTCGGAAAGGTGCGCCGGGTAAGCGCACATTTCCGCAACTCCAAGACGGACGCTGCCACCCTGCGGACCCTGCAACATCGGTTTCATCTGCCAGTGCACCAATTGCTGTGCGACGTGCCCACACGGTGGAACTCTACGCTCCACATGTTGGCCAGGCTCTATGAGCAGCGTAGAGCTATTGCGGAATACCAACTCCAACATGGGCGGCGTAGTGGGAGTCAGCCTCCTCAATTATTTACAGAAGAGTGGGCCTGGTTGGCAGCCATCTGCCAGGTCCTTGGAAACTTTGAGGAGTCTACCCAGATGCTGAGCGGGGATGCTGCAATCATTAGCGTCACCATTCCTCTGCTATGCCTCTTGAGAAGTTCCCTGCAAAGCATAAAGGCAGACGCTTTGCACTCGGAAACGGAGGCGGGGGAAGACAGTATGTCGCTGGATAGTCAGAGCACCCTCATGTCTATATCTCAGCGCGTTGAGGAGGGGGAGGAGCATGAGGAGGAGGGGGAAGAGACAGCTTGGCCCACTGCTGAGGGTACACATGCTGCTTGCTTGTCATCCTTTCAGCGTGTATGGCCAGAGGAGGAGGGGGAGATGCATGAGGAGGAGGGGGAAGAGACAGCTTGGCCCACTGCTGAGGGTACACATGCTGCTTGCCTGTCATCCTTTCAGCGTGTATGGCCAGAGGAGGAGGAGGAGGAGGAGGAGGATCCTGAAAGTGATCTTCCGAGTGAGGACAGCCATGTGTTGCATACAGGTACCCTGGCACACATGGCTGACTTCATGTTAGGATGCCTTTCTCGTGACCCTCGCGTTACACGCATTCTGGCCACTACGGATTACTGGGTGTACACACTGCTCGACCCACGGTATAAGGAGAACCTTTCCACTCTCATTCCCGAAGAGGAAAGGGGTTCGAGAATGATGCTATACCACAGGGCGCTGGTGGACAAACTGATGGTAAACTTCCCATCCAACAGCGCTAGTGGCCGAAGGCGCATTTCCGCGGCCCAGGTAGCAGGGGAGGCGCAGAGATCAGGCAGCATGTACAGCGCAGGCAGGGGACCATTATCCAAGGCCTTTGCCAGCTTTCTGGCTCCCCAGCAAGACTGTGTCACCGGTCCCCAGTCACGGCTGAGTCGGCGGGAGCACTGTAAAAGGATGGTGAGGGAGTACGTAGCCGATCGCACGACCGTCCTCGGTGACGCCTCTGCTCCCTACAACTACTGGGTGTCGAAGCTGGACACGTGGCCTGAACTCGCCCTGTATGCCCTGGAGGTGCTTGCTTGTCCTGCGGCTAGCGTCTTGTCAGAGAGGGTGTTTAGTGTGGCTGGGGGAATCATCACGGATAAGCGTACCCACCTGTCAACCGACAGTGCCGACAGGCTTACACTCATCAAGATGAACAAAGGCTGGATTTCCCCAGACTTCTCTTCTCCACCAGCGGACAGCAGCGATACCTAAGCAATACGTAGGCTGCACCCGCGGATGGAAGCATCGTTCTCTATCACCACCAAAAACGGGGACCTTTTAGCTTCATCAATCTGTGTATAATATTCCTCCTCCTCCTCCTGCTCCTCCTCCTGAAACCTCACGTAATCACGCCGAACGGGCAATTTTTCTTAGGCCCACAAGGCTCAGTCATATAATTTTTCTAAACAATTTTTATACGTTTCAATACTCATTAAAGCGTTGAAACTTTCACCTCAACCAATTTTTATTTTAACTGGGCTGCCTCCAGGCCTAGTTACCAATTAAGCCACATTAACCAAAGCGATTAATGGGTTTCACCTGCCCTCTTGGTTGGGCATGGGCAATTTTTCTCAGGTACATTAGTACTGTTGGTACACCAATTTTTTGGGCCCCTCGCCTACAGTGTAATCAAATTAATTTTTAGCCCACCTGCATTACAGCTGACGTTACATCAGCTGTGTTGGGCACTGCAATGGGATATATTTATGTACCGCCGGTGGCTTCCTGGCACCCACCCATGCTGTCGGTCCACAGGGAGTTGTAACTGCATGTGTCCACTTCTAAAGAACCCCAGTCTGACTGGGGCATACAGTGTGGGCCGAAGCCCATCTGCATTAAACATGACATTACCTCAGCTGTGATGGGCAATGCAATGGGATATATTTATGTACCGCCGGTGGCTTCCTGGCACCCACCCATGCTGTCGGTCCACAGGGACTTCACAATAGGGAGTTGTACCTGCCTGTGTCTATGAATTAAAAACCCCGGTCAGGTTGGGGCATGCAGTGTGGGCCGAAGCCCACCTGCATTTAATCTGACGTTAGCTCTGCTGTCCAGGGCACTGCAATGGGATACATTTATGTACAACCGGTGGGTTCCAGGGAGCCACCCATGCTGTGGGTGCACACGGAATTCCCATTGCGGAGTTGTACCTGCCTGTGACTATTTATAAAAAAACACGGTCTGACTGGGGCGTGCAGACACCTTGACAGAATGAATAGTGTGTGGCACATAGGTTCCCCATTGCTATGCCCACGTGTGCAGCTCCAGATGGAGGTGGCACAGGATTGGATTTCTCATTGCTTCTGTACAGCATTGTGGACTATCGCCCCGCCCCTTTTAAAGAGGGTCGCTGCCTAGCCGTGCCAACCCTCTGCAGTGTGTGCCTGCTTTTCCTCTGGCAGATGCACTTATAAATAGACATGAGGGTGGCGTGGCATGAGGGCAGCTGAAGGCTGGGCAGGGACAGTTTGGTGTGCGCTGTGGACACTGGGTCGTGGGGGGGGGGGGGTTGGGCAGCATGTAACCCAGGAGAAGTGGCAGCGGAGTGTCATGCAGGCAGTGATTGTGCTTTGTTGGAGGTAGTGTGGTACTTAGCTAAGGTATGCATTGCTAATGAGGGCTTTTCAGAAGTAAAAGTTGTTGGGGGGGGGGGGCCCACTCTTGCCGCTATTGTGGCTTAATAGTGGGACCTGTGAACTTGAGATGCAGCCCAACATGTAGCCCCTCGCCTGCCCTATCTGTTTCTGTGTCGTTCCCATCACTTTCTTGAATTGCCCAGATTTTCACACATGAAAACCTTAGCGAGCATCGGCGATATACAAAAATGCTCGGGTCGCCCATTGACTTCAATGGGGTTCGTTACTCGAAACGAACCCTCGAGCGTCGCGAAAAGTTCGTCTCGAGTAACGAGCACCCGAGCATTTTGGTGCTCGCTCATCTCTAGTCCTAAGCTCTCGCTCATGATCTGAAGGTTGCGGGTTCAATCCCAGCATGGTTCAGGTAGCCGGCTCAAGGTTGACTCAGCCTTCCATCCTTCCGAGGTCGGTAAAATAAGCGCCCAGCTGGGTGGAGGTTAATAAATAAATTACCTGAAAGCGCTGCGGAATAAGTTGGCGCTATACAAATAACAAGCCCCTCCCCCCATATAGAATAATAGGTTCTATTTCCGTTGCGAGTTTTTATGCATTGCCATAAAATCGTCTTCGTAAATATGGTTTGAAGTGGATATTATTTTGGGCAGTTTTTTTCCTTTTTTCTTTACATTTCTTTTTTTTCACAGAAGAAGCTATTTTTTGTTGCTTGAAGTTTAGATTAAGTGCGAAGCCGACACATCGCTTTCCCGACTATTCTAAAAGCAAAGCAGGTCACATGTCGCTGGCACGCGCCGCGCCGATAAAGCACAAGGACTTTCACAAAATGGGTTTTCGAACAAAACTATATTCCTTTTAACTAAACTGTTATGAAAAGGAGTGAAAATGGTTCTTTTAATAGTTTTTGTTAAATTAGAAAGAATGCAGATGTTTCATCCAAAGCGAATGATGAGGAAAGCTGATTATGTGATAGAGAGGAGTAAACAGCACGCCTTGTATCGGGCAGGAACACGGTGTAAGCGCAGTGTATACTGGATGCCGAGGCTGCCTTTGTGTTGTCATTAACGCCATCATTCAAGTAGAGGAAATGGAAAATGATCGAATGGAAAGGAAGAGTAAACAGATTGATCGTCTCCTGCCCCCTAGAGGCAGTTTAACTTGACTTGGACCAGCCGCCCCCCAAAGCAGCTATTATGTTCACTTAGAGGGGATATCCAGCCTCCCCAACAAGGAAACGTGCCTAGTCTAGTGATGAGCAGTGAAGGGTTGGACCACTATTGCAATTCATCCCCTATCCACAAGATATTCATAGGATGGGGTAACTGGCTGGTCTGTGGGGGTCTCACCACTGAGATCCCGCCAATCCCATATCCCGCGCTCCTGTCACTGTGGGGTTCGCTTCTCCCGCTGCAGTGATGTCACTGCGGATGAAGTGCTGGCCAAGCATGTGTGCAGTCAGAGTTCCATTCATTTCAATGGGCCTGATGGAAATATCTGAGCAGCACCCACTATGGTATCTCCACAGTCCAACTGAAAGTGAATGAAGAGCTTGTGCGACCTGTGGGCTATTCAGTCTTCTCGCTTTAGGGGGTGCAGTAACCTCGCAGGGAGGAAGACGTAGGAGACTCGACCTCCCATTCTCAGGATTGACAAAGGTCTCAATGGTGAGACCCCCGACGATCAGCGGGTTATTCCCTATCCTATGAACAGTGGATAAATTGTGGTACAACCTGTTTAAAATAACACAGCTCATTCGGGCCCCAGCTACTACCGTTCTGCTGCTGCCTTGTTCTCCACTCCCTGCTGCAGCAAGCCAGTGATAACATCTCTGAAATGCTCAGGATTGTTTCTGTCTGATCTCTTAGTATTTGATCCATGCCTAAATTGCCCAGCTTTCCTGACCTCTGTAATCCTGACCTTAGCTCATTATTTGACTACACTTTCCTTGTCTTCTGCCTGGCCTGACCCCCGAGTAAGACTGTTTTTAGGGTAATGGTCTATGGGTCCCTGCCACGAAGGTTAGATCCCAACTGGTGGGGTAAAAGGGAGAAAACTGCAGAACTCAGGTCCGGCTCCACAATTTAGCCCTAAATCTGATCCATTCTCGGGCATAATGGATCTACATCTGCTGCCATGACAGCAACTTAGGCTGCAGTCTGTATTCTCAGTCTATTAGCGTCAAAGAATCCTCCTCCTGGCTCCCTCCCCTCTTCTCTGATGTTCCAAGGCACCACTGTCAGACCATCAGCACCCCCGCAACACAATAACTTAGTTCTGCTACTGTATTTATGTTATGAGCTTGGTTCTGGGACTGTATGTACTGAGCTTGACTCCGGTACAGTATTTATTCACTGAGCTGTTCTGGTGCAGGTATGCTGCTATTTTGCTGCTTTCTGCACAAGCAGAATCGGGCAGACCGACCATCACTATAATATATATTACTTTTTTCTTATGACGCACAAGGTCCCATCAGACCTGAGGCTGGCGATGCCCACCAGGGGAGTCTTGTAATATATGGTGCCGATTAAAATTAGTTGGAGGCCATGTAGTGTGAGGTTGCACTGATTCCTCCAGAGTAGGAACCACTCTTTCCAATGTCCTTCCCTTTAGTAGTTGGGGGAGTCCCGTCTATAACATCCATGCGCCCTAGTAGGATATATGGAAAGAGATTGATGAAGCGACACATGTAATCTCTCAAACATCTTACGCCATTACACAGTGCCGACCCGAGGCGGGGGACATGTTCTGCGTCATTCGTCTTCTCTGGTGACATTTGGAATACTCTGACTTAGTCTAAATTACCATCATCTTGTCACTAGATGACTTAGTTCTGAGGTGGAGTCCCGGGTGTCTCCCTTTTGAGCAACCAAGCGGGAAGTACATAATTGGTGTGCAATTATAAGCAGAATGATATAATCAACACAAATTGAAAAATGCTCATTTTTTGCGTAAACAAAAAGTTCTAGTCCCGTATGGGAATACTTCAGCCTGTTCTTGCCCATAGATTGCAGGATTTTGGCCAGTATTGTGTAAAGGCACTTTGTCGCTGAGCGTTCTCATTTTCCTTCTTCCATTTCGCTTGGCAGTGTAATAGTCAACAGGGGGCACTAATGAGCAGGTTAAAAAAGTTTGTCCCAAGACAAAAAGGGCTGTATGAAAGTAGAAAAGCAAATGTTCTATCTGGTATTGCATCCAGGGGCGCCCCAAGCCCTTATGCTGCTTGAGGCAAAGTGTGAAAATTCACCCCCCCACCTCCACATAAAAAGCCCACTACCTTTACAGGCACTGGAAGCGCTAATACACAAGATACCCAACACATTTAAACCATTGATTGAGACTTGTCTGAAGTGACAGTGTAAGGGTGCCCCCACTACTGGCTCCAGTAATAATGTAACAGTTTTCCCTAGTTGTGGCCCAAATAGTAAGAGTGACCCCCTTAAATGGCCCTAGTGACAGTAATGACACAGTTAGTGGCCCTAGGAGAAATAGTGACCCCCCCATAGTAGCCCTGGTAGTAATATTGTCCCCCATTAGTAGCCCCAGTAGTAATAGTGATATCTTTAATAGCACCAGTAGTAATGTAATAGTGTGCGCAGTTGTAGCCCAAATAGTAATAGTGACCCCCCCTTAATGGCCCCAGTGACATCAGAGACACAGTTAGTGGCCCCAGGAGTAATAGTGACCACCATAGTGGTTCTAGTAGTAATATTGTCCTCCAGGAGTAATAGTACCCCCAGTGAGGCAACAAAGCAAACAGCATTTTAACTCACTCTGTAGCTCCGCACCGACAAGGATGACTCAGTGCCAGTGGGTTCACTTCTGAGGTGCAGGGCAACCCTCCAGATGGAGATGTGGTATCATTAATAGACTGTAGGCCTGCATGGTGCACTACATGTACTATGAGGCCTGACACCCTTTGTATGCTTTATCTATGTGCAAGTATAGTACTTAGCAGCCACTTCCCTCAGGGTAAGGTAGGTGTGTGAGTGGTTGTTCTTCAGTGCTGTGCAGCTATGCAGTGCTCCTCCATGTAACAGCTTGTCTGCATGCTGAGGGATGTGGCCCTTCTAAGTTGTATTAGTATATCAGTAAGTATAAGGCCGTCTTCTGTGATTATTTTGAATATCCCTTTTTCTGCGATTTGTGATCTGAACCCATATATATTCCGGATCCTATAAACTCCAGATGGACACATTGAAGAATTTTGTAAATCTGCTTACTGGCGAGTGAATTCTATTCCGGCCACAATGTACTTCTGTAACCACTAATCCTGATCTGTATTTATTGGGAGGATGTCTGGAAATGCATCTACGTTCCTTAGAGAACAGAATGCTATGATTGGTATATAGCACCATCAGAAGGTCATACACTGGACAATGGAAGATGACAACTACACATAAAGGTCCATTTAGACGCAACGATTATCGCTCAAAAGCCATCTTTTGAGGAAAAATCGTTGTGTGTAAATGTGCCCATCTTTCACTGTTTGGACGAACAATGAATTTCAGTTCTGGCTGAAAACCATCGTTGGCAGAACATAGAATCATAGAATGGTAGAGTTGGAAGGGTCCTCCAGGGTCGTCGGGTCCTCCGGGGTCATCGGGTCCAACACCCTGCTCAGTGCAGGCTCACTAAATCATCCCAGACAGATGTCTGTCCAACATCCAACAGAACCGCTGATAAGCAGGACCGCACGCTGAGCTCTTCTTGGGGAGAGCTGATAACAGCTGATTGCATTGTCTCAGCTGTCAGCCCCGCCAGCAGAACAAAGTGAAAGTAATCAGGGAACAGCGGGAGGTCTTGTAGGTATTAGTACCAAGTAGTAGTTTATGCAAAATGATCGCTCAAATGCCATCTTTTGAGCGATCATCTTTGTGGTGTAAATGCACCTTAAGTCCATTATAATCTGTATGTGTATTCTAGTGATGAAATGGGATCTATGGGAGGTCATTGTACTGCTAGGGAAATTCAATCATTCCGTCAGTATGCTGTGAGGCTCCAAATCAGAGGTGGTTATGGTAGCCGCCTTGAGAAAGCAATGGACACAGAGATTTAAGACTGTGTCTAAAGGCAATCTGTCCTTATTACAAAACCTCTTCCTTTATATAGTATGTTATTGGAGAGGGGTCTATTGTCACTATGTGTACATTTCAGCCAGTCATGTGCTTTTACATAGATAGCAGTTAATCATTAAGGCCTTGTCTTTACTGGACACTGTTGCACACTGACCTTTGAACAGTGTAACAGAAGATAAGGAAAGCATGTAAGATATATATATATACTTTTTCTGAGTACTATTCTCTATTTATATTCCTGCAACAATGCAATCCTGCTGTGCAAACAACATATAATGTATAAGCGTATATCAGAGATGCTCATAGGAGACAGGATGAAATATATATGTACATGTTTAGGCCCATAGCCTTCACAATACTCACTAAGAGTTTTCAAGGGGTTGTCTCAAAACGACTGCACCTATTCAGATTGATTCTGCCAGTCTGGCTTTCACACTTCAACAAATAACCGTTTTTAGAGCATACGACTGTATACTTCCCCTGCAATTAATGGCCAACCATGTGATAAATGGACAGCTCTAGTTCACCCCACCAAAGCAAGAGCCAATGCTTGTTAGCACCTTTCCGTTTTGGCTCATACAAGGGGTCTCGAATGGGTGACTACTACATGGCCAGTTGGGTTTGAAAGCAGGGCAATGCATATGTAAGCCTCCTCTACAGCTCACCAAGACCAAAGAGGTCAAGTGACTGCAGTCCTGACGTCTTAAAAACTGGAGTCTTTTTTTCTATTAAGTCAGTAGGCAACATATGCGGCTTCCAGCTTCCTATTGGTCACTTAGAGTTAGCAGAATATTAGCATCCGGTAGATAACCTTCAGAGGACAGATGTACTATTCCAATGGGGACTTGTTTTGGTTTACCTTTCAAAGAAGAATATGTAAGCAACAGTGTCATAATAACATCGTATACTGAGACTTGGGGCAAGAGTGGGCTGTTGTGGTCCACAGCAATGGTGTCAGACTGAGGTTCCTTAGGCTCCCTAGAGTAGATTATTCTGGGGTCTACTCTCCATCTATACACATGCCCATGTACATGCCAACTTTTTATCTTTGTTATTATCATTGTACATTTATCAAAAGTTCTAATAAGTTAATTTTTAATAAACTTATAAGAAATGGAGCAAGTGTTTGACTTCAAAGTCACCTCCAAATGGTGTTGCCTTCTAGTGGACATTATTCCATTAGCAACTGGACCCACCAGTGGAACTGGACTGGCCACTTGGACCCTGCCCAGAGATCTTGATCAAAAAGCTATTTTTGTATAAAGCATTTTACATACAAGGGTATGTTCATACCACATTTGATCTTCCATCCTGGGTTATGCCCCAAATCCTGTAAACAAGACTGGGCCAGAACTCCTGGACAGAAGCAATTGTATTTCTGCCATTCTAGAAAGCTGTTGAAATAGAGACCAGTAGGTGAACCACATTATTCTTTTTGGCATAGAATGCCAGAAATGAACAAAAACCCGTCGAAACAGAGACCTAATGGTCTTCAATTCGACAACTTTCTGGAATGTTAGAGAAGGTTCCATCTCGGTCCAGCTTCATTCTGGGGGTTTAATCCTGGGTTACATCTGAAGCCCTGAAAACACAATTGGGTCCAAACTCCCGGACAGAAGGGATTGTATTTCTGGCAGAAATTCTAGAAGTTAACAGGAACCTGCCAAAATGGAGACCTCATGGTCTCCTTTCTACAGCTTCCTAGAATGGCGGAGATAGAGAGATTGCTTCTATCCAAGGGCTCCATCCCAATTCGTTTTTTTCTGTATTTTGAATAGAACCCCTGGATGGAAACTGAAACGTGGTGTGAACATACCCTAATATACTGTACAATGCAAAAGGAAAAATGCTTTCAGAAATAGAAGTGTTGTTAGTTGGCAAAAATAAACTATTAAAATGCGAAAACAAACCAAACAAAAGAGAAATCTGAAGAGAATCAATATTTGGTGTGACCGCCTTTTACCTTCTAAACAGCATGAATTCTTCTCAGCACACCTGCAGACCATCGGGATTTTGCAGGATGATATGTGTATGATTAAACAATAATACCAAACAAGTGATCATTATCAGCATTGAAACAGTCATTAACTGAAACTGAAACAGCTGTGTAGGAGGCTGAAAACTGTGAGGAATAGCCAAACTCTGCTAAAAGGTCAGCTTTTAGAACACCATGTCATGTCACAGGTCATACACCATGGCAGGACTCAACCCAGCAATAAGACACAAGTTACCTATACTGCATCAGCAAAGTGCCTCCCAGGCAAAGATTTCAGAAACTGGGGTTTTAAGACGCGCTGTTCAGGCTCTTCAAAGAAGCACAAAGAAATAGACAACTTTGAAGACCGTAGACTCCGTAGTTGGCCAAGGAAACGTAATGCTGCTTATTAAAGACACGTCATGCTGACTTCTCGAAATTAGAAGATGTCCAGCAGGGCCATCAGCTCAGAACTGGTAAAAACTAGAGATGAGCGAGCACCAAAATGCTCGGGTGCTCGTTTCTCGAGTCGAACTTTTCGCAATGCTCGAGCGTTCATTTCGAGTAACGAACCCCATTGAAGTCAATGGGCGACCAGAGCATTTTTGTATTTCGCCGATGCTCACTAAGGTTTTCATTTGTGAAAATCTGGGCAATTCAAGAAAGTGATGGGAACGACACAGCAACGGATAGGGCAGGCGAGGGGCTACATGTTGGGCTGCATCTCAAGTTCACAGGTCCCACTATTAAGCCACAATAGCGGCAAGAGTGCCCCCCCCCCCAACAATTTTTACTTCTGAAAAACCCTCATTAGCAAGGCATACATTAGCTAAGCACCACACTACCTCCAACAAAGCACAATCACTGCCTGCATGACACTCCGCTGCCACTTCTCCTGGGTTACATGCTGCCCAACCCCCCCGCACGACCCAGTGTCCACAGCGCACACCAAAGTGTCCCTGCGCAGCTTTCAGCTGCCCTCATGCCACACACTGGCCTCATAGCCACACCACCCTCATGTCTATTTATAAGTTCGTCTGCCATGAGGAGGAACGGGAGGCACACACTGCAGAGGGTTGGCAGGGCCAGGCAGCGACCCTCTTTATAAGGGGCGGGGCGATAGCCCACAATGCTTTACAGAAGCAATGAGAACTCCAATCCTGTGCCACCTCCATCAGGAGCTGCAAACGTGGGCATAGCAATCGGGAATCCATGTGCCACACAGTATTCATTCTGTCAAGGTGTCGCATAGCTCAATCCACACTGCAAGGGGAAAGCCGTCAGCGCTCTGCCCTCTACCCAAGTCAATCAGTGCCTTTGTGCCAGCCAGGTCAAACACCGCAATGGGAACTAAGTTTGCACCAACAGCATAGGGGGGTCCTAGGAAGCCCAAGACAAAAAATTGATCTGAGCGGCCAAACATGGCAGACTTGCACCGCGCCCACGACATAGGCCTCCGCCCACAGCTTCAGCAATCCTAGGCAGGAAGCGGACTTTCACTGCACCCAGGACATAGGCCTCTGCACAAACCCTCAGCAATCGCGGGCCTACAGCGGACTCCAATGCTAGCGTAGCTGTGCACGTCGCATTAGCGCTGTATTGCTCCTGTAGTTTGTCCCAATGCAGTGCCACGGATAGTAGAGCTAACGTCAGATTAAATACAGGTGGGCTTCGGCCCACACTGCATGCACCAGTCCATGTTTAATACATAGACACAGGCAGGTACAACTCACTAATGTGAAGTCCGTGTGGACCGACAGCATGGGTGGCTCCCTGGAACCCACCGGCGGTACATAAATATATCCCATTGCAGTGCCCAGCACAGCTAAGGTGACGTCAGGTTTAATGCAGGTGGGCTTCGGCCCACACTGCATGCCCCAGTCAGACTGGGGTTCTTTATAAGTAGACACATGCAGTTACAACTCCCTGTGGACCCACAGCATGGGTGGCTCCCTGGAACCCATCGGCGGTACATAAATGTATCGGCGGTACATAAATATATCCCATTGCATTGCCCATCACAGCTGAGGTAATGTCCGATTAAATGCAGGTGGTCTTCGGCCCACACTGCATGCCCCAGTCTGACCGGGGTTTTTAATACATAGACACTGGCAGGTACAAATCCCTAATGTGAAGTCCCTGTGGACCCACAGCATGGGTGTCTCCCTGGAACCCACCGGTGGTACATAAATGTATCTCATTGCAGTGCCCTGCTCAGCAGAGCTAACGTCACATACAATACAGGTGGGCTTCGGCCCACAGTGCATGCCCCAGTCAGACTGGTAATATGTACCTTATCAGTAACCGCGTTGGTGGTAATGTGGTGGTGACTGCGGACCTAGTAGTGCGGTTTATTTAGTTGGTTTTCGGAATGTGGCCAGGATTAAGTGGGCCGTGGCGGGGGGATGGTGGGGGGGCTCTCTTGTTGTGTCGGTAAAGGTGAAATTCTTGGACTGCCACCAGACGGACCAATGCAAAGGTATTTGCCAAGAATGTTTTCATTGTTGGAGGAGGAGGGGGATGTTTTTGAGGCACTACGTGTCCTCTCCACGTGTCCGTGGTTATATGCACCTTAACAGTAACCGCGTTGGTGGGAAATGGCCTCGCCACCATCATGTCTTTGGGAAGCCTCCGTTTTCACACCCCAGTGACATAGCATTAGCAGCGGTATAGGCAGAGCCCAGAATTAGTAACATTTCAGCGGTAGCATTAGGGACAGGCCCCAGTAACATATCAGTAGCAGCATTATAGGGGGAGCACAGTATTAGTTCCATTTCAGTAGTAGTAGCAGTCAAGACAGGCCCCAGTAACATTCCCGTTGCAGCAGTTTAGGGAGATAACAGTCTCTTTCACATTTCAGTATTTGCAGTATAGACAAGGCCCCAGTTACATTTATGTAGCAAAAGTGTAGGCCAACCCCACACACCTTGCTGTACCATGAGTGCAGGCGAAGCCCATAAAAATTACTAGGATTACACTGTCGGCGAGGGCCCAAATAAATTGGTGTACCAACAGTAGTAATGTACCTCAGAAAAATTGCCCATGCCCAACCAAGAGGGCAGGTGAAACCCATTAATCGCTTTGGTTACTGTGGCTTAATTTGTAACTAGACCTGGAGGCAGCCCAGTTGAAATAAACATTGGTTCAGGTGCAAGTTTCAACGCTTTAATGAGAATTGAAACGTATAAACATTGTTTACAAAAGTAATATGACTGAGCCTTGTGGGCATACGAAAAATTGCCCGTTCGGCGTGATTAGGTGAGGTTTCAGGAGGAGGAGCAGGAGAAGGAGGATGAATATAATACACAGATTGATGAAGCTAAAAGGTCCCCGTTTTTTATGGTGATAGAGAACGATGCTTCCATCCGCGGGTGCAGCCTACGTATTGTTTACGCTGCTGTCCGCTGGTGGAGAAGAGAAGTCTGGGGAAATCCAGGCTTTGTTCATCTTTATGAGTGTAAGCCTGTCGGCACTGTCAGTTGACAGGTGGCTACGCTTATCCATGATGATTCCCCCAGCCGCACTAAACACCCTCTCTGACAAGACGCTAGCCGCAGGGCAAGCAAGCACCTCCAGGGCATACAGCGCGAGTTCAGGCCACGTGTCCAGCTTCGACACCCAGTAGTTGTAGGGAGCAGAGGCGTCACGGAGGATGGTCGTGCGATCGGCTACGTACTCCCTCACCATCCTTTTACAGTGCTTCCGCCGACTCAGCCTTGACAGGGGAGCGGTGACACAGTCTTGCTGGGGAGCCATAAAGCTGTCAAAGGCCTTGGAGAGTGTTCCCCTGCCTGCGCTGTACATGCTGCCTGATCTCCGCGCCTCCCCTGCTACCTGGCCCTCGGACCTGCGCCTTCTGCCACTAGCGCTGTCGGATGGGAATTTTACCATCAGTTTGTCCACCAGGGTCCTGTGGTATAGCATCACTCTCGAACCCTTTCCTCTTCGGGTATGAGAGTGGAAAGGGTCTCCTTATACCGTGGGTCGAGCAGTGTGTACACCCAGTATTCCGTAGTGGCCAGAATGCGTGTAACGCGAGGGTCACGAGAAAGGCATCCTAACATGAAGTCCGCCATGTGTGCCAGGGTACCTGTACGCAACACATGGCTGTCCTCACTAGGAAGATCACTTTCAGGATCCTCCTCCTCAGGCCATACACGCTGAAAGGATGACAGGCAAGCAGCATGGGTACCCTCAGCAGTGGACCAAGCTGTCTCTTCCCCCTCCTCCTCATGCTCCTCCCCCTCCTCCTCCTCAACGCGCTGAGATATAGACATGAGGGTGCTCTGACTATCCAGCGACATACTGTCTTCCCCTGCCTCCGTTTCCGAGCGCAAAGCGTCTGCCTTTATGCTTTGCAGGGAACTTCTGAAGAGGCATAGCAGACGAATGGTGACGGTAATGATTGCAGCATCGCCGCTCACCATCTGGGTAGACTCCTCAAAGTTTCCAAGGACCTGGCAGATGTCTGCCAACCAGGCCTACTCTTCTGTAAAGAATTGAGGAGGCTGACTCCCACTACGCCACCCATGTTGGAGTTGGTATTCCACTATAGCTCTACGCTGCTCATAGAGCCTGGCCAACATGTGGAGCATAGAGTTCCACCGTGTGGGCACGTCGCACAGCAGTCGGTGCACTGGCAGATTAAACCGATGTTGCAGGGTCCGCAGGGTGGCAGCGTCCGTGTTGGACTTGCGTAAATGTGCGCTGACCCGACGCACCTTTCCGAGCAGGTCTGACAAGCATGGGTAGCTTTTCAGAAACTGCTGAACCACCAAATTAAAGACGTGGGCCAGGCAAGGCACGTGCGTGAGGCTGCCGAGCTGCAGAGCCGCCACCAGGTTACGGCCATTGTCACACACGACCATGCCCGGTTGGAGGCTCAGCGGCGCAAGCCAGCGGTCGGTCTGCTCTGTCAGACCCTGCAGCAGTTCGTGGGCAGTGTGCCTCTTCTCTCCTAAGCTGAGTAGTTTCAGCACGGCCTGCTGACGCTTGGCCACCGCTGTGCTGCCACGCCGCGCGACACCGACTGCTGGCGACGTGCTGCTGCTGACACATCTTGATTGCGAGACAGAGGTTGCGTAGGAGGAGGAGGAGGAGGAGGAATACACCGCCGCAGATACCACCACCGAGCTGGGGCCCGCAATTCTGGGAGTGGGTAGGACATGAGCTCTGGCTCGGTCCCAGCCTCCACTACATTCACCCAATGTGCCGTCAGGGAGATATAGTGGCCCTGCCCGCCTGTGCTTGTCCACCTGTCCGTTGTTAAGTGGACCTTGGCAGTAACCGCGTTGGTGAGCGCGCGTACAATGTTGCGGGAGACATGGTCGTGCAGGGCTGGGACGGCACATCGGGAAAAGTAGTGGCGACTGGGAACCGAGTAGCGCGGGGCCGCCGCCGCCATCATGTTTTTGAAAGCCTCCGTTTCCACAAGCCTATACGGCAGCATCTCCAGGCTGATCAATTTGGCGGTGAGGCTGGTGGTGGTGGCTCCCCGGCTGATCTTGGCGCGACAAACCTTGCACACCACAGTTCGTCGGTCGTCTGCACTCTCCGTGAAAAACTGCCACACCTTTGAGCACCTCGGCCTCTGCAGGGTGGCATGGCACGAGGGGGCGCTTTGGGAAACAGTTGGTGGATTATTTGGTCTGGCCCTGCCTCTACCCCTGGCCACCGCACTGCCTCTTCCAACCTGCCCTGCTGCTGCACTTGCCTCCCCGTCTGAAGACCTGTCCTCAGTAGGCTTAGCAAACCAGGTGGGGTCAGTCACCTCATCGTCCAGCTGCTCTTCCTCCGAATCCTCTGTGTGCTCCTCCCTCGGACTTACTGAAATTACTACTACCTGAGTGATAGACAACTGTGTCTCATCGTCATCGTCCTCCTCACCCACTGAAAGCTCTTGAGACAGTTGCCGGAAGTCCCCAGCCTCATCCCCCGGACCACGGGAACTTTCCAAAGGTTGGGCATCGGTCACGATAAACTCCTCTGGTGGGAGAGGAACCATTGCTGCCCAATCTGGGCAGGGGCCCGAGAACAGTTCCTGGGAGTCTGCCTGCTCCTCAGAATGTGTCATTTTCATGGAGTGAGGAGGCTGGGAGGAAGGCGGAGCAGCAGCCAGAGGATTCATAGTTGCAGCAGTGGACAGCATAGAAGACTGGGTGGTCGATAGATTGCGGGATGCACTTTCTGCCATCCACGACAGGACCTGCTCACACTGCTCATTTTCTAATAAAGGTCTACCGCGTGGACCCATTAATTGTGAGATGAATCTGGGGACCCCTGAAACTTGCCTCTCTCCTAATCCCGCAGCAGTTGACTGCGATACACCTGGACCAGGAGCTCGGCCTGTGCCCACACCCTGACTTGGGCCTCCGCGTCCTCGCCCGCGTCCACGTCCTCTAGGCCTACCCCTACCCCTCAGCATGGTGTATTACGAGTAGAGCAGAAACAGAACGCTGTTATTAAATGTGCCGCTTATTGGCCTGTGGTTGGAGGCTGACTTCGCTTACGTAACGCACTGCAGAGGCAGGCAACAATTATACGCAAGGCTGGGTATAAATTCACCAACTACTACACCCAGCAGAGACGCTGTAAACGGAAGGCAGTGACAGGCAGGCCAAATCTTGTATATTTTTTAACTTTTTGGGAAAAAGCCCACTGCCTCTGATATACAATGTTTTTCGATTTCCCTGTTGGAGGCTGACTTCGCGTACGTAATGCACTGCAGAGGCAGGCAACCATTATGTGCAAGGCTGAGTATTAATTCAACAACTACTACCCCCAGCAGAGACGCAGTAAACTGAAGGCAGTGACAGGCAGGCCTAATATTGTGTTTTTTGGAAGTTTTTGGGAAAAAGCCCACTGCCTATATAGCCAGTATATCTCTTTCCCTGCCTCACCAGTACTGCCCCTATACTGAGTAAAATGACTGCAGACTGAGGACGCTATGGTCTGCACGCCCGATATACAAAAAAAAAATAATTGTGCAACACTGCTAAAAGCAGCCTCAACAGTACTGCACATGGTCAGATGTGGCCCTAAGAAGGACCGTTGGGGTTCTTGAAGACTAAAATAACACCTAACACTCTCCCTATAGCAGCAGCAGCAGCAGCAGCACTGTCCCTGATCTATGTCAGCATGCATCTGTGGCGAGCCGCGGGGGGGGTGGTATAGGGGTGGAACATCACAGGAGGAAGTTGTAATGCCTTCCCTGTGCTTCTATTGGCCAGAAAAGCGCGCAAATTTCTCAGAGATGAAAGTGAAAGTAACTCGAACACCGCGTGGTGCTCATCTCGAGTAGCGAGCATCTCGAGTACCCTAATACTCGAACGAGCATCAAGCTCGGATGAGTACGCTCGCTCATCTCTAGTAAAAACCAGTGTGACTCATGTACACCCATCTACTGTTCAGAGAAGTCTGGTCAGAAGTGGTCTTCAAGGAGGAATTGGGGCCAAAAAACATGCCTTCCATGTGGAAACAAGGTCATGCGATTCAACGATGCATGAAAACATAAGATCGGGGGTGTAGGAAATGGCAGTAGATGCTCTGGGGCAGTGACTCACAATGTGAAATATTCAGCTGTAGCAGAAGGTAGTTTGTTCAGTGAAGTTTTGGAGAGCAGTACAATAATGAGAGTCTGCAGGCAGCAGTGAAGCATGGGGGAGCATGGTACAATAATGAGTGTCTGCAGGTAGCAGTGAAACATGGTGGACAGCAGTACAATAATGAGTATCTTCAGACAGCTATGAAGCATGGTGGAGAGTGGTACCATAATGAGTGTCTGCAAGCACAACGAACATGGTGGAGAGCAGTACAATAATGAGTGTCTGCAGGTAGCAGTGAAGCATGGGGAAGAGCGATACAATAATGAGTGTCTGCAGGCAGCACTGAAGCATGGGCGAGAGCAATACAATAATGAGTGTCTGCAGGCAGCTGTGAAGCATGGGGGAGCGTGGTACAATAATGAGTGTCTACAGGCAGCAGTGAAGCATGGGGGAGAGCGATACAATAATGATTGTCAACAGGAAGCAGTGAAGCATGGTGGAGTGCGGTACAATAATGAATATCTGCAGGCAGCAGTGAAGCATGGTGGAGAGTGGTACCATAATGAGTGTCTGCAAGCACAACGAACATGGTGGAGAACAGTACAATAATGAGTGTCTGCAGGTAGCAGTGAAGCATGGGGAAGAGCGATACAATAATGAGTGTCTGCAGGCAGCACTGAAGCATGGGCGAGAGCAATACAATAATGAGTGTCTGCAGGCAGCACTGAAGCATGGGCGAGAGCAATACAATAAGGAGTGTCTGCAGGCAGCAGTGAAGCATGGGGGAGAGCGATACAATAATGATTGTCAACAGGAAGCAGTGAAGCATGGTGGAGTGCGGTACAATAATGAATATCTGCAGGCAGCAGTGAAGCATGGGGGAGAGCAGTACAATAATGAGTGTCTGCAGGCAGCAGTAAAGCATGGTGGAGAGCGGTACAATAATGAGTTTCTGCAAGCAGCAGTCAAGAATGGTACAATAATGAGTGTCTGCATGCAGCAGTGAAGCATGGTGGAGTGCAGTACAATAATGAGTGTCTGCAGGCAGCAGTGAAGCATGGGGGAGAGCAGTACAATAATGAGTGTCTGCAGGCAGCAGTGAAGCATGGGGGAGAGCAGTACAATAATGAGCGTCTGCAGGCAGCAGTGAAGCATGGGGGAGAGCAGTACAATAATGAGTGTCTGCAGGCAGCAGTGAAGCATGGTGGAGAGCAGTACAATAATGAGTGTCTGTAGGCGGCAGTGAAGCATGGTGGAAAGCGGTACAATAATGAGTGTCAGCAGGCAGCAGGGAAGCATGGTGCAGAGCAGTTAGTGTTCAACTAGAGATGAGCGAGCACCAAAATGCTCGGGTGCTCGGTACTCGAGTCGAACGTTTCGTAATGCTCGAGAGCTCGTTTCGAGTAACAAACCCCGTTGAAGTCATTGGGGGACTCAATCATTTTTATATGGGACCAATGCTCCGCATAGGGGATGATTTCTGAAACACCTGAAAACATCAGAAAGTCATGGAAACACCACAGAAACAATTTACTTGGGACAGACCATAAGAAGCAAGGCACACGCGCTGGCACATCTTAGCTAAGCACCACACTAGCTGCCACCAAGGACAATCACTGTCTGTGGGTGACACCGCTGCCTCTTCTCCTGGGTTACATGCTGGCATTGCTGTCCAACCCTCAACACGACCTTGCATCCACAGCGCACACAAAATTGTCCCTGCGCAGTGTTCAGCTGGCCTCATGCCACATGCTCTCTTTATAGCCACACCACCCGCATGTCTATTTATAAGCGCATACTGGATAAGGGGGGAACCGGAGGCAAACACTGCAGAGGGTTGGCAGGGCTAGGCAGTGACCCTCTTTGAAAGTGTGGGCAATAGCCCACAATGCTGATGAGAATTGATGATAAATTGATGTTCGATCATCATTCCAATCCCGTGCCACCTCCGTCACAAAATTGTCAGGAGCCGCAAACGTCGGCATAAAGGGGACTCAGGTGCCAGCACTTCTACACATCGCCACAATGCTGCAGTGCATACTAACACCAAAGATTGGTTTGAAGCAGGAGGTGTCGCAAAAGTAGCCACCACAGGTATACAGTGACCCTGTGAAAGTCTCATGAAATCACTAACGCTTCCTGTGAATGCTCCAATCCTGTATCTCGGATAACTGTGGTAATTTGTAGCACGAGAGATAATACATGTGAGCCAATGAAACTCAAAGACAATATTACACATAAAGAAATCAGAGTGCACAAACATGGCAGAGTTTCACCCCACCAAGGACCTCGGCCCACATTTCTGCCCAATTCATTCTTTGTATGTGTCAGATAGCTGAACAATGTAATGGGAAAGCCTTTGTGCACCCACAGTATAGGTGGGCCCCTGGAACCCACGGACAGTATTAAACAGGAAGAAAAGAAAGTGCCCAAACATGGCAGAGTTTCACCCCGCCCTGGACCTCGGCCCACACTTCTTCCCTACTCATTTTGCGTTTTTGTGCCAGATAGGTAAAACACCGCAATGGGAAGTCTTTGTGCACCCACAGCATAGGCGAGCCCATGAAACTCAAAGATAGTATTACAGATAAAGAAATCAGAATCCCCAAACATGGCAGAGTTTCACCCCGCCAAGGACCTCGGCCTCGGCCCACACCCTCAGCAATCGTGGGCATAATGCAGACTCAGATGCTACCATGTTTCCCTGAAAATAAGGCACCCCCTGAAAATAAGGCACCCCTGAAATTTGCAGAAGTCCCAAATATAAGGCACTCCCCGATAGTAAGGCATAGTAAAGTGTGCAGGCAAGTCAAGAGGCCTGTCCCCTGCTGCCATCCCCGTTGTCTCCTACCTCCAGATGTATAGGTAGATCTGCAGACAGTCTGCTGTTATCCTGTCCCTGCTGTGCTGTACGAGTGTGCTGTTGTGAGCTCCCCTTGCTGGCTGGAAAAGTCCATACTGTACGTTCTGTTCCTGCTGTACATGTCTGCTGTGATGAGCTCCCCCTGGTGGCCGGAAGCTGCAATACCATCCCTGCTTACAAGTGGTACAGGAACTTCTGTCTGCAGACAGGTACGTTACTTTACAGCCCTTATTTTTTTATGGCTCTGTGTGTGAGTCAGGCACCCTGTGTGTGATTCTTAAGGCTGGGTTCTCACAGAGCGTATTTCCAGCGGAAATCTCGCAGTTTGGCCACAGCGATAAACAGCGAGATTTCTGCCGGGAAAGCGCTGCTTCAAAACCCATGGCACATAGCCGCTTGTTTTGAAGTGACCTGGCTGCACGCTTTTCCGTTTCTGTGGCCGGTGAATCCGCACCACAACACCGGCTTCTCCCAGCTTTGCCGTGACAGATTTGCTGTCCAATATGGACGAGATTTCTGAGAAATTTCGTCCAAAAAGCTGGCCAATTGAGGGATTAGCGGCCACAGATGGATTTGCCGCGGCGAAATAAGACACCCCCTGAAAATAAGACGTAGCGCATATTTGGGAGCAAAAACTTTTATAAGACGCGTCTTATTTTCAGGGAAACAGGGTAGTACAGCTGTGAACATCTCATTAAATCAGTTACAGTTGCTTTCATCCCTCCAAAGACTGGATGAACCACAAAGAAGTTCGACAGGCCAAAGCTGCCACAGTTGATTCTTCCCCCCAGAACCTTGGCCTCTGCCCATATCCTCAGTAATCGTGGGGATAAAGCAGACTCGGATGCTAGTACAGCTGTGAACGTCTCATTAATTCAGTAACGCTTCTTTTGTTTGGTCCAAACCAGATAACTGTGGTAACACGAGAGCAAATACATGCTGCCCAGCGCTGATCCCCAGACCTCAAGTAGGAGGAGGAGGTGGCATAATAAGGCCGAGAAACCATGACCGAGGTAGGACCCACAATACTCTGTGTGGGAAGTACGTGAGCGGGCCCTGGGTCAGGCTCGGTCCCAGCCTCCACCTTGTGTGACCCAAGGTGCCATGAGTTACATAGCAATGGGAAATCCATGTGTCCCCACACACTTCATTCTGTGTATGTGTCAGACAGCTGAACACCGCTATGGGAAACCTTTGTGCACCCACAGAAATAGGCGGACCGCTGAATCTTTTCTGTTGCAAGAGTATAGGCGGACCCCTCAAACCTTTTAGTAGCAAGTGTATAGGCAGACCCCTCCAACCTTTTGGTAGCAAGTGTATAGGCGAACCCCTGAAACCTTTTAGTAGCAAGTGTATAGGCGAACCCTTCAAACCTTACAGTCCCCTGTAACATTTATGTAGCAAGAGTATAGGCGGACCCCTGTAACATTTATGTAGCAAGAGTGTAGGCGAACCCCTGAAACATTGGTGTACCAAGAGTATAGGTGAATACCGGAAAAAATTTGGTTACCAAGAGCATAGGCAAAGGCCGAAAAATTAGTTTGATAATGATATAGGGAAGGGCCTAAAAAAGTGGTGTAACAAGAGTACAAGTGTATCCCTGAAAAATTGCTCAACCGTGAGGGCAGGTGAAACCCATAAACATTTTTTAAAACATTTTTTTAATGATACAGCTCGTTGTTGCTTAATTTGTAACAGAGCCTGGAGGCAGCCCTCCGAAAAAAATTGGTTTCAGTTAAAATATAAAAACTGTTGAAACTCTTAAAAATTGTAAAACTTTTAAGCAGAGCCTTTTGGGCCGCAGAAAAATTGGCAGTTCAGCGTGATGACATGCTGTTTTAGGACGAGGAATAATAATATCCGAGAGGGATTGACGAAGCTGATTCCCCCTTTTTTTGTGGTGGTAGAGGATGCATTTTTCCCCTGTTGCAGCGAAAAGAATTTTGAGGATCTGCTGATTTCCGCCGGTGGAGAAGAGAAGTCTGGGGAAATCCAGCCTTTGCTCATCTTTATGAGTGTAAGCATGTCGGTGCTGGCGGTTGACAGGCAGGTACGCTTATCTGTGATGATTCCCCCAGCCGCACTAAACACCCTCTCTGACAAGACGCTAGCGGCAGGGCAGGCCAGCACCTCCTGGGCGCAAGTTTGTGCCACGTGTCCAGTTTTGACACCCAATAGTTGTATGGAGCAGAAGGATCACAGATGATGGTGGTACAATCTATGTACTCCCTCACCATGTTTTTGCATTGCTCCCTCCGACTCAGCCTCGACTAGGGAGTGGTGACACAGTCTTGCTGGGGAGCCATAAAACTGTCAAAGGCCTTGGAGAGTGTTCCCCTGCCTGCGCTGGACATGCTGCCTGATCCCCACGCCTCCTCTGCTAGTTGGCCCTCTGAACTGCGTCTTCTGCCGCTAGCGCGGTCAGATGGGAACTTTAGCATCACTTTTTTCACCAGGGCCCTGTGGTATTGCATCACTCTCATACCCCTTACTCTTCAGGAATGAGAGTGGAAAGGTTCTCCTTATACCGTGGGTCTAGAAAGGGTGTACACCCAGTAATCCGTGTTGGCCAGAATGCATCTAACTCGAGGGTCACAGGAAAGGCAGCCTAACATGAAGTCAGCCGTGTGTGCCAGGGTCCCAGTACGCAACACATCACTGTCCTCACTAGGAGGATGACTTTCTGGATCCTCCTTCTCCTCTTCAGCCCATACACGCTGAACAGATGAGAGGCAAGCAGCATGTGTACCCTCTGCAGTGTGGCCAGCAGTCTCTTACCCCTCCTCCTCCTAAACGCACTGAGATATTGACATGAGGGTTGTCTGGCTATCAAGCGACATACTATCATCCCCGTCTCCGGTTCTAAACGTAAAGCGTCGGCCTTTATGCTTAGCAGCAAGTTTCTCAGCAGGCAAAGCAGCAGGATGGTAACGCTAATGATAGCGGTATCGCCGCTCACCATTTGGGAAGACTCCTCAAAGTTTCCGAGGACCTGGCAGACGTCTGCTATCCATGCCCACTCCTCTGTAAAGAACTGCAGAGGCTAACTACCACTACGCCGCCCATGTTGCAGCTGGTATTCCACTATTCCTCTATGCTGCTCATACAGCTTGGCCAACATGTGCAGCGTAGAATTCCAGCGCGTGGGAACGTCGCACAGCAGTTGGTGCTCTGGCAGCTGAAACCGACATTGCAGGGTCCTCAGGGTGGCAGCATCCGTGGTGGACTTGTGGAAATGTGTGCAGATGCTGCACACCTTGCCGAGCAGGTCAGACAAGTGGGAGTAGTTTTCAGAAACCTCTGAACCACCAGATTGAAGACGTGGGCCAGGCATGGCATGTGTGTGAGGCTGCCGAGCTACAGAGCCGCCACCAGGTTACGGTCGTTGTCACACACGACCATGCCCGGTTGAAGGCTCAGCAGCGAAAGCCAGCGGTCGGTCTGCTCTGTCAGACCCTGTAACAGCTCAGGGGCCATGTGCCTCTTGTCACCTAAGTTGATTACTTTCAGCACGGTTTGCTGACGCTTGCCCACCGCTGTGCTTCCGGTCCGCGCACTCCCGACTGCTGGCGACGTGCTCACACTTCTTAATTGTGAGGTAGAGGAGGAGGAGGGGGGGGGGGTTTAGAGGAGGTGGCATAAAACGCCGCAGATACCAGCACCGAGGTAGGACCCGCTATTCTGGGTGTGGGTAGGATGTGAGCGGCACCAGGCTCTGACTCGGTCCCAGCCTCCACCAAGTTCACCCAATGTGTCGTCAAGGAGATACAGTGTCCCTGCCCGCCAGTACTTGTCCACGTGTCCGTGGTTAAGTGGACCTTCCCAGTAACCGTGTTGGTGAGGGCACAGTATATGTTGCAGGAGACGTGCTGGTGTAGGGCGGGGATGGCACAACGGGAAAAATAGTGGCGACTGGGGACCGAGTAGCGCAGGACCGCTGCCGCCATCATGTTTTTGAAAGCCTTCATTTCCACAAGCCTGTATGGCAGCATCTCCAGGCTGATTAATTTGGCAATGTGCATGTTTAAAGCTTGTGCATGCGGGTGGGTGGCGGCGTATTTCTGCTTTCGCTCCAACGCCTGTGTTAGCAACAGCTGAACGCTGCGCTGAGAGACATTGCTGGATGGAGTGGAGGACCGTGGAGGTGAGGGTGTGGGTGCAGGCCAGGAGGCACTTGTGCCTGCGTCCTGGGAGGGGGATTGAATCTGTGTGGCAGGTTGTGGCACAGGGGAAGAGGCAGTGATGGGACCCGGAGGCAGTGAATGGCCTTTGTCCCACCTTGTGGGGTGCTTGGCCATCATATGCCTGCGCATGCTGGTGGTAGTGAGGCTGGTAGTGATGGCTCCCCGGCTGATCTTGGTGCGGCACAGGTTGCACACCACTGTTCGTCGGTCGTCCGCGCTCTCACTAAAAAACATCCACACCTTTGAACACCTAGCCCTCTGCACGGAGGCTTGCCACGAGGGGGTGCTGTGGGAAACAGTTGGAGGATTCTTCGCTCTGGGCCTGCCTATCCCCCTGGCCACCCCACTGCCTCTTCCAACCTGTCCTGCTGCTGCACTTGCCTCCCCCTCTGAAGCCCTGTCTTCAGTAGGCTTAGCAAGCTAGGTGGGGTCAGTCTCTTCATCGTCCAGCTGCTCTTCCTCCGAATCCTCTGTGCGCTCCTCCCTCAGACTTTCTGCCCTTACTACTACCTCACTGACAGACAACTGTGTCTCATCACCCTCATCCACAAAAAGCTCTTGAGACAGTTGCCGAGAGTCCCCAGCCTCATTAACTGGACTTCGTGAACTTTCCAAAGGTTGGGCATCGGTCACGACAAACTCCTCAGGTGAGAGATACAGTTTTTTCCCACTCAGGACAGGGACCCAAAAACAGTTCCTGGGAGTCTGCCTGCTCAGAATCTGTCATTTTCATGGAGTGAGGAGGCTGGGAGGAAGGAGGAGCAGCCAGAGGATTCAGAGGTGTAGTCCCTAGGCTGGGAGTAGTGGACTGCGTAGAAGACTGGGGGTTCGAGACATTGCTGCTCGCGTTATCTGCGATTCACGACAGGACCTCTCGCACTGCTCTGCTTGTAATAAAGGTCTACCACGTGGACCCGCAAATTGTGATATGAAGCTGGAGAGCCTAGAAACTTGCCTCTCTCCTAATCCCTCAGCAGCCGGCTGTGATTCACCCCACCCAGGAACTCGGCCTGTGCCCACACCCTCACTTGGACGCCCGCGTCCGCGTCCACGTCCTCGACCCTTACCCCTATTCCTCATCATGGCGGATTAAGGATAGATCAGGGCCCAAATAAATTACCCCACTGTACAGCGCTGACAACTGTGGCTTAATTCACCGCACACAGAGACTTGTAGATAGCGGAGGCTCTATGCTGTGACTTGAAAAAAATTAACCCGCTGTCTTGCGCTGATACCTAGAGGTAATTTACCACTCACAGAGACTTGTAGATAAGAGAGGCTGTGTGGAGTGGGAGAAGACTCTAAAGCCAGTGGATAGTGCTGGTAACTGCGGCGATCTCAACCACACCAAGGAAAGGGTATTGTAAGACGCTCTGCACAGCGGCAGAGCTGAAATACTTTGCAGTGGCCTAGGAAATATTAGAGTACTGTTTCACGGTGAGACCTCTGTCTAATGCACTGCAGACTGAGAACGGTATAACTGAAAGGCTTTGCATAGGGCTAGATGCTTTTAAAAAAAAGGGTGCACTACTGCTCCCAGCCAGCCACAACTGTAATGCAAATGGTGAGGAGTAGCCCTAAGAAGGACTGTTGGGGTTCTTGAAGACAGGATCCTACTCTAACGCTGTCCCTATAGCAGCAGCACTTTCATTAACCTCTGCCAGTGTGTGTCTGAGGCAAGCCACGGGTGGGACCAGTTTAAATACACGGCGGTCACCTGATCGGACCAGCCACTCACTGCTGTGGGGGAAGAGAGGGCTGGCACGTCACCGCAGGAAGTGGTAATGCCTTCCCGCATGTGTATTGGCTAGAAAATGGCTCTAAAAATTCGGGGAAGGGAAATGAAATTGGCTCGAGTACCGCGTGGTGTTCGTCTGGAGTAACGAGCATCTCGAGTACCCTAATACTCGAACGAGTAGCAAGCTCGGATGAGTGTGCTCGCTCATCTCTAGTTAACACCTTTGTCACGAAAAAATACCAGCCATGGTTAAAAGGGGGCGTGTCGGGGGCGTGGCTTATCACAGCATTTTTTCCTCTTTATCTCCTGGAACCCGTCCAGCGTCTGTGCGCATGCATGGAATCCCGTTCAGCGTGTTCTCGCAAGTAGATGATGTTTAGTGTGATTCACATGCCATCTACTCGCGAGAACACACTGCAGACGCTCGCATTGCATACAATGCACACATATGTAATTATATACATGAGATACCCAGGTTACCCCAGCATGGTGCATATCACTATATACAGGAGATATACCTCCCCTGTATATAGTGATGCTGATGTAAGGTAGATATGCCCTGTATGTAATTATATGTACAGCTGGTATAACGTATACCACCTAAACATACAAGATTACATGCAGTACATGGTACATACCTCGTATCGCATGTACTGCTCCTCCACTCTCCTCTTCGGGTCCCAACACTGTCACTGCAGCGCCGGCCGGACATCCATCCTGACCCCCACACATCGAATAC
Organism: Eleutherodactylus coqui; assembly: GCF_035609145.1. NCBI lineage: Eukaryota > Metazoa > Chordata > Amphibia > Anura > Eleutherodactylidae > Eleutherodactylus > Eleutherodactylus coqui. Next base: position 7,829,499 of record NC_089839.1, read on the forward strand.
ACACAACTCCACTACATCCATGCTGATCCCCAGACATCACACACACAGCTCTGCTACATCCATCCTGATCCCCAGACATCGCACACACAGCTCTACTACATCATCCTGATCCCCAGACATCACACACAGCTCCACTACATCCATTCTGACCCCCACACACATCACACACACAGCTCCACTACATCCATGCTGATCCCCAGACATCACACGCACAGATCTGCTACATCCATCCTAATTCCCGGACATCACACACACAGCTGCGTTACATCCATCCTGACCCCCACACACGTCACACACACAGCTTTACTACATCAATCCTGACCTACACACACATCGCACACACAGCTCATCTACATCCATTCTGACCCCTACACACAAGACACACACAGCTTTACTACATCAATCCTGACCTCCGCACACATCGCACACACAGCTCAACTACATCCATTCTGACCGCCACACACATCACACACAGCTCAACTACATCCCTTCTGACACCCAGACATCACACACACAACTTCACTCACTCACTCAATCCATCCATCCATCACCCCACAGCTCTAACACACACACACACAGCTTCACTACAGTGCAGGCTCTGAAAATACCGGCCTGTAGTAGGGCTGATAAAAAAACAAATACCAGCACCAGCCTGACAGAAAAAATACCGGCTGGGTGGCAACCCTAAGAGCTGGACAATAATGAGTTTCTGCAAGCAGCAGTGAAACATGGTGAAGAGCGGTACAATAATGAGTGTCAGCAGGCAGCAGTGAAACATGGTGGAGAGCGGTACAATAATGAGTGTCTGCAGGCAGCAGTGAAGCATGGTGGAGAGCGGTGTAATAATGAGTGTCTGCAGGCAGCAGTGAAACATGGGAGAGAGCGGTGCAATCATGAGTCTCTACAGACAGCAGTGAAGCATGGTGGAGAGCGGAACAATAGTGAGAGTCTGCAGGCTGCAGTGAAGCATGGTGAAGAGCAGTACAATAAGGAGTGTCTGCAGGCAGCAGTGAAGCATGGGGGAGAGTGGTACAATGATGAGTGTCTGCAGGCAGCAGTGAAGCATGGTGCAGAGTGGTACAATAATGAGTGTCTCCAGGCAGCAGTGAAGCATGGTGGAGAGTGGTACAATAATGTGTGTGTGCAGGCAGCAGTGAAGCATAGTGGAGAGCAGTACAATAATGAGTGTCTGCAGCCAGAGTGAAGCATGATGGAGAGTAGTACAATAATGAGTGTCTGCAGGCAGCAGTGAAGCATGGGGGAGAGCAGTACAATTATGAGTGTCTGCAGGCAGAGTGAAGCATGATGGAGAGTAGTACAATAATGAGTGTCTGCAGCCAGAGTGAAGCATGATGGAGAGTGGTACAATAATGAGTGTCTGCAGGCAGCAGTGAAGCATGGTGGAGAGCAGTACAATAATGAGTGTCTGCAGGCAGCAGTGAAGTATGGTGGAGAGTAGTACAATAATGAGTGTGTGCAGGCAGCAGTGAAGCATGATGGAGGCTTGCAAGTTTGAACTGTATTTCAGTGCATGGAGTTTGGGATTTGGTCAGTTTTAATGGTGTCTTCAGTGCTGAACATTACAGGCATATACTTATTCATCATGTAATACCACTAGGGAGGCGTCCGATTGACTCTAAATTTATTCTGCAGCAGAACAACAACCCCCAACATCCAGCCAATGTCATTAAGAACTATCTTCACTGAAAAGAAGAACAAGGAGTCCTGGAAGTGCTGATTTGGCCCCACAGTGCCCGGATCTCACATCATCCAGTCTTTCTGGGATTGCATGAAGAGACAGAAGGATTGGAGCGAGCCGCATTCACAGAAGACCTGTCAGTTCTCCAAGATGCCTGGAACCTCCCTGCCGAGAGCCTTCAAAAAGTTTGTGCAAATGTGCCTAGAAGAACTGATGCTGTAGTGAGGGTAATTCCTCTTTTCTTCAGTCACTTTGTATTTTGTTAATTGACAGAAATAAACTATTAACCCTTCTATTCCTGTAAGCATTCTAACTTTGCAGCATTTTTTCCACACCTGCCTAAAACGTTTGCGCAGAACTGTTGATAGATTTGTATCTGCAGTCTTATCCTAGTTAACAATAAAAGTACTTTAACATAAAAATACTCTCGGGGGTCATTTTTCATCATCCTAGAAAGTCTGTCTGTAGGACATGAATGCATACATTAATGGGAAAAACAGAGCTGGGAGCGAAGGAGAATTAAGTTACAACACGAAAAAAAACCCTGCTTTCATGAAAAGGTCCAAGATTGGTGAATGTGACCCTGTTTTTCCATTGCCTTGCAGTCCAGCAGCACACTGTTATTATGAATAGCATTTTTGCTGAACATCGAGCATGGACAAAAATAAACATTGATGTAACAGATGTTTGAACTTCCTGCCTAACGTTACCATCTACTGGATTTCAATGTCCAAAAAAGTTGAAAAAAAAAGAAATATTCCTTCCTATTTGACAAAAGTTAAATAAAATAAATGCTTTCACCTTGCAGTTCATAATGCATGAAAATCAATGGTCTTCAGGGGCCAATGACACAATTTCCTTTCGCCCGGTTGGGGATGGAGCAGAATCGGAATGTTTTTTTTTTTTTCAACCAGGTCCCATTTCCACTGATAACTTCTGGGAAAGGAAGGTGGGGCGAGGGGGGAACGGCTCGAGGCAATGGAAGGGCACATTTGCCACTGACTCATTAGCTTGACTCATTCAAAATGGAAATACGTGGTCACTTGAAATACTTACAAGTAGTAGTGACTGTATTTAAAGTGACATCGGAACTAAATAACCTTAGTAATTCCTCACTTATGGCATCTGATATAGTAGTGGTGATCCAAAAGACCACCTAAAGTTGCATTAAAAAATTATCTTCCAGAGGGGTGGGATTATCAAAGAGGCCAGTATGCATGGGATGGAAGGGAATTGACAATTCATCTAAATCAAGTCTACCCTCGACTGGTGTAGACCCAGGGGTGCCCCATAGTAACAAAGGGCATTTATCAGTCTAACTTACTATGTCCATCTATTTCCCCCAATTTATTGAACCAGAGAAAGGCAAAAAAAAAAACCAATGAGGTAGAAACCAATTTTCCCCATTTAAGCCATAAAAGTCCTGCAACACCCTGAGGTACATGGCACTAGTATTTGAGGCACTAGGACTAGTGTTTCAGGTAACATTTTGCTAAAAGCTTAGTTTGGGTTTGTGCCGAACTGAACTTTTAGCAAAGCTCAACCCAAAAGAGGGTTCTACTGGTTCAGTTCACTCAACCCTACTGAGGAAACAAAGCTAGGTCATCGAAAGAGTGACACCAATAACATTATCACTCAAGAAGTTGTTTGGGAGAGTTATTAATATTTAATCAATATAGCAGATCAGAATGTTGGTTTATTTTTGGAAAACTGATCTAACACCCCGTCCTACTGGTGGAAGAAAGGTTTGGATACAGTAACCAAATAGTCGCGGGTCAGCCCTGGCATTCCAACACTGTTAAAGTATTAATCAAGGACGTTCTAAGGTCCTAGCTGGCCCAATCCATGAGTGCCATGAGGGCCTCGCCTTAGCCCGTCCCCATGCATCGCCACAGGGCTCCCCTCCAACTTTTTTGAATCTAAAAAAAATACTAAAAACTTCTCTTCCCCTAACCCAGCAGGCTGCACTCCTTTTCTTCCACTCGCTTCACTCACTTTCAGGCTCAGCAGTCACATTTCTGTCTAAGCCTGTGACCAGTGCGGCCAATCACTGGCCTCAATGATACTGAGACCAGTGATTGGCCGCATCAGTCACATGCTTAGACTAGCATGTGACTACTGGACCCAGTAGTGAGCGGAGACTCTAGGGCCGGAGTGGCCGGGGCATTCAAAAGGCGAGTTTGTGTTGCGTTATTAAGTTACAGAAAACTTCTCAACTATATCCACATCCTGAGGATGCGGCACAGTGCAGATACTATATAGTGTTCAAATGACCGCGCAATACAATAGTCAAATAATATCACCATCTAGTGTTCAAATTACGCTATGTTGACAAAAGTTTCAGGACACTCAGAGCAGGTAATGAAATTGAATTCTATTCGCATGTTTCAGTCTGGTGTTGAGCCACCTTTGGCCTCAATGACTGCAGTCCCCCTCCGCAGCCGCTTTCCACCAAATTCCCATAGATGTGTAGAGAGATTTGCTTCCATTCCACGAGGAGAGCTTCAGATAGTGATGGGGGGATGATGGGTGTGTTGGGCGTGCTTGGATACGGCAGTCTACTTCATCTCAAAGTTGCTTGATGGAATTGAGATCTGAACGTGCTGTATGACATGGTGCACAATCATGTTGGTAGAGACACGGAGCTGTACCAAAGTGTTACCACAGGGTAGGTGATGCCACATTGTCCAGGATGTCTCTATACCCATTGGCGTTGAGGGTGGACTTCATTACAATCAATAGCCCTCGTCCTTCCCAGCAGAAACAACCCCCCACACACACACCATAACAGAACCTCCTCCAACTGTTGGGACGATGCAGTCGTGTAGAAACAGCTCTGCAGACAACCGCCACAGCCAAGTACAGCCATCCGATCGGAAGATGGCGTCCCGTAATTTAGCTGGCCATAACATTTGCTTCCACTCACTTACAGTCCATCGCTCCAAGCCCCATTGCAGGCACCGCTGTGCATTCACTGCTATGATGTTGTGTACAGGTGCTCCTCCATGGTAACCCTTCATATGCCGTTCCCTACGGATGGTTCTGGTGCTAATGGATGTTCCAATGTCCTGTGAGACCTGCTGAGAGAGTGCTTCGGCATATTATGTGTGTGATCCCCTCACAGCTCCTACAAGGCTTCATTGTCCACTTTCTTGCAGTTTGTGAGTTCTTCAGGAAAGTGGCCACACTGCTCACACACCAAACTTTTCCAGTTCCCAGTAACATTGCCAACAGTGAACTTTGAAGGTCCAAAAGTGCTGCAATGTCCCACACCGATTGGTTGCTCAGTTGACATTCCACCACCAGACACCGTTGTCAGCTCTACACCTGGTGACATCCCATTACCAGATCCCGTTGTCAGCTCTACACCTGGTGACATCCCCCCACCAGACCCCGTTGTCAGCTCTACACCTGGTGACATCCCACCACCAGACCCCATTGTCAGCTCTACACCTGGTGACATCCCACCACCAGACCCTGTTGTCAGCTCTACACCTGGTGACATCCCCCTACCAGACCCCGTTGTCAGCTCTACACCTGGTGACATCCCACCACCAGACCCTGTTGTCAATTCTACACCTGGTGACATCCCATTACCAGATCCCGTTGTCAGCTCTACACCTGGTGACATCCCACCACCAGACCCCGTTGTCAGCTCTACACCTGGTGACATCCCACCACCAGACCCCGTTGTCAGCTCTACACCTGGTGACATCCCACCACCAGACCCCGTTGTCAGCTCTACACCTGGTGACATCCCCCCACCAGACCCGTTGTCAGCTCTACACCTGGTGACATCCCCCCACCAGACCCTGTTGTCAGCTCTACACCTGGTGACATCCCACCACCAGACCCCGTTGTCAGTTCTACACCTGGTGACATCCCACCACCAGACCCTGTTGTCAGCTCTACACCTGGTGACATCCCCCTACCAGACCCCATTATCAGCTCTACACCTGGTGACATCCCACCACCAGACCCTGTTGTCAGCTCTACACCTGGTGACATCCCCCCACCAGACCCCGTTGTCAGCTCTACACCTGGTAACACCCCCTCCGCCCCCACCAGACCCCGTTGTCAGCTCTACACCTGGTGACATCCCTCCACCAGACACCGTTGTCAGCTCTACACTTGGTGACATCCCATTACCAGATCCCGTTGTCAGCTCTACACCTGGTGACATCCCCCCACCAGACCCCGTTGTCAGCTCTACACCTGGTGACATCCCACCACCAGACCCCGTTGTCAGCTCTACACCTGGTGACATCCCACCACCAGACCCCATTGTCAGCTCTACACCAGGTGACATCCCCCCACCAGACCCCGTTGTCAGCTCTACAGCTGGTGACATCCACCCACCAGACCCTGTTGTCAGCTCTACACCTGGTGGCATCTGATGGTTTCTGTACTGGGATCTATCTGTGGGATCCTCTCCTTTTAGACCTAATGATCACACATCTGATTTGCATATCCCCTTCAACTGACAGCACAGCATTGGTGGGGGTCCTAATACGTTTTTTCAGATACTGTAGTATAAAATAACATTCATATTGGTCAATTCTAGTCAGTGCAGCCAAGGTCCACTCATTAATGGCCATTGGTAATATTTGAATGTTTCAACTAAGGGTCAATTCCAATTTGTAGATTTCCCTCTTTACTGTTCACTTCTTCGAAGCGTAACACACACCACCCGGGCTCTAACAGTAGGGTATCAAGTGACTTTAAGCAAACATGACGTGACTTCACTTACGCTTTCTGCATTACTTCTCCACTTCTTTGTCAACATAAGTCAAGTTCTTAGCTTGTCTCTGATTACATTTTGTTAGGTTAATCTCCAAACATTTGAGCACCGTCTACTTCATTGGTGCTTTGTCCGTGTTTTTCTTGCCCATACTACCAGGCTTGAGTTGACTTGAGTGTATTTGTTATGTAATAAATGACTTTATTTGCTTTTACAAGGTCGGGAGGTCGGCAGAACACTGACTCAATTTGTCCTACTTTATAAGCTTATTATTTTCATTAATCACACTTCCTGGAAAGTTTTGAAATCTCCGACCTCTCGGGATTCCTTTATTTATTGACATAATGAACTAATCTGGTCGTATTCCATCCAGTCCTTGTCTCCTCTCATATCGGCACTCTTTGTGTTCTCAAGATTTCAACAAACTTATCTCTTGAAGTACATGATGATCCCGGTTGTGAGATATATCTAAAGCTTTCAGCTGGGTTGTCATCGAATGACCATCTGATTTGTCAGGATCTATGTCCAGATTGGACTGTTACGTGTAGGAAATATTCTTGGGCTTCATGGGGACATCTACTGACGGCTCAGCTGATTAAATATGTATATTGTGGGGTGCGTGGCTAAAGACAAGGATTATGAGCCAGCCCAGGACAGTGGTACAGCAGTTGAAAACTAGGACTGTTCCACTGGATCTGGGACGGTTGGGGCATTTGCTGATGTTGTAGTAATGGCATGTACAGACACTTACTGTCTGGCTGTGTCGATGTTGTCTAACGCTGCTGCCACTACCCAGCAGTCCCTGAGTGCACTTTTAGCGTGTCTCATAACAGATTTTGGACACCTTCATCCAGGGTCGTAGCTAAAGGCTCATGGGCCCGGGTGCAAAGGTTTATCTTGGGGGCCCCCAACTTTTCTTAACCCTTTAACACTGAGACATAACTTAAAGCCCCAATTGGGCCCTAATGCAAAACCTGTAACGGGGCTCCCAACTATAATGCTTTATTCATAGTACTGGACTCCCTATATGGAGAAGAGAGGCCTTATGGGCCCCCTAAGGCTCCTGAGCCCGGGTGCAACCGCATCCCCTGCATCCTCTACAGTTACGCTAGTGCCTCCATCCATCCGCCTTCCCAGGTGAAATTACTATCAGACCCTGAGCCACTGCCGCGCTTGATTTATCTCACTGGCACTGCCATCACGCTGCTGTCTATGACAGCATGGCAGCAGTGCCAGCGGGTTAATTGATGTAAAGTTTGTTAGGTAAATTGATGCTCACCACCTTCAGGCAATATGCTTATGATCGGAAATGTCCCTTGGTATCAGAAGTGATAATAGTCAGTTAGAGTTTCCAGACATCGTCAGCCCAGGGTTTCTTGGATCCACTGCCCATCTATACAAAACATGTGACGTCCACTTTGATTTGCATATTAATCCTTGTTCTCATTGTACACACGGGACGGATCGTCAAGATGTAATTGTTGTTTGTGTATCATCTAAAAAATAGATCTTAGTGTTAAGTAATTGACTTCAAAATTGGACTTGTCCTCTGCTGGACCTTGGGGGCCCAGTTGTATGATTTCACGAGAGCCTAGGACTTTAGGACATGGTCAACAACTGTAGCCCTGATGACCCCATTATAGCATTGCCAAATGAAATGCATTATTTACTAAACTTTTCAAAAAGTTGTCACAATGAACATGGCTGCACTGTACAGTGAAGTCCCTATCATGGCATATTTGTATTAGTGTTTCTGTGTAGCGGTCTACATGGTTTCCAGGTGAGTTCCTAAGTATTGCCTGCTTCAAAACCAGGGCTCCTTAGTAGGAGTTCTGAGGATAAAAACTACTTTGGCCCTAGTAGGGAGGGTTTTCACTTGTCAGAATACATGGGTTAGATCTTTCGGGCTCCATTGACCTCTAAGGTTGAATGAAAATCATCAACCAGACAGAATCTATTGGAGCAAGACACCATTTTGTTCTCATATGGAGACACATGGAGTGTGTACAAAAAACCCTTTTACACATGAAGGTAAGGAAACCCGGGCAGCATAATATTACTGCCACATTAGGGATTCATACCACTTGGCACTAGTATTGGTATCCAGGGGTGTACATAGTATTTTTTTAAGGAAGGGAGGTGATAGTACCACCTCAATGCCTCCAACTTAAAAGTTCCCTTCTAATACCGCCTTAATTAAGTGCTAGAGCTCCCACCAAAGTATTAGTGCCCCACAAATTAATAGAGCCACCCCTTTGCCCCCACCAAAGTAAAAATACCCATCTGTGTCCATCTAAGTAATAGTGCCGCCTTTTGTGCCCCCAACAAAGTAATAGTGCCTTCTGTGTCCCCACGAAAGTAATAATGCCCCTCTATGTCCATCTAAGTAATAGTGGCACCACCAAAATAATAGTGCCACCTCTGCAAAATCCTGAAGAGGCTTCAAGGGGTCAGTTTTAACCATGTTACTGACCCCTTGTGTACGGCTTTGGGGGCATCGCGCACCATCGTGATTCAGTATGTTGTGTTGAGTTCCTGGTTAATTACAACTAACTGCATTGAGGGGTTGAGCAGATTTTTTTTTTAAATTGTGGCTTTCTTCCTGAAACGGCATCACACCTATTTGGTATTGCCCTTCAGCTCCACTAAGATGACTAGAATAGAGCTGCAATACTAGACACAAACTGCAGACAGGAGTGGCACTATTTTCCGAAGCCCTCTAACTTTATCATTCCCTCTAAACTTTTATCTCCATGAAGGACAGAGTTCAGGGAATCTACATATAATAATAGGATGAGGACACGCTGAATGCCCTGTTCCTGAACCTGCTCGGTGTTACTCATACCGACTTTCACAGCTTCTAGGATTGCAGCTCCAGCAAACCAGCAGATAAAGCTGTAATGTATATTATAAGGTGCTATAACAGTGCAGTACATCATGTTCTCTTAGAGTAACATGCAAAAAAACACTCCAGGGACCGTGGAAAGTCATTGAAAGTGTTGGAGTGGGATTCTTTGTTCTAGACTTGTGAGTGCGCTGCAAGGCCTGATGCTCGCGGCCTTGATGAGATCCTTATGGCAGAGATCTGAAATATGGCGGCCATGAAGTTTTATGGTCTATACTTTATTTTCATGTATCTGTGACACCAAGATTCTCAATGATTCCATGCAAATTCATGAAGAAATCTTGGCATGTTTCAATGGCTCTATTGCTATAATGGCCAGGATTAGAGAAACCCCTGATCCCGGTCATTTATTAAAGGTGACCTATCCACAGGAGAGATCATCAATAGTTGATCTGTGGGGGTCTGCCACCGATCAGCTGTTCTCTGGGCCTGCTGTCATTATGAGCAGAGCCAGAAGCAGACAGCACCATACGCATTGCAGTGGCCCAGGTTGGTATTGCAGGAGCAGCTTTCATTGAATTCAATGCAATGCTTATAGAGCTGTGAGCTTCCAGTTATATACGCAATGATGGACGGGCCAGGCGAATTGCTCATCAACAGTGATCCTGAGCGATGGACCGCACCAATCAACTATTGATAAGCAAAAGCCATCTCGGCCTGCTCTATCAACATACCAAAAAAAAGGTACTCCCCATCCCTGCTCTTGTTGTGCTGGCACCCGAAACCTGTTGGTCTGCAAGGAGACAGCATGGCTATGTGACTGCTACAGCCAATCACCAGCTCACTTCATCTGGTGATCAGATCGATTGGGCACATAACCTGCTGTCAGGATGTCATGACCCTGTACCTGGAGGTGAAGACCAATGGGGTCCGAAGTGGCAGAACGCAAGTGGTGAGGAAGCATGGAAGGTGAGTACCATATTTTTTGGAATATAAGACGCACCCAGATTTAGACAACAGAAAATAGGATAAAAATATTTACTAATAGTTAAAACTTCCCTGGGAGGGCTAAAGAAGTGGAGGGTTTAGTTTCAAGTGGACCTGGATAGCCATAGCGGCCCCAATAGTAATTGCCCCCAGTAGTAAGAGTGGCTTGCAGTGGTTGTAGTGCCTCCCAGTAGTAATAATGACCCCTGTGGTAATAATGACCCCCAGTGGTCCCAGTAGTATAGTGTCTCTCAGTGGTCCCAGTAGTAATAGTGGTCTTCAGTGGCTCTAGTAATAATAGTGTCCCACATTAGACCCAGTAGTAATAGTGGTCCGCAGTGGTAATAGTAGCTCCCAGTGGGAATAGTGCCTAACAGTGGTAGTAGTGGCCCATGTGGTAATAATGACCCCCAGTTGTCCCAGTAGTAATAGTGGCTCTCAGTGATAATAGAGCCTCCAGTAGTATAAGGGTCCCAATAGTTATAGTAGCCTGAAGGGGTCCCACTATTTAAAATGGTCCCCTATAGTAGTAGTGACCCAAAGTGGTGCCAGTAGTAACAGCACCCCAAGTATCTCTGGTAGGGGAACAACCTCACCACAAAGTGCCTTACCTCCCTCCATAGCTCCAGTCCAGCCGTTGCTGATATCACAGGCTCTGACCTTTGACCCTCCCCCCTACATCTACGTTACTTCCAGTCCTGTACACCCAGCGCAGACACCAGGTTGAAGGAGTCAGAGGTCAGAGCCTATGATATTCAGCGGTAGCCAGAGCAGAGCTACAGAGGGACGTAAAGTACTTCCTGGGGGTCCTAATGATCAGTTACAGTGCAACAGATGACTAGAGACACGTTTGTAAGCAAGATTTTTTTTAACTAAAAAGTGCGTCTTTTAGGTCGGCTTCACACAAGCGGGCCGGTTCCACATGAGGGAGGTCCGCAGCGGATTCCACATGTGATACCATGTAAGCGCTTAGCGATGACACGGGTACCCGCGGCCAATCCCCAATGTCAATTGCGTATTGGCTGTGAGTCAAACGACCTGCATTGACTTCAATGGAGGCCATCTACACAGAATCCGCGGCAAAATACAGCATGCTGCGATTTATTCTCCGCTCACGGAATATGCAATTCATATCCAAAAGCGTGAAGGAAACATCAAAAGTTCACACCTCTCAATGCCCGCATTTTGCCGCAGATCCTCTGTGTGTTTTCTGATCATGGATTCTGCGATTGGAATGCAGAAAAAGATATACTGTATTTTTCAGATTATGTCGGTGCTGTTGTGAGAAAAAAATGTCCCCAGATAACCCTTTCACTCCCATTTATTGCTGCTGCCATAAAGCGCACACGCTGCGCTGCACTCCTGGATGGGTTTCTCTCCAATATGGCCGACCCCAGAAAATAAGGAAAATAAAAAATAGCTCCAACATTTAAAACAGAGACCTTTCCTTTAATTATTATCTAGGCCAGACATAAAAAATAGTGTTCTCAGTCCAGAAATACCAAACATTTCCATTAGCGAAACAAGGTAAAAAATCATTAATACAGATGTTCTCGTAAACTGACGAAATGACAGCTAAAACACTCAGTGAGTCACTAAGAAGTGAAGTCATTGAAGTTCTTCTGTCCTCTGCTTATCGAGCGGCTTCCCATGCCAGACTACTGTAAGTTATGAGCATTACTCATGACTCTGCTCTTTGCCCTCATAAAAGGATGGGATCCTGAGCCTCCGCGGCCTCCTTACCGTTCCCAGAGAGAAGCCTCCTTATCTCCCACTCTAGCTCCATACAGTGTTAATTAGGCTGTAGATCATTGCAGTACAAGACATTAAGCAGGCATTGGCTGCCATACATGGTTATTATGACGGTGCCAAAAAGTGAGTAATGGCAAATATATCTCTTCACTTCAAACTACACTCTTTGTCAAAAAAAAAAAATCAGGCACCTAGAAGAAGTTGTCGTTCTGCGGCAAAACTCGGCATGCGGTTCCATCTCAGGCAGATCTGTGGATGATGAGAGTTGTGGTGATTAGATGGACGGTCTAGTCAACGGAGGCCCTAAAAGTGGTTCCCCCCTTGTCCTATAAGAGGCTCTTGGAGGCTCCTTGTGTATAGTGACCTCTTCTTCTGCTTGTAGAGCTTGTTGACCACTAGACACCTCTACGACGCAGAGAAGAGACCCCTTTACCAGAGGGGGGCGCATTATTGGGATGTGAGAAGCTGGATGGTCATATCCATGAATTGCCCCCCCCCCTTGACTTATGTCAGGGCTTTCAAGAGGCAGCAGGATAATGCTCGGCCGCACATACAAGGGGGTCAAAGGAAGCCCCCACAACATTGGCTGCCCAGTCACCAGATGTATCACCAGTAGAACATGTAAGGGACCATCTGGGATGCCAACTTCGGCAGCCTACAAGCTTTCAGGATCTAGAGGCTCACTTACAGCAAATGTGGAGCGATATGCCACAGGATACCAGACGCAGGGTGCCTTCAGACCCCACACCTGAGCTCAATTAAAAATAAAAAAAACCATTCTTGCTCTGCATGTTGAGTGGACACAGGGCTCACATAGATGGGGGTCAAGAAGCCGTGATCAACTCTTTATGGAACCCTACCTCAATCAGGGTAAAAACAGGGGATAGGCTGAGTTGGTGGCCTCCTTGGACACACTTGAGGATAATCTATTGATTACAAAAGGCAATACAACACTTTGCCTTTAATTAGAAACTATGTATGAGCAAGCTGCTCCTAACGTCTGGGATCGTGGAACATTTTCCTTCAGTATGACACAAGATAATTAAATGAATGACTGTTAATCTAATAGGAACGCGGGAAAGAGGAGGTTGCTTTGTAAAAACCTGCCTTGGCCACCAGGAGAGTCCTGACCTCAAGTTAGGCATATATTAGCACCAGCAGTTTATTCTGGAGACTATTAGGCATTCCAAGCCTCTGACCCTCACTTATACATGGGGACCCCAACTACACTATCCTGCAAAAGTAATCAGACACCTGAACAAGAATCACAAGTAGTATTTATTTCCATCTGTTAAAGCTTAATAGGACTCCTATGACCCTAATGAAATCGGATACTGGCCATGGCGTACCTGGATTTGTCGCTGAAGACAACCTGATTCCACTCCATAGCAGTCTAGGTTAGTCATTCATAACACTATTGCAAACAGAGGCAGTACACATAATGAGCACCGTGAGACCAAATGTCCTTAAGCCAAGCGCCTGGAAAGGGGTGTAATGATGGTGCCCCCTGTCTCTGGATGGCGGACAACGAAACAGTTGGAGCTGCTTGTGCTTGTTGGACAATCACATGATCCTCTCTAGTGGTGGTTGAGGGCGTCCTGAGCCCAGTTGACTTGTCTATGAGTCCTCACGCATCTACTGGTCCCAACACCTCCTAACAGTCAGGTTAGACGCTCCTCTCTACTGGTGGTCTGTAGGGGGCGTCCTGAGCCCAGTCACCTTGTGTGCCCCCATCTGCTGATCCTAACACCTCCTAACAGTCTGGTCAGAATGGTCAGTGGAGGGCAATTTATCGATCTGACCATCCAGCTTCTCACATCCCAATAATGCGCCCCCCTCTGGTAATGGGGTGAAATCTCTTCTCTGCACCGTAGAGATGTCTAGTGGTCAACAAGCTCTACACAAGCGGAAGAAGAGGTCACTACACACAAGGAGCCTCCAAGAGCCTCTTATAGGCCAGGGGGGAACCACTTTTAGGGTCTCTGGTGACAAGACCGTCCATGTAATCACCACAACTCTCATCATCTACAGATCTGCCTGAGATTGAACTGCAGGCCGGGTTTTGCAGCAAAATGACTCCTTCTAGGGGCGCAATTGTTTTTTTTTACAAAGAGTGTATTAACATTGGAATATCCCTTTAATAGAATATTAATATAATAAAGTCAATGAATATTTATAGCATCTAATTGTTTTATACTGACGGACAGTAAATTAAGAGATACATCTTGGCAGAGTCTTACGGACATGGAGCTCAGCGGTAGTCCGTCGTGTCCTTCTGCCAGTAACATATTTTTGGACTTAAAAGTAGTTGTTGATGCAAGAGAAAATAATGTGATGTTACCTCTCATCAGATCTGCGGTTGCACCTCATCTTCTATGTGAAATATAGTTCCAGACATCATAAAAAGAACACGATGAAACTAAGAAAAAGTATGAAAGATCAACAAATGTAAGGGAAGATTTATGAAGAACTAAGATGGGCTTTATGAGAGAAGGCTCACAATATTCTCTCGCGGTACGCCAGAGCTAAAAATATAAAGACACTTCTTATCCTTTATCAATTAGTCACGAGTGTAAAACCCCATGCTGCAAACACAGTATGGGGTATCAATGAAGACAAAAGGTCCAAGTCAAAGTGCAGGAGGCTGCCACACAACATGAAAGATGCCTCCTGCCCCAAGTACCTAAACAGAAAGCCTCTTCTCTCTCCGCCCCTGCTCAGTAAAGTACCCGCCCCTGCTCAGTAAGATACCCGCCCCTGCGTATTATATTCATATGGAAATTTACATTATTGGGTGACTCAGTGTATTGCTATGCCATTAGGTTGGGTAGTTTGAAAGAACGAAGTTGGCAGTGCCATTCCTGAACCCTTGCCAGGCTTTTTGACTCAGAGGGTTAGGCAGTAGGTTGAGGGACCTTCTCCAGTTGTAGACCACATCACTGGTACTTTTTGTATCTCACACTCACTCCTTTTGTGACACTTTCCATTCGACCTTCCCTTCTTCTCTTTTTGATACACCCAATCCAACATGTTGCCCGGACTGAATGTTTTGAGTTACGAGCCTCATTTTTTTTTAGATGTGTGGTTTCTTTTTTAATTTATTCTATTTATTCACGGTAGAGACAAAAATTGCTCTCTGGCTTGACCGCTGCTTTTTAATGCATTTACCAAGATTATTCTTAAGTATCTTTTATTGGATGGAAATGATTTCTGCTTTTAGATGGAACACGAAGACATGTGGCCCAAAATAGCATCAAAATAAATACATAGATGGAAGGGGGGGGGGGGGGTGCAGATAACACTTGCTAAGCCGCGCTGCGGAGTACATTTCATCTGAAGCCTCTCCGCTCTGCAGAAATGATTATGTCATAACATTTGTCTTCAATTACTGTTCCCTTTCCAATAGTTTGACTCATTGCATGTTTGGTTAACCACAAAACATGTACTACAAGATTTGCAGTATAGATTCCTTCTCACATCTAAGTAAGAAAACATTAGTCCCCCGGCTCCCGAAAACCCTTTTATCGGCTAATTATTATTTTTTTCCTAATCAACAGCGAAAGTATCATCGATTGTTTCCAGTTGGCCGATGCCAACACAAGGCCGCTCCCTCGTAAGGCATAACTTCTGAACTCTGGTCTTTGCAAGTGCATCGTTAAATTTAATCATGGGTCCCTGGAATTTTCCCACTGCTCGGTTTTCACTCGGCATAATTATTTTTGATGACAGATTAACAATGGAATGCCGTGTTTACAAATTTAGTTTCCATGTATTTCAGAAAAAAAATGAAAGTAAATCTTCATATAAAAAGACCCTGAGAAATTCTGCTGCGAGATTAATGTGTTTACATCACCGAGATCGACCGCTAATGTTATAGGCCGGATTGGGTTTTATATTATATTGCACAATAGAAAGATCTGGAATCATAAAGAAAAGGAAGAGCAACTACTAGGGCTTCAGTCCCCCAGCGACGCGCCCCCTATTGGCCATTAGGATGCGAAGATTTTGGGGGGATTTTTAATTCCAATTTTCAAAAGCCATACCATTTATTTTTCCGTATGAGGACTTGTTTTTTCCATGGCGAGCTGTAGTTTGTGTTGATGCCATTTTTTGGGTACATGTAGTCACTGTTTTGGGGAGGGCAGGCCGAAAAAAAACACCTCGATTCTGCCATTGTTTTATGTCTTTTTCTTTTTCTCAACAGTAATCATGCAGCAGAAATGGCGTGATCATTTTTTTCTGTGCTTCGGTATGATTACAACAATCCCAAAATTGTATCTTTTTTTTAGGTTTTTCATCTTTTGCACAATGAACAAAACACTTATTTTTGGAAAATATATATATTTTTTGCATCGCTGCATTAAAAGTCCCATAACTTTTTTCTTTTTCGTCAGCATGGCCACATAATGGATTGTTTCTTCATGTGTTGAGCTGCAGTTTTTATTGGTACCATTTTGGGGTACAAATGGCTTTTTTATCATTTTTTTAAAATGTTTTTAGGAGTTGAAATGAACAAAAAAAAGCATTTTGGTTTTTGGCTCCTATTTTTGCTTTTTATTAATAGCATTTGCGCTGTGAGCCAGAAAGTATGTTCCGTTTATTGTACAGGTGGTTATGGATGCAACGATAGCAACCGTAATTTTTTTAATTAAACAGAGGGAGGCGCTCTCTCTGTGATGTCATCGGCCCCGCCCCCATGAAACTGCAGAGGCCCAATGGATTGTAACCAGATGCCAGACAGTGGCGTGGAAGTCTGCCGTGGCCTATGGTAGCTATGAGAAGCTTTAATACATTGCAGTACAGAAGCGCTGCAGTGTATTATCAGAGTGTTCATAGCATCACATGTTCAAATCCCCTACAGGGACAAAAAAGTTAAAAAAAAACATTTAAATGATTTTCAATGGTTTCATTCCCATTTGCGATGTGGAGTGAAAAAAAATCACAGCATGCTCTATCTTTCTGCGTTTTTCTTTTTTCAATCTCCCATGTTTCCCTATGGAGCCTCCTTTTTATCGCATCGCAAAGCACGAACCTTCAGTTTTTGTGCGGTACGATATGTTTTTAATATTAATGAAAACAAAGGTTTGGTCGGGTGTCGCCAGTAGAGCAAAATGTGATTGTTCCCAGCAAGAGAAGCCAAGTGATCTTGTAGATATGAGACCTTTTAATGGCTAACAAAAATACATGATGTAATAGCGAGCTTGTGATCCTCTCAGGCTCTTCATCAGGCTTAAATGGACTAGATCCGAAGAGGTATGCATATTTATACACACATGATACACATACGATGACGCGGCACAGACATGGATGGGATTGGTTCGCACGTAAAGGAATACTGCAACAGAGACATAAACATTTTTAACTAGACACTGATAAGGGAGTGAAAGTTTTATGGTTCCTGAATTAAGGCCCATTTAGACTCAACGATTATCGCTCAAAATTCGCTCAAAAGGCATCTATTGAGTAATAATCGTTGTGTCTGGCTGTACTGACATTGTACAGTTTTCGTTATCCCGTCGCTCATCGTTGTCTTTTAGCGTGCTGACGATGAGCCTTATCAGGGATTGACAGCGGGATACAGCTGATACCATTGTTTTAGCTGTATCCCGCTCCCTGAACACAGGCGGGGTATGAAGATCAAAGCGGTCCAGCTGGGTTCTTCATATGCCGCATGCAGCGTACAGCTGTATACCAGCTGAGTGCTCCATGAACAGCTGGAGTATGAAGAACACAGCGGTCCAGCTGTGTTCTGCATACCCCGCTCGGAGCGCTCGGCTGTATAACAAAGTGATCGCTCAACGTTTGAGCGATCACCTTGCGCTTAAAGGCACTCAGGGATTATCGCTGAAAAGACATCTTTTGAATGATAATCGTTGTGTCTAAATGGGCCTTTACTGTTGGGGGTCTTCAGGCCAGGATTACTGCAACAGGTACACAAACATTCTTAACTAGACACTAAGGGAGTGAAAGTTTATGGTCCCTGAATTAGTGTTAGGGGTTTTTCACCAGGCCAGCAGTCTTATCTGTGCTATAGATGCTCCCATTCACCCATAAATCCTCGGGAATAATTTAGCCCTCTATTGAAGGTGTCAAAAGTTGTTATAAATTTATATTCCCAAATTCTTCTGTGGTTTTGTGACTTGAAATCACCCTTCAATATCATAATTCTCATATCCCTTATGTCATGTCCATGGTTAGAGAAGTGCTCGGCCACAGATAATTCTGTCTTTCTGTAATTGAGTGGCGATGAGATCTCTTCCTCGCTCTCAGTTTTTCTCCTGTTTCCCCAACATAAAGGCCCCAACAGGACATTTACTGCACATGATCAGGTACACAACATCAGACGTGGAACATGTGAATGTCCCTGGGATCTTATAGTCCTGCTGTGTGTTGGGGATTTGTATCCTGCCCGCGGTCCGTACATGTGCCAAAGGAGAAATGATTGTGTGTGAGGATGAATCTTGTAACACAGATTCAGAGGCGACCCAATTGGCCTCAAGTTGTGCCTCTCATTGACATACAATTAAACAGAGGAAGACAGAATTCCCTGCGGCCGAGCACTTTTCTAACCATGGACATGACATAGCAGATATGATAGTTATGGTATTGAAGGGTGATTTCAAGCTACAAAGCCATAGAAGAATTTGGGAATATAAATTTATAACAACTTTTGACACCTTCAATAAAGGGCTAAATTATTCATGAGGATTTGTGGGTGAATAAGAGGTGTGAGACATCTATAGCACAGATTAGACTGCTGGCCTGGTGACCCCCCCAACAGTAATTCAGGCACCATAAAACTTCCACTCCCTTATCAGTGTCTAGTTAAAAATGTTTGTATCTCTGTTGCAGTGTTCCTTTTAAGTGCAAACCCCTAAGTTTGTGTGTCATAAGTGTGTATAAATATTCATGCCTCTTCAGATCCAATCCATTTTAGCCCGAGAGGTTCGTGAGCTCGCTGTAGCATCATGTATTTTTGTTAGCCATTAAAAGGTCTCATATCTACAAGACCACGGGGTTTTTCTTGCTGGGAACAATCACTTTTTAACATTAGGAACTCCCATTGTCTTTTGCAAGGAAAACGCGTGATAAAATCATTCGAGAAAATGGTAAGTGGCAGCAATGTTTTTGCAAGGAAAAGCATCACTGATGTTCATATATCTCATGAGCACAGTGTGAAAAAACCCCAATCCTACTGAACGGCAGAAAAAAATTGCATTGCTGTATTTTCTATCCCATTTTTAAAAAATTCATTTTAAGCACCAAAAAAATGGTCCCAATAAATATTGCGGCTCGTCCCTCATACGGCCGCGCCAATGGGCAAAGAAAAAAGGTATTTCCTTTGAAAAGTGGAGCTGAAAATCCTCCAAAAATCATCGCATTCTCAGGTCCAAAATAGACTAAGGAACCTGCCAGCAGATTCATGCTGCCCCGATGACGGAGACTAAAATACTGGCAGGCTACTCAATACTAATGCATAGACTGTAGCGAGCCGATCCGGGTGGGGAGAAATCGGAGAGCGGCAGCCCGGCTTTACGCAAAACAGTTTTCTCGGAAATGCCGCCGCCATGCGTTGTGATGAAGGAGCCGTCAGTATTTCTGGCTGCCCCCAGTGAGGGCAGCAGGAAACTGTTGAGTCTCCCTTTAGACAAGTGGGGTCCCAGCACACATAAGCTTGGAGGCAGATGTGGGCCAAGCTCTGTGAGACATGACCATCCTACAGATGCTTTTCCCGGTGACAGATGTGGCAGGGGAAAGAGAGGGGCTGCAAACTACTTCCGGTCTGATGGTAGAGGGTGACAGAGGGCTGCAGCATGAAAGCTCCAGGTCTAGTACAGCTGTGTACACCATACTGCACCCCAGCATTACTGATGAAGGGGTCCCGAGCCTCGAAACGCAATTATCTGTGATTTAATCAGTTGTTTTCTCATTCTTGTACTTCAGATGGTTTAACTTATACCAGACATCTGTCCCAGGGACAAATCTATAAATTGATATTCCCCCTCACCCACCCCTGATGAAGGATTGCCCTAGGCCCATTTCAGCGGGCATGGAGAGTGGTGGCATATACCTGCTAGATCAGACTACACACAGATTGTTTGCCAAATGTCCTGACCTGGTTATGACAATTCTATAAACTGAGACACAAAACTGGTGAAATTTATGCCAAAATGAGGGTTTTCCTGTGGCGGGGCTTAATGGAGATGCCCAGTTGTAAACTATTTTGGGCCTATCATTGGGATAGGGTAGAGGGCGTCTACTGCCACACTGATCAGCAAGTGTGTATGTTAGTGCGCTGAACTGATTTAGGCAGGAAGAAGACAGCTCTATTTCCACTGCAGTGATCAGGCATGGTATTGCAGGAAAGGTCTGCATTGACTTTAATGCCTGCAATACCACGCTCGGCCACTGCAGTGGAAACGGAGCTGTTTGCTTCCTGCAGAAATCAGTTCAGTGCACAAATGTACCAACTTTGCAAACAACTGATCGGAGGGGACTGGAAGATGGACCCCCACCAATCTGCTATTGATGGCCTGTCCTAAGAATAGGCTATCACTACTTTACAACTGGACAACCCCTTTACATTTTTCAATTTTATGAATTCAAATGTTATGGTAGTCAGTAACGCATAAACTGAGGCTTTAGGCAAAAAAGGGTAAAACAAATGTAACCAAAGTATATTGGCAACGTTGTTTCTTTTTGTAATTTAGCTGCACCAAATAAAAAGTGGTTTTGTACCATTCATCCCGTTATAAGAGGATCCGTTACTGAGTCCGTATACCGAGGAGGATCCGTTACTGAGTCCGTATACCGAGGAGGATCCGTTACTGAGTCCGTATACCGAGGAGGATCCGTTACTGAGTCCGTATACCGAGGAGGATCCGTTACTGAGTCCGTATACCGAGGAGGATCCGTTACTGAGTCCGTATACCGAGGAGGATCCGTTACTGAGTCCGTATACCGAGGAGGATCCGTTACTGAGTCCGTATACCGAGGAGGATCCGTTACTGAGTCCGTATACCGAGGAGGATCCGTTACTGAGTCCGTATACCGAGGAGGATCCGTTACTGAGTCCGTATACCGAGGAGGATCCGTTACTGAGTCCGTATACCGAGGAGGATCCGTTACTGAGTCTGTATACCGAGGAGGATCCGTTACTGAGTCTGTATACCGAGGAGGATCCGTTACTGAGTCCGTATACCGAGGAGGATCCGTTACTGAGTCCGTATACCGAGGAGGATCCGTTACTGAGTCCGTATACCGAGGAGGATCCGTTACTGAGTCCGTATACCGAGGAGGATCCGTTACTGAGTCCGTATACCGAGGAGGATCCGTTACTGAGTCCGTATACCGAGGAGGATCCGTTACTGAGTCCGTATACCGAGGAGGATCCGTTACTGAGTCCGTATACCGAGGAGGATCCGTTACTGAGTCCGTATACCGAGGAGGATCCGTTACTGAGTCCGTATACCGAGGAGGATCCGTTACTGAGTCCGTATACCGAGGAGGATCCGTTACTGAGTCCGTATACCGAGGAGGATCCGTTACTGAGTCCGTATACCGCGGAGGATCCGTTACTGAGTCCGTATACCGAGGAGGATCCGTTACTGAGTCCGTATACCGAGGAGGATCCGTTACTGAGTCCGTATACCGAGGAGGATCCGTTACTGAGTCCGTATACCGAGGAGGATCCGTTACTGAGTCCGTATACCGAGGACGATCCGTTACTGAGTCCGTATACCGAGGAGGATCCGTTACTGAGTCCGTATACCGAGGAGGATCCGTTACTGAGTCCGTATACCGAGGAGGATCCGTTACTGAGTCCGTATACCGAGGAGGATCCGTTACTGAGTCCTTATACCGAGGAGGATCCGTTACTGAGTCCGTATACCGAGGAGGATCCGTTACTGAGTCCGTATACCGAGGAGGATCCGTTACTGAGTCCGTATACCAAGGAGGATCCGTTACTGAGTCCGTATACCGAGGAGGATCCGTTACTGAGTCCGTATACCGAGGAGGATCCGTTACTGAGTCCGTATACCGCGGAGGATCCGTTACTGAGTCCGTATACCGCGGAGGATCCGTTACTGAGTCCGTATACCGAGGAGGATCCGTTACTGAGTCCGTATACCGCGGAGGATCCGTTACTGAGTCCGTATACCGAGGAGGATCCGTTACTGAGTCCGTATACCGAGGAGGATCCGTTACTGAGTCAAGCTTTACTCCATGGAGCCGTTGACATGTAATGCAGTTGGCATTTTTTAAAGGATGGCAGAGCAGTCCAAGATGCCGCCTCGGCTCCGGCGTTATGTTAGGGTTTGTGTTCTTTCTTCCTGCATTTCTCTCCTCAGAGGCTTCGATTTACAGTTTCTTTAGGCTAAGAATAATCTGCCGCTCGTCCCGAATTCGTCCTTCATTCATTTACGGCAATTATATACACAGCAATTTTTGTTCTTGGCCCCAAGCAGGACATTCCCGTATATGCCTCCACTCCTTCACAGCGACCACGATTTGCTGTTTATTAAAACTGACATTAATTTATACAGGCGACCGCCGCGCCAAGTTTTGTTTTGCCTTTCAGATTGGGAAAAACACTGTCAGCGCGCCAGCTGATTCTGCGATAGAGAAGTCGCTCCGAAGAGCGCTTGTTTTTCCCTAAACAAAAAGGGGAGTGGCGGGAATGATTCACGGAATCTGCGGCGCAGGCCCGCGGCTTACCTCCCACAGCAGCAATGTATGCTTATTACAAAACTTCAGAGACTCCAAGCTAAACTTTGGTAGCTTACAGAAACATCGCTGAAAACAACAGGATCTTCTATTTGCTACATTGTTGCAACTTCAAAACCTCCCCTGACGGCCCCTTTATCAGACCCCCATCCAGCAGCGCTGGACTCCTTTGGCCTGGATCCCACTAGATGAAATAATAATAATCTTTATTTGTATTGCGCCGACTTATTCCGCAGCGCATTTGAGGCACACGGGGAACACAAACAGTACGAAACTTACAGAAATGGGGAGATACAGAAAGTAGAGGGGCAGGAGGCGGAGCAAACGGAACACAGCAATGTGATGATAACATGCGATATACACAGTTGTTAGGACACAAACGGGGTGGGGGTAGTACAGGAGTGCGGGGCAGGAAGGGTACATGGTAGGCAAAAGTGGAAAGCTATAGGGATGGGCAGGGGGCATATTGTGGGGGACAGGAATACCGGCCCCTGCGGACAGGAAGCTTCTTGTAGCTGCCCCAGATTAGATGGCGGTGCTGACATGTTCTGACCGGCTGACAGGAAGGGGTCAGCGATTCATGCTGCTTGCGCCAAATTCTGACCTCCCATCAGCAACAGAAACCTGAACCCATCTGTCCAGGACATGTTTTCCCGCTGCTCAGTGATACAAGTTTTGTGCTCTTTTGCCCGCTGGAGTCTTTCTGTTTCTCTTAGACACAATGGCGCTGGAACTGGTCGTCCACTGTTATACCATCTGTGCGGAGGAACGGTGAGTTGTGCGTTCGGACATGTTAGTTGGAGCTCCAGCGTTGTATTCAGCTGACTGTGCAGCCTGTTGGTCAGAACGATTATTGACATCCTCCTCCGACCCCTTTCAGTGATGAGTTGGATCCCCTTCCGCTGTATGTTTTCTTCAATCACTACATTTTCAGTATACTGTCCACACCGTGACATGAGAAACCCCCTGTGGTTGTCAGTGAGCTCCCAGCTACTAGTCTAGAACCGATGGATCGTTGGAAGTCGCTCAAATCGCTGGATTTTCCCATCTGATGTGGATTCACACTGAAACGGATCCACGGAAAACTTGTCACGTGATTTTATGCTGCACTCCGGGGTCACGGGGGGAATGTCCATACAGGGAAGCGCCAATTGTGAGAGAGACGGGGGTTCTAATAAAAGAGTGGGGGCACTAATAGTGAGTCGGGGGGCTCTAATAACAGATCATGGGGCAGAAATGAAGAGTCAAGGGGTCTATTAAAGGCCCGGGGCTCTAATAAAGGTTCACAAGACTCTGATAAAGAGCTGGGGGCTCTGATAAAGGATCAGCCCATGAATGGAAATGGTGAAGAATAAATTTAAACCAATTTGCCCACAATTTCTCAAGCAACAGACATTGGAGGTTCGACCACCTCATGGTGAACTACTTGTTTGATCAACCTATCGTTCATCCAACATCCTTAGAACATAACAGTCTGTATGTGAGAAGACTGAAGGCACCATTTATAAAGTTTACCTAAAAAATATCAAAAATATCACCAATTAGTTATTTCTCGTTCCCCAAAAAACCCGTAATCAGAGACCAACAACATAAAACAACAACCGGATGTATGTTGTCCTCATGGGCACAGAGGCATTTCGGGCCCCTTTAAGCATCAGGGCCTGAGTACGAGCGCAGTTTCTGCACCCCCCTTCTGGCTCCTCACTGTAATACCATTATATAAGTGGAACTGAATCAACAGAAATAAGCTCCCTTGGCCGCCGTCTACCCATTGGCCTTCTCCATGGAGTTTGCTGTGCACATCTATACTGCGCCTTTATTATTGCAATAGGAAAATTATCTCAAATTCCTGCTCATGTTTTGGCCTCGCTTCTCCATCACCAAAACTGTTATCAAGAAGCGCTGGTACCCCGAGGCTACGTATGTACTAATCGTTACACACAGCTAGCTGCATAGGAATCCCATCGCTCCATTAAGTGGTTGGCAAGCAATCCTGTCCACTTTTGAAAAAGGCATTGTGCAAGTCTGGACTGTAATGTGCAATCTGTGCCAGAGCTGTCAACGTGGGAGAACGGATGGGGCAGAGAAGGGGGACGGGACGGCGGGTGGATTGCCACTCTTATCCTGTTTGAGTTATTTAACTGTTGAGGCCAGAAGAGCTCTTATGTCTGATGTGAAACCACTGGAGTTGGAGGACTTTTTCTTTGTTTTTTCCAGTTTGTGGTCCATCATGAGCATCTTTGGGCTATTCCTGGGGTTATAATTCATAGTTGATGACACGTTGTTTTCTTTGGCTGATGTTCCTGCCTGTTGTCATCTAGGGCGAGTCAGACCCCGAGGTTCCAGCGTTGGTCCATCCCTATTGGAGTGATTGCCCTACTTGTAGGCAGAGTTCCCTCTTTGTGGTTTTAGTTGTCTTGTTAGTCAACAAGAACCCTTGACGTGGGCTCCTAAGCTTACATATTGTGGCCAAAATGCAAACAAATACTCTGTACTTACTTATCAGCAATTCCATCTGCCTGTCTGTATCAGTTCACAGGTATCTGTTGTCTTTGTGGTTTGTATGATTGTTCGGTTGATGTTTGCTGTTGGCGTCCGGTCGTGCATGCATGTCCCAACTCCCAGCGTTCTATTCCAATGAGTTGAGTTGATTGGCATGCATAGTGATTTGTCTACTTCGCTGTAACCCCACGCAGACGCTGCAGCGAATCTACCTGTACCTGCGCACCTCAGCTCTCCCCTACATACTAAGACTTTAGCGGCGTACTGCGCATGCGCCTTAAGGGTTGTTACTCCCGCAATCATCTGACCTCGGACACATCTAGACGTTTGTTGTAGGTCAGTAGTAAAATGTGAAACGTCCTACAAACAAGGGGCAGATTTATTATTGAAGCGCCCCGAAAACAGTTTTGCATAAATCTTCGATACTTTTTTCACCAAGGCCAGAACAGACCGTGGATTTACCGAAAGTGGGCATGCTGTAAACATAAGTTTCTAGGGCAAATCGCCCGTGTAAATGCAGCCTAAAATTGTGCAGTTTCATCACCCAGCACTCAATCTGGCGGACTTTGGGACAGTCTGGTATAATTCCTCACTAGCCAACTATTTGGGTTACTAAGACTGTCCCATTGTGTTTTTCGTGGTCTTTTCCTATAGGCTTCCCTATGCCCCCCCCCCCCCCCCCGTAAAATACACATGTGACCAAAAAACACCTTCCAAAAAATGCCAGAAAAAAAGCGTATGCCTGAAGGACGCCTTCAGAAGGAATCCCAACAGAGCTAAATGGTCATAAAGCAGATCTGGCTCTGTGCCTATCGCTCATTCCCAGAGAACGCCGTGCGCCTTCGTAGTGAGAGGGAGCCGGTAATCGTGTCATTGGCGATCGGGTTTCTCGCTGTTCTGCTGGAAGGTTTAACGCGGCGCTCAGTCCCGGTGCTGATGGCTTTTTAAGTCTCTCTGTACTTTGGAGCTTGCGTCCTGGCGGTTTTATAGGGCAGGGGATGACTGTAAGATGTGATTACAAGCTGGGATTGTATTTATAGAATGTGCTCCTCATATCTCCATGTCATAAATAAGCGCACGCAGCATTACATAATCCCGATAAATCATTTACAGGGGGTTTTTCCAGTGGAAGAACGATTACATCATGCAGCGTACTGTCTCGAGAACAAAAGCCGGGTCATTAAGTTGTATGTGATCCGCGGCAGAGGCTCTATTATTAGTCATGCTCCGACCGCCTCTTCATTCCACGAGTGTACCCCGCAGCGTTAGAGACCGGTGGGAAGGAAAAACGGATAATAATAACCCCGTGCATAAAGGGCGACTCCCGGAACACATCGTACAGCGACATTCCATTCATCTGGCATCCGAAAGTGTAGAAAGTCTGATAAACCAGCAATAGGAAAAAACTGCAATACTGGGTGGAATTTCAAAAGAGCAAAAGCAGCAGAGCGGAGGTGCAAAATCTGTAACAGGGTCCCCAATTATAATGCTTCATTTATAGTACTGGGGAAAAGAGACCTTATGGACCCCTTAAAGGGGTATTCCAGAGATAAACGTTTATCACCTATCCAATAGCGGATTATAGTAGGGATGATCGGGGTGGTCGCCCCCCAACCCGAGGGCACTCTAGGAGTAACCTAACATTATCTCCCATGGTCAATATATTTCACTTAAAAGACTCATTAAATGGTCAAAAGCAGAACAGGCTGCTGGAACCAGTATGTAAGGGGAATGGGAATGAACTAATATATGCAAATGTCACACAAGACCGTGTTCGTGATTTGCTGCCGCACTTCTGTTATTTATGATAGTTGGACGATTATTATCACTGCTTTGCATTTCTGTATATAAACCATGCAAATAATAAAAGGTTTCCAAAAAGCTCGGAAACATCTCCTGAGTGTTTGTCATTGTTTCTTCTTTCTGCTAACGGTGCCTGGGTCCCCTACATATTAGGACAAGTAATAAGGGTGCACTGTGTAGACATGTCTGGTCCCTATTAGGACAGGTACTAAGTTGTAGCGGTTTCAGGCATTGGGTTTGGAGCCTCAGGTGTAATAGCCGCAAGTCTGGAGAGTAGTCAGGGAAGAGCCAGGAGTCAGTCAACAATGGGAGGTTTCAGTTTGCAGTACAGATGGATGAGGTGGGTAGCGTAGTCAGAAGGGAAGCCAGGGGTCAACAATGGGAGGTCTTGGTGGGATCGCAGAGGAGCCGGCAGGAGTGGAGCTTGATCAAGGCTTGGAGCACAATAAACATGCAATGCATGAAGGGACAGGGACAGGTTTATATAGACAGCTAGATCAAGAGCAGGGAGGCAGGAACAAGGTAAACAAGATCATGAAACAAGGCTAGGGTATGCAGGGGAACTTGTCCAAATACCTGGATGGCTCAACAGGGAGACCCACCAACTGCAGCGCAGGAGGTCGTAGGTTTGAGTCAAGATAGTAGCCCCCTTCTAGAATGGCCTCTGGACATCCTAGGGTCCGGTCCTCCTGGATACCTGTGATGGAACTCGTTCATGAGCCTGGGAATATGGACATTGTTGGCTGGTTCCCTCGAGTTCTCCTCCGGGCCATACCCCTTCCATTTACTAAGGTATTGCAGTTTACCTCTGTGGATTCTCAAGTCCAAAATCTTGGCCACCACGAACTCCTCCTCCCCTTTGATCCTTACCAGTGGAGGAGGTGGCTGGCTTCTTCCCAGAAAGGTGTTATCCTGGAAAGATTTTTGCCAGGATACATGAAAGACAGGATGGACCCTCAGGCTGTCTGGGAGGTTTAAACGGAAAGTTACTTGGCTGATCCTCATGGTGGGAGAGGGAACATGGACCTTTAGGTGCTTGGTTGACAACCATACTTTATCACCAACCTGGAGGCTAGGGGCCGCTTGGTGGTGTCTATCTGTCTGTCCACCTGGGCTTCTTGCAAGGTCTCCTTCAATTTCCTCTGGGTTTCAGCCAACGCTGTCAGTCTGCGATTGACTGTTAGGATACGAGTGTTGATAGGAAGGCCCGTAATAAAGACAGGATGTATCCCGTAGTTAGAATAGAATGGGCTCTGGGTGGTTTAGTTATGTTGGGCATTATTGTAGGTGAACTCAGCTGTTGATAAATAATCCATGAATTGCCCTTGAGATGGGAGGTGAAGCAGCAGAGATACTGCTCCAGAGTCTGGTTTGTTCTCTCGGTCTGGCTGTTAGACTGAGGCCATGCAGAAGTGTTTCCAGAACCTTGATGTGAACTGAACCCCTCTGTCAGAGACCACATCCTCCGGAGTTCCATGTAGTTGGAAAATTTCCTGGATCATCAACTCTGTCGTGTGCTCGGCGGTGGGAATCTTTTTTATGGGGATGAAGTAAGCTATCTACGTGATTCGGTCCACGATAACAAGGATGGTAGTCATTCCTTTTGAGGGGGGCAGGTCCACTATAAAGTCCATAGATATAGATCACCAAGGCCTGGATGGGACTGGAAGAGGTTGTAGGAAACCCAGAAGGCGAGCTAGTGGTGTCTAGTTCCGAGCACATCCTTCGCTAGAAGTGACATACCTCTTCACATCCCTCCTGCAGCCGGGCCACCAGAAGGAATGAAGCAAGAGTTCCAAAGTCTTTGTGATCCCAAGGAGACCGGCAAGCTTGAAATCATGGACTAGTTTAAGAACTTTGAATCGACCAGCCTCTGGAACATATAGCTGGTGTCTTGCCTCCAAAGTCCATCTTTGAAAGAAAGCTTCATATCCTTAGAAGGACGACTCAGGAAAGGGTCATTTTTGTATTCTCCCTTAGCTTTGGTAGAAAGTCTTCAGAGTGCAGGATACTATGAAATATTAATATTTTTATCCATTAATACAATGAGTCTTTGATTAACATCTATAACCCACCATAGGGGATGTATTAATATGTTCCCTTTAGTGTAAGACCTGTTGTTAGAAGTACTAAGAGTACTAAGGGTGTACTGTGTAGCCATGTCTGGGTCCCCTATATATTAGGACAAGTACTAAGGGTGCACTTGTAGTGGCCAATAGTTAGATTGTCTTTCTGTATATGCTTGTGCTGCTGTGTGTGTTACAGTTGTGTCTTTACATGTGTACTGATGTCTGTGCTGTATGTCAAGTCAGCCTATGTCAGTTATGTGTACTGTCTCTTTAAGTGTCTGAGTGTGGATGACGTGAGGAGTGTCATACTTAGGGGAGGAGTTAGAGTAGTGGTAGTCGAGAGAAAAATGAAGGGGTGAGAAAGAGAAGAAAGGTTTGAGCGTCTCGAGAGGGAGAATGTGGAAGTTCTCGGGGGAAAGGGACCATGCAGACGAGAAGCAGAAACTCTGAAGTTCCCCCGAGCAGTGTCTCAGACCCATCCCCGTGACTATGGGAAGCCTCGCCTCCGAGGAGTGTGAGGATCAGATTCTGTTCTCTTGGAGTTGGCGGTGGTGAGTGCACGGAACCAACGTTTATCCACCGCAATTTGGAGCGCTAACAAGGACTGTGTAGAGAGTGGAATGGGAGTGATTGCAACAAAGAGAGGAGCAACCGAGTGAAGAAATTGAGAGGGGTTGTGGTATGTACCTGACAAGTACCAGGAGTACCCCCATAGTGGTCCGACAGATAACTGGGACTGCCGATGCTCAAAAAGGTTAAATGCGGGGAGAGTGACTTTCTGGATACAAATTTGTTGAGGGATGAAACCTTGGAGTAAATGGATTTTCCTTTGGTATTGTAATACTTCAGACTGTTTGAGTTGAAACCAAAGAAAAAGAAAACTGTGTGCCTCCAGTTCAACGTTAACTTTTGTGGACTCTGTTATTTACTGTGACTATTGCAAAGAGGTACTGGCATCACGAAGACAAAACAAGTAATATTCTCTAACGCTGTTGCTATTTTCCTGGAACTGTGTGCGGCTGTGCTGACTGTACTTTGGATTTGTTGGGAAAAGATGGTAGAGCCACCCGTGACATATCTTATAAGTTTACCCCGCCATCTTCCCCAGCCAAAGGACTGACCTTGCCCGCTACATACTGTGTAGCCATGTCTGGGTCCCGTATATATTAGGACAAGTACTAAGGGTGCCCTGTGTAGCCATGTCTGGGTCCCCTATATATTAGGACAAGTACTAAGGGTGCACAGTGTAGTCATGTCTGGTCCCTATATAGTAGGACAAGTACTAAGGGTGCCCTGTGTAGCCATGTCTGGGTCCCCTATATATTAGGACAAGTACTAAGGGTGCCCTGTGTAGTCATGTCTGGTCCCTATATATTAGGACAAGTACTAAGGGTGCCCTGTGTAGTCATGTCTGGTCCCTATATATTAGGACAAGTACTAAGGGTACCCTGTGTAGTCCTGTCTGGTCTCCTATATATTAGGACAAGTACTAAGGATGTCCTGTGTAGCCATGTCTGGTCTCTATATATTAGGACAAGTACTAAGGGTGCCCTGTGTAGTCATGTCTGGCCTATATATTAGGACAAGCACTAAGGGTGCCCTGTGTAGTCATGTCTGGTCTATATATTAGGACAAGCACTAAGGGTGTCCTGTGTAGTCATGTCTGGGTCCCTATATATAGGACACGTACTATGGGTGCACAGTGTAGTCATGTCTGGGTCCCTATATATTAGGACAAGTGCTAAGGGTGCACTGTGTAGCTATGTCTGGGTCCCCTATATATTAGGACAAGTACTATGGGTGTCCTGTGCAGTCATGTCTGGGTCCCTATATATTAGGACAAGTACTAAGGGTGCCCTGTGTAGTCATGTCTGGTCCCCTATATATAGGACAAGTACTAAGGGTGTCCTGTGTAGTCATGTCTGGGTCTCCTATATATTAGGACAAGTACTAAGGGTGCCCTGTGTAGTCATGTCTGGGTCCCCTATATATTAGGACAAGTACTAAGGGTGCCCTGTGTAGTCATGTCTGATCTATATATTAGGACAAGTACTAAGGGTGCCCTGTGTAGTCATGTCTGGTCTGCTATATACTAGGACAAGTACTAAGGGTGTCCTGTGTAGCCATGTCTGGGTCTCCTATATATTAGGACAAGTACTAAGGGTGTCCTGTGCAGTCATGTCTGGGTCCCTATATATA
This sequence comes from Eleutherodactylus coqui, assembly GCF_035609145.1. Lineage (NCBI taxonomy): Eukaryota > Metazoa > Chordata > Amphibia > Anura > Eleutherodactylidae > Eleutherodactylus > Eleutherodactylus coqui. The sequence continues at coordinate 7,860,824 of NC_089839.1, forward strand.
GGACAAGTACTATGGGTGCCCTGTGTAGTCATGTCTGGGTCCCTATATATAGGACAAGTACTATGGGTGTCCTGTGCAGTCATGCCTGGGTCCCTATATATAGGACAAGTACTATGGGTGCCCTGTGTAGTCATGTCTGGTCCTATATATTAGGACAAGTACTATGGGTGTCCTGTGCAGTCATGTCTGGGTCCCTATATATAGGACAAGTACTATGGGTGCCCTGTGTAGTCATGGCACTTCAGAAACAAGTATATCAGTTAGATTCATCATTTATGCTGACAGCATTGTAGTTAATTTGACTTATGGAATGCGGGGCCGTTACTTCAACATCCATCATCTACAATGAGGGCGCCACATACATTATCTCCTCTCTTTAGACTGCTGATTGGGGGGAAGGTTATCCCCATTCCCATAATTAGGCAGGAGTCCTAGGAGTGGAACTTTCCTAAATTTATTATGGCAAATACTTAGGATATACCATTACTGTCTCAGATGGGAATACCCTTGTGGCTCTAGGAACTGGTCCATTATGTCTATGTGGGCCTCAGATCAGAAAAAGTTGTGCACTCCTGCTCTAGATATAGAAAGCGCCACCTTGTTACAGTGCGCGGTGTAAATAGATATTGGGGGAGATCTCTGTATTGCCCCGATATACCTGGTACTAGTTACGTGGCATTGTTTAGGCAATTAATAGGGCCTTCAAAAACAGGGTAATTTTTGGGGCCGCCCTTATTGGGGCGATGACTCCAAGGCTGTAGGGAAAGTTACAGTAGTCTTACAGGGTTCAATAGGGACAGAGTATGCCGGTGTTGCCCAGAATAACAAGGGCCCCTCCATAATGTCTGGTATATGTCGTCTGCATTGTCTTGTATCTTGTCTTTGAATGAGGAATGAATCAGCAGAATGTATATTGGAGTTTGCAGCACTGAATTGGTTCATGTCTAAAAAGGAGCCGTCTCTGTCTGGAAATGTATCGTTTCATGTTGTAAGTTTGGAGTCATGTGACCATGTGAGATAAATGTGTTTGCAAGTGGTTGTGCAAGGGGTTTCTGTTCCGGTCCTAGCCCAGAAAGGAACCCACTTAGACATCTTCAGTCTGTGTGGGCCGGGATGGAGGAGGCTAAGAGACATCCCCAGGTGTCCCTGGGCCCATTACACCTGGGAGATGCCGGTGGTGTTATCCCACTGAGGAACTGAAAGAGAGAGAGTGAACCGCCATTGCAGTGTGGAGTGTATGCCAAAGGTGAGTGCAGACCGGCAGAGCTGGAGAGTAAGCGAGGTGTTTGTGCCGGGCACGGAGCTCTACAGATAACTGAGACTGTAGACTCCTCGGTGAACCCATGATTTCCTCCCTGTCGCACCACTTTGTGATTTCTACGCTAATTGTCCTGCTGGCGTGAATTGTATCGTCTTGGATTGTAAATAGGTTTCACAAGTAAAGTGGCACTGCCGGCCGTTCCTGGCTTTGCTATTTAAATCTACTCTGTGAGTGTGGACCAGTTCTTTCATCGCCCGAATTCACCGCAGAGGAAGGAAAGGTGGCGTCACCCATGGAAACCCATCACCAAGGTAAACCAAACCGTGGGTTACCCTTTTGTAGGCCTTCCCCCAGCTACTTGGATGGGTCCAGTGCTACCCTCAGGGTGGGAGACGGTAGAGCCCTGTGACAAGGCCCAAACTTTACCCCGCTGTCTCCTAGGCTGAGGGCCCGCTCCTCAGACGCTGCAGTGTCCCTCCACATCTTGTTCCTTTAAACTCTGATTTTTCTGGAAACTGGATCCATTAACAAAAGAATGGATATCGCCCCCTGGATACATACGCGTCATCTCAGCCTCATCGTGGTGCAGTAAGACCGCTCCTTTTTTATTTTTTGTCTCACACTGGTTTATCAGTCTTCGTATCTTAATTGTAATTATTAAACTTAAACTGTAACTCTATAGCTCCCCGTTCCTGCTGCTGTATTGATATGGTGATCAGATACGTTTTTTTAACTAAATTAATTATTGTTCAGGGCTTCCAATTCTATTAGCCAAATGCAGCAACACTGTTAGCCCCATATGGGTGGAGTTGTCTCCCCAGTCTGCTCCGCTTCAAGCTATGACTTGCTTTCTGACCGGTGGCGGTATATTCAGGGTGTATGCTCCTATCACTTGCCATTTTCATATGTTCTCATTTGCATGGGATTAGTGTATTCTTCGAGTAGAGCATAAACTATCAGTAGGTCTTCCCATAACTCCACACACTCATCATGCCATAAGGGTGTGCAGAGTATAAAGACAAGAGCCATTTATCATTGCCCGCTATCTCTCCCATATTTCAGTTGAGAAGAGTCATGATGAAGGTAAATTGGAAGTAAATGTCATAGTTGACTCATTATGGGAACCTGTGAAGATGTAGACTGGAGGAGAACCCGGGACTCAGTAAGATAGATGATATGAGTTGTTGAAGATGTCCGCGAGGTGGTGTACTGTTTAATGTTACACCCTCAATACCATCATGGTAACCAACCTGTGTGAGTCATTTCCAACACGGCATATATCAGGGTAAGGCATCCATTCAAGCCCAAGTAAATTTGTCTTGTGTGGGTCGTGTAAGGCCAACCTCATATTTTTCCATGTCATCTACGTTGCTTTTTACATCTACAATGGTCTAGCTATCCACTCTCCACGTTATCATCTTGTTTTGATTATATTTTTCCAGCTCCTATCGCTAATGTTTCAGAATTTCAATTTGTGCCGCATTATGTTGGCAGTTTCAGTGATAAAAATATTAATGAAATCCAGATCTCCCCATTTATATTTATAGAAAACCTAAAAAATAAACCCCAAAAGGATTCTACAACTAAAAGCAGGGGTGCACCTACAATGAAGTGAGCTCATAGGGGCAGCGACAGGCTTCAGGACCTCAGAGGGGTGGCGGCAGGCTTCAGGACCTCAGAGGGGTGGCGGCAGGCTTCAGGACCTCAGAGGGGTGGCGGCAGGCTTCAGGACCTCAGAGGGGTGGCGGCAGGCTTCAGGACCTCAGAGGGGTGGCAGCAGGCTTCAGGACCTCAGAGGGGTGGCGGCAGGCTTCAGGACCTCAGAGGGGTGGCGGCAGGTTTCAGGACCTCAGAGGGGTAGCAGCAGGCTTCAGGACCTCAGAGGGTTGGTGGAAGCTTCAGGACCTCAGAGGGGTGGTGGCAGGCTTCAGGACCTCAGAGGGGTGGTGGAAGCTTCAGGACCTCAGAGAGGTGGTGGCAGGCTTCAGGACCTAAGAGGGGTGGCGGCAGGCTTCAGGACCTCAGAGGGGTGGCGGCAGGCTTCAGGACCTCAGAGGGGCAACAGAAGGCTTCAAAACTTCAAAGCGGTGGCGGCAGGCTTCAGGACATCAGAGAGGCAGCTGCAGGCTTCAGGACCTCAGAGGGATGGCAGCAGGCTTCAGGACCTCAGAGGAGTGGTGGCAGGCTTCAGGACCTCAGAGGGGTAGAGGCAGGCTTCAGGACCTCAGAGGGGTAGTAGCAGGTTTCAGGACCTTAGAGCGTCAGAAACAGGCTTCAGGACATCAGAAGGGCAGCAGAAGGCTTCAGGACCTCAGAAAGGCAGAAGAAGGCTTCAGGACCTCAGAGCAGTGGTGGCAGGCTTCAGGACATCAGAGGGGCAGTAGAACGATTCAGGACCTCAGAGGGGTAATGGCAGGCTTCAGGATCTTTGAGCGGCAGCGGCAGGCTTCAGGACCTCAGACGGGCAGCGGCAGGCTTCAGGACCTCAGATGGGCAGCGGCAGGTTTCAGGACCTCAGAGGGGTGGTGGGTTGACACCCTGTCTGCATTTATTTTTTACCGGCCATATTAATTGAGTCTGCTAAGCAGCAAGCTGACAGGCATTTCATTCACTGGAACTGTAGCTCCGCTCCAGCCACCACTTCTGTCTTCAGTCTGTGACCGCTGACTTCCCACTGCGGGCATCTGCATTTCTGTATGCAACGCAGATTACAATTATTACACAATATTACTACTGGGGCCACTAACAGGGTCATTATTGCTACTAGGACCTCTGACAGTGTCAATATTACTACTGGGACTACTAACGGGGTCAATATTAATTCTGGGGTCACTATCATAGGCATTCTTACTATTGGGCCAGTAACGGAGACACTTACTATTGGGGGCAGTACTGGGTGCACTATTATTCTGTTACTTCAGACAAATCTTCATGGTTCAAATATATTTTGGGTATCTTGTGTATTGGCACTTTCAATGTCTGTAAAATGAGTGGGGGTTTGTGTGGAGGGGGGCGCCATTTCACACTTCACCTCAGGCAGCATAAAGGCTTGGGGCACTCCTGACTAAAACAGCTGCTTTACAGAATTCCTCCCTGGAGTCTTCATTATCCTTCAGCGAGATCTTGTGATAGATCAGATCTTTTTTGTGATTTTTGATGTTTGACCATTTTTTGCTTTCATCTGTATCCCATGATGGAACTGATAGCTGGAAAACCAATGGAAACTGAAAACATGTGTTGAGGTTGTACAGTAAGTGCTTGGCAAATTGAGCTTCTGCCATTGCGCTACCGGACTCGAGAATAATGTGGATTTTTTTTGCTATCCGTTGTGTTAGTAATGGATCCCAGCTGCCCTGTCTCTACAAGGCATCTGGTTCTCGAAAGGTTTGCAGGATGAATTAAGATGGAAATAGAGAACGTGCTGAGATGAGTGGAACTTTCTAAAAGTGGGGGAAGGTGCATCCGCATATATTTGTCTTCTATCCCATCATTGTAGTTAACACGAGCAACAAATCCATAAGAAACTACAAAGTTGTCCTCAAGCACATCGGCTCTTCCATCCGCTGTCCCCATTGACTTCATCATTAGAATAATGTCAGGTCGTTCTATTCGTTTTCTTTTACTTAAGCAATAGGCGAGGGATGGAAAAAAATAATGTCATTCATGACGCCCAACCTCACTTTGACTTTAGTGTTAAAGGGGTTTTCTGACAGATAAAATAATTGCCCCATTACTTAGCAATTCCCATTACTCAACCTCCCACTGTGCCTCACGTTGAGCACTACTGACCCATCCTGGGCCCCTCTGAAACACGAGGTGATGCCATCATGTTTATCACCTGACCCCTGCAGTCTATTGCTGGCATGACCAGTCACATGCCATTAATGTACACATGACCACTGAGGTCAGTGATTGGCTGCAGTGGTCACATGAGCTACGAACTTGACATTATGGCTTCCTGCTTCCGCAGGGACCAGAGTGCAGGGACCAGTTCGGCAGTGTGACAAGGTGAGAGATAGTAATTTTATTTTTTTACACCCTTCTCTCCCTGGGGCATTTTTTTTTTCAACTGTTAGAAAACCCCTTTAACAAAAAAAGGATGAGATGATGGATTGGGTAACAAAGAAGGTGGACTCTAGGCAGAAAAGCATATATGTGATTAGTGGCAATGGACTTTGCTATAGGTGTAGTGGCCCGAAGTATACATATCTGGCCCCTCCATAACTGTTCATATATTTGTCCCTAACTGTCTGTCATGTCTTCAATGTGTATTGCAGAGCTGCAGCGCACAAGAGGTTAATGTCTAGGTATGTCTGGGAAATGTAACAGTTTGTGTGTATCCAATGTTGTCACGTGAGCATGAATGATATATGTTTGCAAGGTGTGCAAGTGAGGTAGTCAAGCCATCAGCCAGTCATCATTCAGTCAAGCAGTCAAGTAGTCAGTCAGTCTAGTCAGCCCGTCAGACAGCGAGTGAGTCTGCAAGTCTACACGTGGGCAAGAGACATCCCCACCTAGGCCTATCCAATATGGAAGAAGCGGAGCAATATTTCCATGTACTATGAATAGAGAATACCCTGTCTTATTCCCAGTTGGTATAGAGTTTAGAAACTACCATGGAAGGGTTGAGAGAGTGCTTTAACAGACAACCAAACAGTGAGTGTTGGCCGGTAGTGAGAGTGAGAGAAGTCGTCTGGGAGAGTGATCCTACAGATAACATGGACTGTATGTATCAAGATGCCCCGAGTTGCCTCCCTGCCTCCTCACAAATAGAAGTTGTCCTAAAGCCAATCCTCCATTGCAAGGACTGTTGTGTATTATCCCTGTTGGATGTTCCAGTGAAGAAAGACTTTACCAACCGTTCCCGGTTTAGTCTATTTAAAGTACAGCCCTGTGAGTGTGGACTATTTATTGCACCATTGTCGGAGTTCACCGCAGTGGGTGGAACGGTGGCGTCACCTGTGACATATACTGAAGTTTCACGGCAGAGTTAACTGCACCACCAGCGTTGCCTGGAGAGGCCTGCCAGGGCCTTGGCAAAGGGTTGCACGCATCCCTCAGGGCAGGAGATGGTAGTGCCACTGTGACATCACTAACAGCTACCCCGCCATCTCCTCGGCTGTGGGCCCTGCGCCTCGGTCACTGCATAGAGGCAACAATAGATAAAATAAAAGACACTGCTCAGTTTAGAAAACCCACTTTCATACACCTTATTGGGAAATTGTGTGATAATAGGGGTGGGGGTGGGGTTCTGTCCTGGATCCTCATCTCTAGGGATTTAAGGGAAAAAAACTGATCAAGTTTGCCAACGACACCAAGCTAGCAGGGATAGCTAACACGAGAGAAGAGAGAGAGTATTCAAAAAGATATGGACAAACTTGAACAGTGGGCGGCGACTAACAGAATATTATTTAACAAGGAAAAATGCAAAGTCCTATATTTGTGCAAGAAAAATGAAAAAAGCACATACAGAATGGGAGGAATTGGGCTAAGCAGCAGCACATGTGAAAAAGACTTGGGTATACTAATAGATCACAGACTGAACATGAGTCAACAATGTGATGCAGCAGCCAAAAAAGCAAGCACAATTCTGGGATGTATTAAGAGAAGCATAGAGTCTAGATCACGTGAGGTCATTATCCCCTCCACTCTTCCTTAGTCAGACCTCATCTGGAATACTGGGTCCAGTTCTGGGCACCCCACTATAAAAAGACATAGCCAAACAGGAGCAAGTTCAAAGAAGAGTTACCAAGATGGTGAGCAGTTTGCAAATCATGTCCTATGAAGAACGGTTAAAGTATCTGGGAGTGTTTAGCAGAAGAGAAGGCTGGGAGGAGACTTAATAGCTGTCTACAAATATCTGAAGGGCTGTCACACTGCAGAGGGATCAGCCCTATTCTCATCTGCACAAGGAAAGACTAGAAGCAATGGGATGAAACTGAAGGGGAGGAGACACAGATTAGATATTAGACAGTGAGGGGATCAATGAGTGGAACAGGTTACCATAGGAGGTGGGGAGTTCTCCTTCGATGGAAGTGTTCCAAGAAAGGCAGGGCAGACATCTGTCTGGGATGATTTAGTGAATCCTGCACTGAGCAGGGGGTTGGACCAGATGACCCTGCAGGTCCTGATGACCCCGGAGGAGCCGAAGACCCTGGAGGTCCCTTTCAACTTTACGATTTTATAATTCTATAAAGTAAACTGCAGTCAGGCTTATCTCTTTGAGAACAAAAGCGTCGTATATTGAAAACTCAAAGTCCCCAGTTTTTCTTCCCCCCAAATTATCTGTCAGAGTAAGGTTGAGCCGCCCCCATACATCCTAGTGTTTAGTCATCCAAATCTGCCAATAATGGCAAGGCGGATGACTTTCTTTTTTTTTTTTAAACTTTATCAAAAATAAAGAAGGTCCCACTTTCTGGCGTAGATGACTCACAGGGCCGTTGCACAGTGGAAAAACAAAGGAAAATGAAGCTTAAAATCCCAGAACGGGTAAAGATAACAGAGGAATTCTGGGTTACAGTAAGTGAGAACCCATAGAAACCATTCAACAATAAGCAAACCATTACTACTACCAGTCTTAAGGTTGTAAAGCCTTATTTATAGCTGTCATACAACAGATAAGGTTGCCCGGGCATAGCTGAAGAGTTCGGGTTAATTGGAATTCCAAACCGACCAAGCGGCCTCGAATTTGGGCAGTCTATTCCCGATAATGCTAGTTCGCCTCTCAAAACACTGAATCCCTTTATTTTGGCAATGGTTTGGGGAAAAGAGATTAAGGGGATCGCCAACTACCTGAGATGATCCACTGAGAGGGTTAAAGTTATCTGTTATTAACCAATTATAAATCTATTGTTCTTTTATCTGAACACAACAAAACCCATTGTAAAGTAAAATAAACCACCCTGATAGTGCGACCCCGTGATACCGCATGGCCATAATGGGCCTTTAGACAGAACGACAGACAGCTAAATGACCGCTGATGTCACCACTAAGGATGTTAGCGCTCTTGCAGAGCATTTAGACAGACTGGGTTCTCGCTCTGCACCTTCTATGTGAAGCGCTGAGCGGGGAACATTTAGGGTGGACACCCACTGGCATTTTTTTCTATCTTGCGCTGTGAGAGCAAGTGAAAGCACTCGCCTCGCAGAGCAAGAAAAACGCTGCAAAATCGCTGGAACATCGCCAGTGTTTTCAACGGGGCCAGTCGCAGCAGCGCTAGCCCCATTGAAAACATAGGGAGAATGCCACGGACTTCTGCCACAGCTGTCACAGCTGAGACAGCTGTGGCAGGAGTTTCCTTCATCCCCGCGGGGACCGCAGGGATGAAGGAATCCTCTGCCACAGCTGTGACAGCTGTGGCAGAAGTGCAGCATGCTATCCCATTGCTTTCAATGGGATCGGCACTGCTGCCAGTCCCATTGAAAGCAGTGGTTTGTAGCAAGCCCCGCAGTATGATTTTCGGGGAAGGGCTTGAAATATAAGCCCTTCCCTGAAAATCATCAATAAGTGGTAAAAAAAATTTTTTTTTAAATTACTCACCTCTCCACCGCTCAGACGCGTCTTCCGGCTGGCTCCCAGACACTGCTGTCCAGCACTTTCAGCAGGCGGGGATTTAAAAATCTCCGCCTCCTGAAAGGGCTGTGCTGATTGGCTAAGTGCTCAGCCAATAGCAGCTAGTGCTTAGCTATTGGCTGAGCGCTCAGCCAATTACAGATAGTGCTTTGCTATTCATTCATAATGCAAGTGGGTGTCCGCCCTTACACGGAACCAGAAACCAGGGATAGTTTTTAGTCTGACTCAAAGTTAATGATAACGAACTGCGAACGAAGTGTGAGCGATTTCTTTTTTGCACGATTATCGCTCAGATTTGTTTGCTTGAACACATTTTCAGCAATAATCGTTATGTGTGACTGGCCCATAAGACCCATCTGCAGTTAGTCCTGCCTGGGAGCTGCAGAGAAAGTCAGATGGAGATTGATTGTCCTGGGGGGGGGGGGGGTGGAAGAGCTGGATGACCTTCTACTGTGCGGGCCTTTAAGTTTTCATGTTTTTCCAAAATAAATCCACAGAATCTCCTTTAACACCTAAACCTCATTGTATGCTAGGGGTTACCCCTTGTATGGTTTATCTAAACTATTGTGTGCTTTGACTGTTTGCCTATTTTTGAACCAAGGTCACCAAACCAAATGGTCATCTCAGCTCTGGGCTGGATATAAGTTGGTGGAAGCTCTTGATAAAAAAAAAAATCCAACCTCTGAATCCTGCCCCTTTCCTGATCCCTCATGGTAGCCACATGCACACAGCCCTCTCCATGGAAGTCTGTTGAAGATTTGGTAATAGCGAAACCAGTAACTACCTAAGACTTCAAAAGAGAGACACATGACTCCCTCCCTACCTCTTTTTGCTTGGATTGGATTTCTGAACGTTCGTATCCTAGATTTGAGCAATATACATACTACTCCTAAATAGTGACTACCAGGGTGTCGGACCCTATCCTGGTATATTAATCGGCTTGGTCTCTCTTCTGTCTCCAGTTCTGATTGCAGTTCCTTAACTCGACTGATCTTATCATGACCCTCTTCATGGTCCTTCAGTTTCCATCCTATCATGTCCAGCTAGGTTTTTCTTACTTGGTTTGCTTACGTGGTTTTTCACTACTCTTCTGCTTCTGATCTCTGGCCTGTCCAGACACCTTTAGAACCACTTCAAGATTTTGTACTTCATTTGACATTATTCACTCTTTCCAAAACTTTGGTGGTAGTGAAAATCTTAGGGCCACAACCTGTGGAAGGAGTCACAGTAGAGTCTCTTCTTCTTTGCTTAAGACCTTGGCAGAAACTAGTTCTCGATCAGACTCTGCAACTTGGTGAAGCCCGAGTCTACTATCGGACATGTAGAAGCTCTACATCCTAAGTAACAAGGATGTGGTCTTCATGTTCCAGCTCTAAAAAGCTCCCAACACCTGTTTCGACTCTCGAGTCTTATTCTTGACCTTTCATTTGGTCGCTGTAAATCAAAAGGATTTGCAGAGGCAAAATAAAGGCAATTGTTCCCCCTTTTAGTCAAGAGCTGGTAGACAAGGCTGGGACAGATCTGCCTGACATCCTCTAACAATAACAGCATGGGAGGTGCAAGACAAGCAGCATGTGTTTAGTGGTTTACTTAAGTGATTAACTGTGTTTAGAATAAAGAAATGAAATTACGTTAAGGGTCAAATGAGATCAGAGAAAGGATATGTTCACAAGTGTACACAAAGCAAAGACGTGTATCTTGCTGCAAGAGTGCCACCACTAGGACAAAGCTCAAACCTTGCTTTATCTTTTGAAGCATAAAAGATCTAACATTCGCTAGTGACTATAGTTCTTAATGGGGTTTTCTGCCATCTTTTTCACTGATGACCTATCTTCTGGTCATCAGTAGTTGATGGACAGAGTCAACCACTCAGGACCCCCGTCTGTCCGGCCCATTGTCCAGTGCAGAACTACAAGTCCAAAAGCTCTAGGGTGATATGTCACCCATCTACATGCAAATGTCTTATAGCAAAAAGAGAATGAGTTATCTGGGTTAACCTGTCTCATGGATCAGTTGAATGGGTGGGTTCCATCAGTCTAGAACCTTTGAGTTCAATGTCTTTTCAGTTGAGGACCTAAACGTCCCCATACACATTAGAGTTTTGTTGTCTGGACCTGCTGATGATGGTGGAACCTGACGACTCTCTAAGGATGACCCAACTTTTTCTTGCCAAAAGAAGAATCATGGACTTTGAATTTCAATGCCCGAACCTTTTCTTCTCGGGTAAATCAGCCAGTGCCAGAACTGTCTGGTTGTGACTTAACTATGTAGACAGATAAATGGTCAGCCGAGCCAAACCTTTGTGTGCATGGGTGAAGCGAGGAAAACTACTGTCAGAAGAACAATCATTTGTCCAACAGTTGTCAAAAGTTGCTTAAGGTCTCACAAGATTTTGTAGCAATGCGACATCACTCCAAAATGCATGCATGTGAAGCCCATAGTTTCCAACGGGTTCTTTCACATGAGAGATGTTTTGTAGCCTGATAGAACCCATTGGAAACCATGAGCTTCACATAATTTGTAGCGGTGGCATTGCTACAAAATCGCGCAATTTTGTAGCCCGTATGAAACAGACCTAAGAGCCAACATCTCATCTGATGACAATCATACATTCCAAAAAGAATGCCTTTACAGTGTCTAATTAGCAGTGTCAAGGGTGGATTCACCATGGATTCCACCAGGGTGGGTTAGGACTCTAAGCCTTTATGCTGCCTGAGATGAAGTCTGAAATGGAGACCCCCTTGCAAAAACAAATACACTCATTTTACAGGAATTGAAAGCGCCATTGCACAAGATACCTAGCAGATATTTGAATCATTGAGACTTGTCTGAAGTGATAGTGCCCTAGTGCCCCGTGGCACAGTGGCCCAGGTTGGTACTGCTGCGCAGCTCCCGTTGAATTGAATGGTACTTGTGCTTGCAATACCAACCTGGGCTGTATTGCTACTGTCAGTGTGATCTGCTTCCTGCGCTGACCATAGCGACAGTAGCACTGAAAATCAGCTGATCGTCAGGGATCAATAGAAAAAAAAATTAAAAATCCCTTTAACAGAGAAAATTACAGGCGAAAAATATAAGAGGTCGAACTACAAGTCCTACACAGGGATGATCGTCTGACCACCATATTCCCGGACCCTCCACTTCTGTGTTACAGGCTCCTCCAAGTCTGAGGAACTTTATAATCAGGAGTGCATTGTCCTCCGACACAGAAGAAGGAACTTATCCCTGTAAGGTAAGGAGCTGTAAGACCTGCTGACATGTACGGACCGCGGACAGGATACATAACCCCAACACACAGCAGGACTATAAGATCCCTGTAATGTAAGGAGCTGTAAGACCAGCTGACATGTACGGACCGCGGACAGGATACATAACCCCAACACACAGCAGGACTATAAGATCCCTGTAATGTAATGAGCTGTAAGAGTGCTGACATGTACGGACCGCGGACAGGATACGGATCCCCAACACACAGCAGGACTATAAGATCCCTGTAATGTAAGGAGCTGTAAGACCTGCTGACATGTACGGACCGCAGACAGGATACATAACCCCAACACACAGCAGGACTATAAGATCCCTGTAATGTAAGGAGCTGTAAGACCTGCTGACATGTACGGACCGCGGACAGGATACATAACCCCAACACACTGCAGGACTATAAGATCCCTGTAATGTAAGGAGCTGTAAGACCTGCTGACATGTACGGACCGTTGACAGGATACATAACCCCAACACACAGCAGGACTATAAGATCCCTGTAATGTAAGGAGCTGTAAGACCTGCTGACATGTACGGACCGCGGACAGGATACAGATCCCCAACACACAGCAGGACTATAAGATCCCTGTAATGTAAGGAGCTGTAAGACCTGCTGACATGTACGGACCGCAGACAGGATACATAACCCCAACACACAGCAGGACTATAAGATCCCTGTAATGTAAGGAGCTGTAAGACCTGCTGACATGTACGGACCGCAGACAGGATACATAACCCCAACACAATGCAGGACTATAAGATCCCTGTAATGTAAGGAGCTGTAAGACCTGCTGACATGTACGGACCGCAGACAGGATACATAACCCCAACACACAGCAGGACTATAAGATCCCTGTAATGTAAGGAGCTGTAAGACCTGCTGACATGTACGGACCGTTGACAGGATACATAACCCCAACACACAGCAGGACTATAAGATCCCTGTAATGTAAGGAGCTGTAAGACCTGCTGACATGTACGGACCGTTGACAGGATACATAACCCCAACACACAGCAGGACTATAAGATCCCTGTAATGTAAGGAGCTGTAAGACCTGCTGACATGTACGGACCGCACACAGGATACATAACCCCAACACACAGCAGGACTATAAGATCCCTGTAATGTAAGGAGCTGTAAGACCTGCAGACATGTACGGACCGCCGCCAGGATACGGATCCACAACACACAGCAGGACTATAAGATCCCGGGACATTCACATGTTCCATGTCTGATGTTGTGTAGCTGATCCTCTGCAGTGAATGTCCCGTTGGGGCCTTTATGTTGGAGGAACAGGACAAAAACTGAAAGCGAGGATAAGGTGTAACCACCACACAATTAGAGAGAGAAAGACTGAACTACCTGTGGCAAAACATTTTTGTGGTCAGGGACACGGCATAGAGTGGATGAGAGTTATCATACTGAGGGGCAACTTCAAGTCACAGCGTCACAGAAGAATTTGGGAGTGTGAATTTATGACTATTTTTTATACCCGAAAGAATGGAATGAACCTCGGAGGGGGGTTCAGGCATCAGTGGAGAATATGAAAGGTCTGAAGGAGGTCAAGAGGGTTTCCTTGGGGAGGGCGCCCAGGGGGTGTGTAGGGACTAGAGATGAGCGAACCTACTCGGACACGCCCCTTTTTCACCCAAGCACCGCAATTTTCGAGTACTTCCGTACTTGGGTGAAAAGATTCGGGGGGCGCCGTGGGTGAGTGGGGGGTTGCAGCGGGGAGTGGGGGGGAGAGAGAGAGGGCTCTCCCTTGTTCCGCGCTGCTACCCCCCGCTCCGCCACGCCTCCCCCCGCCCCCCAAATATTTTCACCCGAGTACTCGAAAATCGCGGTGCTCGATTGAGTAATTACTCGAAACGAGTATATTCGCTCATCTCTAGTAGGGACACCTGACGGGTGGGTTGGTCAGGGGATGGCCTTATCTCTCTCCTGGGGGGGGGGGGGGGCACCCAGAAGGGGTACTTTTCCCAATCATTGTTTTAAAGACTTTGTAAAAATTCACACATCGATTTGAGGAAATGCTGCCATCCAACTGGTGGCACTGCAGAGGTATTGTTTCATGTTCCTTATGTACAGGTCTGAAGAAGAGATAACGCATATTAGCAGGGGTGTAACTAAAGGGTCAGGGGCTCTGATGCAAAACGTTAGCTGCCCCCCTCCCCCCTCTCTATCTGTATCTGTACCTGTACCCATACCTAAACCATTCTGCACAGAGACATAACTTGAAGCTCCTGGGCCCTAATGCAAAATCTGTAACAGGGCCCCCAACTATAATGCTTTACTCATAGTACTGGGTCCCTTATATGGGGAAGAGAGGCCTTATGGGCCGCCTAAGGCTCCTGGGCCCGGGTGCAACTGCATCCCCTGCATACCCTATAGTTACGCCCCTGCATATTAGCACCAATGTAGAGATCATAAATCTGTCACATTCCTTTCCAGTGGACTGATTAAGTATTTCCCTCTCTGCTCATCTTGTCTGGTATTGTTTTAAGTACTCATTTCTGTGCCCGCTCGTGTTGTACATTTGTATTTATGTACGCCCCGTCCAGATCTGTTTCATTATGTCTGAAGAAGATCCTGAGAGGTCCGAAAGCTGACTATAACCTCATGTATTTTTGTTGGCCATTAAAAGGTCTCATATCTACAAGATGACTTGGTTTCTCTTGCTGGGAACAATCACGGACTACAAGTCCCAGCATGCTGTTTTATGATATTAGAAGACATTATCAGAGTAGAGAAGGTCAAACATATTAGATGGAAGGATAATGGGGTACAGCTGTAGCCGGGCACAGGAAGATCTCAGCTTGGCCCGGGGTACATGTCCAGTTATCCCCCAATTGCTCCCTTGTATAGGAGGAAAGCACTACAACTTCCAGCATGTCCAGGACAATAATTTAAAAGGGTATCCTGAGAATTTGCATTATTGCTATCGATGACTTACAACATGTGTGACAGCAAGAGGGATTATTACGGTGCTGCAGAGGGGCATGATATTGGACTGGGTGGTGGCTAATTGCTGTGTCAGGAAACTAAAGGGGCATGGAAGGAGCAAGAATGGGGGTTTATGTGCAAAAGAGACGTTGTGGCTGAAAGACGTCTTCATTGCATCTGGACACAGATAGAGAAGAAAAGATGATCATTTTGGGGGACGCAGTATGTATTATGTGTCGATGGTTCCCGGGGGCACAGTGAGTGGCGCTATTCAGGGGACACTGTAGGTGGCACTTATCATTTCAGAGGGGCTAAAGATAAATGGGCAGAAAACTCCACAGAGGGAAAACATGGCTGCAAGAAATCATGAAAAACCATGGAGCGGATGCAGAAGAGAAGGAAAGAGCCGGAGGAGTCCGTGTCATTAAAGGGCCAGCAGAGTCCGTGTCATCGTGTGTTCTGACGCATCAGTATAGGGAGCACATGTGAGGTCCACTGTATTGTGACTTGTGGAACTACAACTCTCAGCATCTTCTTACCATTGTTCAGGTCATACTGGGAGTTGTAGATTCAGGGGGTAAGAACCTATGTAGCCACAAGAGGTTGCCAACAATGCTTTGTTATATCAGGTATACTAATGCATTATTTCAGTGATACCCGTGTGGTAAAAAAATGGGCCTCCTGAGACTCTGTTACCCGAGGGCCCACATAATCCGGGAGCCGGCCCTGATGGCCAGCCTTAGTGATCTGTGTGGTTGCACCAGCTTATAGTAGGAAATCAAGGCAGGTGTAGGCTGGGGGCAATAGCCTGCCTTAGGTCTGCCTGGCCAGATGATCTTCCTCCATGCAACAGTGTATTGTGGAGCTACATGAATGATTCTTCTTCTGGCTGTCTCCTGCCGTCTGATGTCCACTATCAGCCTATCAGAGTTCTGCTACTGTATTTATTTTGTGAGCTTGGTTCTGGTATTGTATTTATGTGCTGAGGTTAGTTTGTGCTATATTTATATACTGGGCTTGGTCCTGATGCGGCTATATGTTATGACCTTGTTTCTGGTATTGTATCTATGTACTGAGGTTGGTGTTTGCTATATTTATGCACTGGGTTTGGTTCTGGTGCTGTATTTATGTACTGGGCTTGGTCCTGATGCTGCTTTATGTTATGACCTTGGTTCTGGTATTGTATCTATGTACTGAGGCTGGTGTGTGCTATATTTATGCACTGGGTTTGGTTCTGGTGCTGCTTTATGTTATGACCTTGTTTCTGGTATTGTATCTATGTACTGATGCTGGTTTGTGCTATATTTATGCACTGGGTTTGGTTCTGGTGCTGTATTTATGTTATCAGCTTGCTTCTGTTACTGTATGTATGTTTTCAGACTGCCTGTATGTGCATTCTATTTCTATTTTTTTCTTATGACAGGAGGCGGGTGTCACCAGATAAATATTCCGCACAGGGTGCCAGCTAACATAAATCCAGCGCTGGTTGCCAGCTTTAATATAATCCTGAACTGAAATGACAATCAGCATGTTTTGATATTTTTGGACGGGCGGCCTCTGGATTTACTGTACTGAACTGTAAATGCTGAAAGTGAAGTACCATGGGGGGGATTGCCAGGCTCTTACCCTGGGTGCTGGCTACCAGTCAGGCGCCAACAAACCACTGTGTGGTCACCGTGTGGTCAAGGGTTTTGGATAGAGGGCGATGAAGGAGAGCCTAGTTAGATAGAACGTGTCTCATTGTGGAATGCAGATGCTGAATGTGTTGCAGCTTTTACGCAGCTTACGGTTTCTGCACTCGGGTTCTGGGCTCTGTTTTTAAGTAGTCCAAATATCTGTGGTTTTGTCATTAAAAAACGAGTTGGCAAGAACACGCTGGCTCTTTATCATGTGCAGCTGGACAACTGCACATCATTATTGCTAGCTGTATCCTCAAATGTAATTCATATGGAAGATAGTCCGGTTAGCTATATAAACATACCAGGGGACAGTCTTAAAACATTACAGCTGAAAATGTAATTCTATTAGGGTGGCCGCTTACCGGGGAGGAGAGGGGGGGGGGGGGGGAGCCGGCAGAAGGGCTGCAGAGAGGCAAAGTAATAGACCGAGATTTAGGGAGGTCAAATATTGCAAAAAATAAGGTAAACTCAGGAGGAGAGGTCCAGCTTTACCAAGAGTTTTTGAAAAAAAAAAAAAAAAAACTTACAAGCTGCAATGCTTTACAGAAGGAATCCAATGCGGCCGCTGCGGGGGAAGCGCCTGGCTAGTCGCGGCTTCCCCGCAGCTGTTTGCTGGGTTATGCAGATGGAAGCAGAACGCAGGGCAATAAGCTGATTACCCCCAATCTCCTATTCTGACATGGGTTGTCTCCGATGGGGAACCCCATCTGTTGGTGGCTTCGTATCCCACCTCTAAAACCTGGACCACTTATCACAGCTACATATATGAGAGGTAGCCTAAATCTATGTCTCCCTCCACCAAAGTTTATTGGAGATATGGAGATAGTTGGTCTAGGGACTCCGGTTTTATGGCCGGTTTAATTCTCATCTCCTGCTTTCTAACACAGTTGTTGGAACAGTTGCTCTGACGTGGGCCAGTTGCCCTAATTGCTCAGTCAATGTAGGAGTTACTTATTGGTTAGCCTTTCTTTAAATATCCCTGGCTTCTGCAGTGTGGTGCTGGTGATAGTACCCGAATAACAATGTGCATTTCATCCGGTATCCTTAGGTTCTAGTACCTTGTTCAAGTCAGTGTGGTCTTGTTCCTACGTGTATGTCCAGTCCAATCTTTCTTTTTAACATTGTGGTTTTGCCTTCTCATCCTCTGTATGTATCTGACTAGCCTTGATTCTGTCATGGAGCAGAAGTGGATCCTCTGTGTCTCTAAATGATTTGGCTTTTGACTAAATCTGCTGGCTGCACCTGGGATTCCCTGGTTTTCATCCTTTAACCCTACCATTTGAGATATGCTCTTTGCTGCTGGGAACCCCAGATCACTTCCCCAGAAATAGTCTTGGTTTAGAGACAACTGATACATGGTCAGGAAAATCCTAATCATCACTACCAAAGAATACATAGTTGAGAAACAAGCCAAGGTCAGGGCTGGCAGATAACTTGTGTGGTCAAGGGTCAGACAAGAAATTCGTAAGCTGGGATTAGGAATGGAGAAGTCAGGAAAGCTGGATGGTTCAGCAGAGGGTCAATTACCAGGAGATCAGATAGGAAAAACAAGTATCTTTGCACAGTAGATACTAAAAACTGAGGCATCTCAGTGGGGCAGAGAGCCCGATGTAAACTGGAATATATACTGAAAGGTCTGGGGACTAGGAAGCTGGGTGCGCATGTTATCCTATGTGTGACAGTGACAGGCAGGAGGTGCAGTGAGAAAATGCAGCATTTGCAGCAGATGACCGTACAATACTAAATAGGCCCTTATTGCCATTTTAGGGAATGTCGGAGAAATGGTATTTTTTTTCATTAATTTTTTATGAATAGTATTTTAACCCTTTCCAATCCACTGTCTGACGTCTAAAGACATTCTGATTGAAGGCTCTACAGCTCCGATGTAGGAAGATGTCCGGCAGGGTATTCTTACTGTATATTACTGGCTGCTCTGTTGTCGGGGGCCTCTCCAGCATGTCACATACCGCAGTACTAGCTCTAGCCAGCAGATGGCGCCATTGTATAATGGCTGAAAGAGAAAGCCCCCTAGGAGACCCTGAATCCAAAATTGGATTGCAAAGGGTTAAATCAGGATCGCAAATAAGAGTAATTAGAGACAAGTCAGGGACAGTGGTGTGTGTTGTTAGGGGCAGTGTCAGGCTTCTTTCCCACGAGCGTAGATAGGCCGACGTTTTCATGGTCAGCCAATATACGCTACCATCTGTGGCATTAAAGCTCCTGTATGGGTGCATTTCTAATGTTTGTGCACCTGTTCACATGGCATGGGCCCCAGCGCATATATGCTGAGTCTACCAATCCGTAGCCCCTTTCCCCTCCCTCCCCCACGCAGGCTCACCTCTGCTCTTCTCCCCACTCGCTCTTTGCAATGGGAGGGTACGGAGCTAAGCGCTGCCCCGTTCCGCCTCCTCCCATTGCTGGCTGTGTAGAGGGGGCGGAGCCTAGGTCTGCCCCATCCCACCCCTTGTCCACAGCCAGCAATGGGAGGAGGCGGGACAGAGTAGTGCTTAGCTCCGTCCCCCTGCCCCACCCCCTCCCATTCCAAAGAGCGAGTGGGGAGGAGAGCAGAGGGAGGGAGTTTAGCAGCCATGCTAACCACCTGCCCAGTTTGATGCCCCAGTCTCCACTCTGAGTTTCATCATCATTACCGCCATCTTCGTTCTCATCGTCTGGTTATGTCCCAGCGCTCTGTTGCTGCTCACTGTAGGTTCTTAGGGTATCTGAGTACCCAGGAAAGGCGCCTGCTATAGGTAAAGCCCGGTTCTGCCATTTTGTGTCCAGCTGCCGCTGTTGTATCCTGTTGAAGAGACGCCAAAATAGATAGACGCATGCATCTCCGTGTCTTCTCAGCAGAAGAGAATTGCTGGACAGGAACCATGGGACTCAGAGAATGGGCACACCCGTATAAATAATGGCTGCCACAGACGCAACTAGAAGATTTTAGGCCCAATAGCAGCATTTAAAAATTTTGGGGTCCTTTTAAATTTCCCTCCAGCCCTTTTTTGCCCAATGACAATAGTCATAGTGGTCAGAGCGCCTCTGATCTGTCATTGAAGGCCTTTCCTACTGATAAGCCGTCAAGGTCTTAATCTCTTCACTCCTCAAGATGTATATTTATGTCCTGAGGGAGCGGGGTTTGTGTACAGGGGGATCGGGCCGCTCTATTTAGGGATGGTGCTGGCTGTTTCTGACAAATACATTGAAATTTGGGGTTTGGGAGTCAAAATGGTCCCCATACAATCAAATCGCAAGGTGGCACTTGGCTGCCATGGCACCTGGGGGCCTTCTAAAGGCCCCCAGATCTACCATCATTGGTCAGGCTATTAAACCATGCCTGCAGCCTAGCTCAATAGACTGCCTGTCAGAATGCAGCTAATACAATACTATGGAGTTGCATTATGCTACCTGTATATGTGATCAAATGATCGCAAGTTCAAGTCCCCAATGAGGAAAAATTAAATTAGTTAAAAAAGATTAATAATTATTAATAAAAATATTAAAGTAATAAATGCTTTAAAAAATCTTTACCCATATTTATAATTTAACAAAATCAAAACAAAACAAATACGAAAGCATATTTTATCTGAAAAAGTCTGATCTATCGAAGTAATGCAATATTTATCCCACACGGTGAACGTCGTCAGAAGAAAAAACGCCAATGCCAGAATTGCGCATTTTTTGGTCACCTAAATTCCAATAAAAATGTACTAAAAAGTAAAGAAAAAGTCGTATGCACTCAGAAATGGTACCAATAGAAACTTCAGGACATCCTGAAAAAAAGGAGCCATCACACAATTATGTCAGCGGAAAATTGTAAACGTTAGGCTGCATTCACACCAACGTATATCTTCTCAGGTTTCACGCGAGCCGATATACGTCGTCCTCATCTGCAGAGGGGGGGGAGGATGGAAGAGCCAGGAGCAGGAACTGAGCTCCCGCCCCCCTCTCCGCCCCTCTGCACTATTTGCAATGGGGAAAGGCGGGACGGGGGCGGGGATAATTATTGGACCTTAGTCCCACCCCAGTCCCGCCTCCTTTCATTGCAAATAGTGCAGAGGGGCGGAGAGGAGGCAGAGAGGGGGCGGGAGCTCAGTTCCTGCTCCTGGCTCTTCCATCCTCCCCCCCCCCTGCAGATGAGGACGACGTATATCGGCTTGGCGTGAAAACCGAGCCGGTATACGTTCGTGTGAATGCAGCCTTATGGTGGTGAAAAGATGGTGGCAGAAAATAATTTCATTTTTTTCCAAAGATATTTTATTCTCTAAAAGTAGTAATACGAGAAAACGATATAAATGTTGTATCGCCGTAACCATACGGAGCCACGGATTAAAGTTATCGCAACATTTTTGCCGCAGTATATATGCCATAAAAACAAGACCCCCCATTTTCTTTCCATTTCACTCCACTTGGAATTTTTTCGGTACATTAAATAGTATCACTGAAAAACAACAAGAACCCTCCAGCCCAACAGCTGCATCCATGGGGGAATAAAAAGTTAGGATATTTTTGAAAGTGGGGAAGAAAAAACAAAAATCGGGAAAAAAACTCTCCGACCCTAAGGGGTTAAGACTGTTGACATTTGGAAGAGCCCTTCCTAACTGTAATAACATGTTTTATCCATTTACACTTAAAATAAAGAAAAACAATGCGGGCCGATCAAAAATGTAGCGGGAAATACCAATGAGTCATGTGTTTCCGCAGGGGATAGCGAATGCTGCAGTTCAGTCATTGGGTTTTTTAGGCCTCAGCTTCTTCAATTCTTTCTGTTAATTGGATCCAATTTACAACTCCAGGATTTTTGGGTGATTTATTGAATTATGTCGAGGTGACTTTAATGTGGTCGTTAACATCCTGCAACATAGGAAATAATGGAATCCGTAGAAGACGGCTTTCCCAGCACCAATCCCAGCGGTGGAAACATGTAGAAAATGTCGTCTCTTCCTTCTAATTGTATTAAACACTTTAATGAGCGATGTTCTTTCCTTAATTAGCGAAGCATCTGTAAGATATTGAACTCTCGAGCGCAGTTTGCTTCCTTCCTGTCTTTCCCCATACGACACAGCTGGGCTTTAATGTTTTATTAATGTCTTTTGTTTTAACTAAATTGGAAAAACATGATGTTTTTTTGGTGTTTTTCGGATATGAAGACATTTGGGGAATCTAATTGATACATTGTAGCGTATAGAACCGATAACGGTTGATGAAAATGACTTGAAGCCTCTTGGTGTCTATACAAAATCTGTACTAGGGCCCCCGCTAACACTTATAGCTCTGGCCTCTTCCTGACCAGATGATCTTCTTCCTTCATGTGAGAGCGTCTTCTCCTGGGTCTGGCTCCTCCCCTCTGATGTTCTGAAGTGCCCATTGGTGCCACAACACAATCGCTTACGTCTGCTTCAGCATTTATATTATGAGTTTGGTGCTAGGTTTATGTGCTGAGCTTGGTTTTGGTATTGTATTTATGTACTGAGGTTAGTTTGTGCTGTTTTGATGTTATGAGCTTAGTTCTGGTGCTGTATTTGTTATCGGCTTGGTTCTGATGCTGTATTTATGTACCGAGTTTGGTTCTAGTGTTGTATTTATGTTATGATCTTGGTTCTGGGACTGTATGTATGTATTGATGTTTGTTTGTGGTGTATGTATGTTACAAGCCTGGCTCCAGTTCAGTATTTATGTAATAAGCTTCGTTCTGGTGCTGTATCTATGTTATGAACTTTGCTATTGTGCTGAATTTATGTTATGAGCTTGACTCCGGTATTGTATACATGTACTAAGAGTGGCTTATGCAGTATTTATGTTATGAGCTTAGTTCTGGTGCTGTATTTATGTACTGAGCTTGGTTCTAATATCGAGGGATATGGTGCTTTATCTGCACCCCCTATGTTATATAATAGTATTTGGACTTTTTTGTGTGTTTTTTGTCTGCTTATGTCCTCTTTTATGCCTCTGTATCTCTAACTTCGGTTAGTGTAGAGACTCATAAGTGAACGAGGAGCCTTGACGAGGCTTCTGAGCTTGTGTATTTTGGCCAAAATATCAACTAATACCTTACTTTTATTGAGAATTGTTTACACATATTTTTTACATGCAGTGCAGCTTTGAACCCTGCAGGAGCCCGGGGTGCCGGTGCCAGCGTGGGCCACCTATATGCAGTGCGGTCCGCTGGTTTGAAATATGGTGTCACTAATAGGTTGTGAACACTGCATAGGGCACTACACTTACTGTGTGGCCTGACACCCTGTCTATATATATTTTTTAACACATTTTTTTTACTTATGTGCAAGCATGGTGCTGGGCAGCCGTCCCCTCCATACAGGGAGGATGTGGGAGAGGCTGCCATCAGTAACTTCCACCTGAGCTCCTCCTCATAGCAGTTTGGATGTCTGCATGCTGAGGGATATAGGGCATTATCTGCACCCCCTATGTTACACGATAGCAAGTATTTGGCCATTTTTTTGTGTGTTTCTGGCTCTAGTACTGCAGCTAGTCACTCGGTGTTTTGCTTTGGGCATGTTTTTGCACAATACAGTATGCAATATATCTAGCTTTTTTCTTATGATTGTTGTTGGAAAAAACATTCTGCGCAGGATGCCGTCTAACCTAAGGACAGAGCTGCCTGAATGTTATCTAAGAAGAGATTCATCCTGAAACGTGTCGTTGTGTGGTTTTCTTCATCAATAAATGGAGCATTCATCCAAGCTGGTAGTGCCCATGCCCGATGTTTCTCCTATTGCCTCTTTCAAGCTATGGGCCGGGAGAACAGCACAGACCAGATGTGATGATGGATTGTATTGGCCTGAACCAGTAGTGACCACTGCCCTATGTTTGCCCCTTGGGAAAATATTGCTTGTTGTGAATCAAAAATGAGATCCAGTATCCCAATCTGTATGCAGATCTGCTTTCTGCTTTCACGTAAGGAATGGCCATGACGTCCGCCGTCTCGTGGTCATGTGATCAAACCTTTCTAACATTTTGTCCTTCCTCGGGCCGGCTCTGTTCCTGCTTCGCTTCTGTTTCTCCAGGAATGACCACAGTTAAACTTTTTGTGCCATCTCTGAATTTTATGATTACCCCCAAAAATGGGCTTAAAGTATTTCCAGAATGCGGATAATGATAGATTCGGATTTTTTCTTATCTCGTTCCATCTAGGAAGGAGGCGAAACATCTGTTAGAAGGAGCAGCTGTATCCTCATGTGCTCCGGCCTCCACGCCCAAATGACCCAAATCAAAAATAAACATTTTTGTTTTCTTAAAAAAAAATAGTAAAAGTTTATTAATAATCTTCTGAACTTCAGAGGCTGCGGCCCTGTAGGATCGCATCAACAATTTAAAGTATCAATATACAACGCTTGGGAGGCAGCGTACTTAGCGACTGGGTGTTAACCGGCCTCCTGTTTATAATAGATTAACCTTTTACCCCGCGGTATAAATCATGATTTATCCAAACTCGCTTTCCTGTGTTGCGAAATTCACCAAATATTAATTCATAGGGATTCACCTTATTCGCAGCTTCCCAGGAAAAAGCATTTGTGGGGAACCGTTCTGACCAACAGGCTGCACAGTCAGCTGAACACAACGCTGGAGCTCCACCTAACGTGTCCGAACACACAACTCGCCGTTCCTCCGCACGGATGGTATAACAGCGGGCGACCAGTTCCAGCGCCATTGTGTCTAAGAGAAACAGAAAGACCCAAGCGGGCAAAAGAGCGCAAAACTTGTATCACTGAGCAGCGAAAAAACATCTCCCGATCAGATGGATCCAGATTTCTGTTGCTGATGGGAGGTCAGAATTTGGTGCAAGCAGCATGAATCGCTGACCCCTTCCTGGCAGCTGTAATAATTCTGTGTAGTGTGAACCGTATGATTATAATAACGCTGGACTGTTCTGGGCCCGTCCTCCATATACAGAACGTACACATCCACTTTTATTTGCATGGTAACCTTTGTTGCTAGTGCAGCCTCTGAGAAACAGCCTCTCAGGTAGATAAGGGTCTTGTCATGGGGGCTCTATCATCTCCTCCCCTGGGGGTAGCCCGGGATCCAACCAAGTTACTGCTGGGGGAGGTCACAGGGAAAGTAACCGGAGGTTACCTGTAGTCCATTTGTCACACGTGACGCCACCGTTCCGTCCTCTGCGGTGAATATTGATGATAAAATAAAGTTGTCCACACACAGGGGGAACTTTCTGAACAAAACTGGGAACGGTCGGTAATGTCCATTTACTGCAACTTGGCAACGTTCAAAGTACATCAACAGTTGTGGCAGAAATACAACAACTCAAACTGGTGGAACAGAGAGGATTACTCGGGATATTCGGATAAATCCACAGTCCTAGTTATCTGTGTGATCCTGCTCCCGGCAACTCTCTCTCCAACTCTCTACCGGTCCACACTCACGTTACTTGTGCCCTCTTCTCTAGCCAAGCAGTGGTCCTTCTCTTTCTCAGTGCTTAGTGGTAGAACCAGTACTTCCTGGGTAGACTGGGCCCAGGCCAAGCAGAAGGGAATCGCTGAGCTTCCTCCTTTCTCTCCTAACACGGACCAATCAGTGTCTGTGTGGCTCACTCAGCGGAACTTCTAGACGCTTGCAAAAACTCTCTCTTCTGTTCTCTCAGACTCACAGGCTAGACTCTCCTAGCATAGCATTCTTACAAACACATACATATATAAAACATAGTCACAAGACTTACACAACGATACATTTTCCAGACATAACCCAGATATGAACCTATTCAATCCTGCAGAGGTGCAATACACATAACTCTGATGCATACTACACATAAGACACTGAAAAAACAATGGCACGAGACATAGTCTATGATCACTATTAATTACTTTCAGTTGCGTCTCTCACACACAGCGTGCGAAAAGATGCGCTATGTTGGTGCATATTAGTATATGGGGACATATTAGTGTATGTAAGTACCCGATGCACTGCACGCTCCTGCACAGCAGATATGTTCACAGGGCGCTGACAAAAACACCCTATATGGTTAACAAAAAAATTGCTTTCCACAAGAGGTGAAGTCCTGCACCGTCCCTTTAAATCGCAGCCTGGTTCTGCTGTTATGTTACATGCCACATTAGCTGCAGCGCAATCTTCCCATCTGAGACATTGAATTCCCTTTGTTGCACTTTTAGACTGCAGGGTTTATTTTAAGCGACACAATGAACTATTCATCCAGAGAGTGAGACGTCCAACGTAAGGAAAACACCGATAACCTCCGCGCCGCTACATGTCCACTAGCTGAAACTGATAAGAGCGAAGGACGGGGGTCCCAAAACACTTCACGTCTCTCGTCGCTCTCAGATCTGTATCGTGGTGCCCATAATATTTACTACACCCATTGGAACATGTAAACATGCATTTAACCCCAATGCAGCGCCACCTATTGGAAAGAGCTACCCTATAAGCCAGTGTTCGGCCTTCCAATAGGTGGCGCTGCAGAGGAATCTTTCCATCTCCAATTTGCATACCTGTTTCCCAGAGAGCATTACATGATCTATAAGTCTCCACAAGAAGAAATAGTACCCCTCCCAACCAATGTCATAGACTACTCATGCAGCCAACCAGGACCCTATTGTGTGCAAAACCCTGTAAGAACCCTGAAGCAGCAGTCTATAGATGGGTCTCTTCTTATGTCGAAGGCTCTGCTATGTCTTGGTACAAGGTCTGCTAGAAAGCTGAATATTGACTTATAGGGAGGCTCCCTACTGATATGTGGCGCTGCAGAAGAATGTATTAATCCACATACCTTATTTTCCAGAGAGCATTGCATGGCCTATAAGTCTCCACTTGCCAAGTTGGTGTTCTCCACAAGAAGAAACAGTAGTTGTCTAGACTCTTCTCCATATCATAATCACCTGGAAGCTGTGATATGGGGGAGTGTATGGCGGGGTCCTCATACTACAGACCTACTTGAGAATTTCTTGTGCCTTCAACATTGTCCTCACTTCTTTCCCTGACCAGCTGTCCATACTCTAGCAATCAATGTCCTGGTCAAGGCAAAAGGAAGCTTGGTTCGGGGAGGGAAGAAGGCGTGGGGGGTGCAATCGCAACATATGGGAGGAACTGAGCTAAGCAGCAGCACATGTGAAAAAGACTTGGGTATACTAATAGATCATAGACTGAACATGAGTCAACAATGTGATGCAGCAGACAAAAGGGCAAACACAATTCTGGGATGTATTAGGAGAAGCATAGAGTCTAGATCACGTGAGGTCATTATCTCCCTCTACTCTTCCTTAGTCAGACCTCATCTGGAATACTGGGTCTAGTTCTGGGCACCCCACTTTAAAAAAGACATAGACGAACTGTAGCAAGTTCAGAGAAGAGTTACCAAGATGGTGAGCGGTCTGCAAATCATGTCCTATGAGGAAGGGTTAAAGGATCTGGGAATGTTAAGCTTGCAGAAGAGAAGGCTGAGAGGAGACTTAATAGCTGTCTACAAATATCTGAAGGGCTGTCACAGTGCAGAGGGATCAGCCCTATTCTCATCTGTACAAGGAAAGACTAGAAGCAATGGGATGAAACTGAAAGGGAGGAGACACAGATTAGATATTAGACAGTGAGGGAGATCAATGAGTGTAACAGGTTGCCACGGGAGGTGGGGAGTTCTCCTTTAATGGAAGTCTTCAGAGGCTGCACAAATATCTGTCTGGGATGATTTAGTGAATCCTGCATTGAGCAGGGGGTTGGACCCGATGACCCTGGAGGTCCCTTCCAACTCTACCATTCTAGGATTCTATGTTAAATAAACTAGTAATTTTGTCCCCCTCAGTGGACCCAAAAGTAATAGTGTCCCCAGTAGTGGCCCTAATAGTAATAGTGGTCCTGTTAGTGGCTCCAGTATTGTGACCTCTATTGTTACCCCAGTAGTAATAGTGCCCCTGTTATCTGCCTCAGTAGTAAGTGACCCTCAGAGGCACAGTGTGGCCTATAAATGACTCAGGAGACAAAGTGTAGCCTATAAATGACTCAGGTGACACAGTGGAACCTATAAATGATTCAGGTGGAATAGTGGGACCTGTAAGCAATTCAAGAGGCACAGGGGGCCTATAAATGAATTGGGGGGTGGGGTCACAGTGGGGCTTAAAAAATGATTCAAAAGGCACTGTTGTAGTGGCCCAGAACATGCGTTCCTGGCCCTCTCCATACTGTCATACATGTATGTCTTATGTAGATGCTCTGTGCAAAACTGTCTTGTCATTCTGTTATCTGTATTACACAGCTGCAGCAAATGAGAGGTTAATGTCTGCAAAGTATGAGCTGACTGTATATAAATGTATCAATTCATGTCCTGTCACGTGGTATGAGAGAGGCTATAAATATGAGTGACTGAGAGCGGGAAAGGGGTCTTCCTTCTTCTGGAGCTGAGACAAAAGTAAAGCACAGATGCACATGGGGGCACCTTCAGCCCCCATGTGTTGAAGATGGAAGAGGAGGAGAGATTTCCCGAGCGCAAGGATCAGTATGACTAGTGAGTGAGCCCCCAGAGAGAGAGAGCGTGAGTCAGTCCTAAGTTTTCTTTCTCAAGGCCCAGTGCAGAAGTACTCTTTCTGTCTTCAATTATAATAATAATAATCTGTATTTGTATAGCGCCAACATATCCCGCAGCGCTTACATAGACAGGTGGATACAGAAAGACAAAAGTACAAACATTACAGAACCACGGTTACAAAGTAATCAGTTGATGGGAACAATAGGGGTGAGGGTCCTGCTCCAACGAGCTTACATACTACAAGTAATGGGGGGATACAGAAGGTAAAGGGGCTGGAGATGTGTACGGTATGGCGGGGTGGGGATGTGCACGGTATGGCGGGGGGGAGATGTGCACGGTATGGCAAGGTGGAGAGTGATGGATGCTATACACATAGAGAATGGTCAGACGTTCAGCCGTGTGTCGGCAGAATCGGTATGACTGCAGAGGCAGTTTATGGTGGCTAGCAGGGATTGCAGTCAGTAGGTCAGGGAGCATGTTATCAGGCGGATAACATGAGTACAGAGGGGTTTGTTTAGGGAATGCGGTATGCCTCCCTGAAGAGGTGCGTTTTTAGAGCAAGCCTGAAGTTTTATGAGTCCTGGTAGTGCGTTCCAGAGGACTGGTGCTGCTCTGGAGAAGTCTTATTCATACCCAAGCATCCTGAAATCTGGGACTGCTGGGTGGAGGTACTCATCTTCAAGTCTGCCTGCATATATATATATATGTAATACTATCTGCACTTGGAAAACTGTCTATTCTTGCCTTGTATTGTTGGAGTTGTTTCCAGTGAAGTTATTCCAGGCCCTGACCATTCCCAGTGATCTGAGGTACTCTATTCCTGTCTGCAGCTCATCTATTCTCCACCGATGTTCATGCCGGTGGATCCCGGAACGGTGGCATCATCCGTGACAAATTCTTTCCCCGTTCTACTACCTATTGCGCATCTCTATCCTAGGGGTGTCCGGAAGAGGCCCAGCGCTGCCCTGGCTGCATGCGTCCCTTCGGGAGGGAGCGTGGTAAGTGCTGCCGTGACAAGCCAGCATCCTGCCCTCCCAGCTCCTCAGCGTATGCCATGTATTCAGGGTCACCCTACGGGACGCTGCACTGTGGGTCATATAAGTGACTCAGGGGACACAGTGTGCTCTACAAATGGCTCAGGGGACACAGCAGGATCTATAAATGACTCAAGACACAATGGGACCTATAAATGACTCAGGGGGCACAGCGGCACCTATAAATGATTCAGGAGGTACAGCAAGGCCTATAAATTACTATGGGGGCCCACTGGGATCATGTAAACCTGGAGTCGACTCTGCATGTACACCAGTTGTCTGCCATAAATTGAGCCAGAATTCTGGATTTAGCTTAGTAAATTGTGCCCACTGTGCCAACTGACAAAGTCAGCTCTGCTGCATCCTAAGCATGAGATGTTACTTCCATCAGCAATGCTATGTTGTTTTGTTTCTTTCCACTTTATTGTATCGCTCAGCCATTGGCTTCAGTCACATCATCAGGCTCTGATACAACCACGCTAAAACACTCCGCCGCTCGTGGCGGCGACTGCCGTGGGATACGGCGTGACATGACAGCCGGAGCTGCAGTGATATCCCTGCGAGCATCGAGAGGCCGCAGGACTTACAATTCAGTGTTCACAACCCAACATTGTCATCTGTAAGTCAGTCCTCCTCGTCTGGAGCCGCTGGCAGCGTGTCAGCTCCTCGCCAGCTGCGCACTTTCATGCAGTGACAGCACCCGCTGACATGCCGCTCGGAGCCATTGTAAGAAAACCTCCACAAACATCCTCACCAGATCCTGCCTGATAAACGGCCTCTGATTAGTAAAGCAGATCCCCGACCGCCGGCGGAAGGAGCTTCATGAGATCGCTTCCTCCAGAGACCACCACATGTCTGCCTGTGGGGGCCAAGAGAAAGACGGAAAATCAGTCAAAGTGACGCGACCGAAGTGACGTCCCGCCAGACAACGGGGGACGGGCAGATTGTACACAGGGTAGAAACTTGGGGAACCTGAAACTTTTCATCCAAAAGCATGTAGAACACACCCAAAAAGTATGTGCCCCCAGTTAAAGGGGGTGTCCAGGAATAGAAAACATGGCTACTCTCCTAAAACAGCACCACACTTGTCCACGGGTTGTAGGTAGGGGCAGAGGCAGAGCTGGAGAAAGGATGGGGCCAATCATAGTGCTAGCATACAGTGCCAATCATGGTGTGTCCCATACAGTGCCGATCACGGTGTGTCTCATATAGTGCCAATCATGGTGTGTCCCATATAGTGCCGATCATGGTGTGTCCCCTATAGTGCCGATCATGGTGTGTCCCATATAGTGCCGATCATGGTGTGTCCCATATAGTGCCAATCAGGGTGTGTCCCTTATAGTGCCGATCATGGTGTGTCCCATATAGCACCGATCATGGTGTGTCTCATACAGTGCCGATCATGGTGTGTCCCATATAGTGCCGATCATGGTGTGTCCCATATAGTGCCGATCATGGTGTGTCCCATATAGTGCCGATCACGGTGTGTCCCATATAGTGCCGATCATGGTGTGTCCCATACAGTGCTAATCATGGTGTGTCCCATATAGTGCCGATCATGGTGTGTCCCATATAGCACCGATCATGGTGTGTCCCATATAGCACCGATCATGGTGTGTCCCATATAGTGCCGATCATGGTGTGTCCCATATAGTGCCGATCATGATGTGTCCCATACAATGCTAATCATGGTGTGTCCCATATAGCACCGATCATGGTGTGTCTCATACAGTGCCGATCATAGTGTGTCCCATATAGTGCCGATCATGGTGTGTCCCATATAGTGCTGATCATGGTGTGTCCCATATAGTGCCGATCATGGTGTGTCCCATATAGTGCCGATCATGGTGCTACCATACAGTGCCGATCATGGTGTGTCCCATATAGTGCCGATCATGGTGTGTCCCATATAGTGCTGATCATGGTGTGTCCCATATAGTGCCGATCATAGTGCTACCATACAGTGCCGATCATGGTGTGTCCCATACAGTGCCAATCATGGTGTGTCCCATATAGCACCGATCATGGTGTGTCTCATACAGTGCCGATCATGGTTTGTCCCATACAGTGCCAATCAGGGTGTGTCCCTTATAGTGCCGATCATGGTGTGTCCCATATAGTGCCGATCATGGTGTGTCCCATATAGTGCCAATCATGGTGTGTTCCATATAGTGTCGATCATGGTGTGTCCCATATAGTGCCGATCATGGTGTGTCCCATATAGTGCCAATCATGGTGTGTCCCTTATAGTGCCGATCATGGTGTGTCCCATATAGTGCCGATCATGGTTTGTCCCATATAGTGCCAATCATGGTGTGTCCCATATAGTGCCAATCATGGTGTTTCCCATATAGCACCGATCATGGTGTGTCCCATATAGTGCCGATCATGGTGTGTCCCATATAGTGCCGATCATGGTGTGTCCCATATAGTGCCTATCATAGTGCTACCATACAGTGCCGATCATGGTGTGTCCCATATAGTGCCGATCATAGTGTGTCCCATATAGTGCCTATCATAGTGCTACCATACAGTGCCGATCAGGGTGTGTCCCATACAGTGCCGATCATGGTGTGTCCCATACAGTGCCGATCATGGTGTGTCCCATACAGTGCCGATCATGGTGTGTCTCATACAGTGCCGATCATGGTGTGTCCCATATAGCACCGATCATGGTGTGTCTCATACAGTGCCGATCATAGTGTGTCCCATATAGTGTCGATCATGGTGTGTCCCATATAGTGCCGATCATGGTGTGTCCCATATAGTGCTGATCATGGTGTGTCCCATATAGTGCCGATCATGGTGTGTCCCATATAGTGCCGATCATGGTGCTACCATACAGTGCCGATCATGGTGTGTCCCATATAGTGCCGATCATGGTGTGTCCCATATAGTGCTGATCATGGTGTGTCCCATATAGTGCCGATCATAGTGCTACCATACAGTGCCGATCATGGTGTGTCCCATACAGTGCCAATCATGGTGTGTCCCATATAGCACCGATCATGGTGTGTCTCATACAGTGCCGATCATGGTTTGTCCCATACAGTGCCAATCAGGGTGTGTCCCTTATAGTGCCGATCATGGTGTGTCCCATATAGTGCCGATCATGGTGTGTCCCATATAGTGCCAATCATGGTGTGTCCCATATAGTGTCGATCATGGTGTGTCCCATATAGTGCCGATCATGGTGTGTCCCATATAGTGCCAATCATGGTGTGTCCCTTATAGTGCCGATCATGGTGTGTCCCATATAGTGCCGATCATGGTTTGTCCCATATAGTGCCAATCATGGTGTGTCCCATATAGTGCCAATCATGGTGTTTCCCATATAGCACCGATCATGGTGTGTCCCATATAGTGCCGATCATGGTGTGTCCCATATAGTGCCGATCATGGTGTGTCCCATATAGTGCCTATCATAGTGCTACCATACAGTGCCGATCATGGTGTGTCCCATATAGTGCCGATCATAGTGTGTCCCATATAGTGCCTATCATAGTGCTACCATACAGTGCCGATCAGGGTGTGTCCCATACAGTGCCGATCATGGTGTGTCCCATATAGTGCCAATCATGGTGTGTCCCATATAGTGCCGATCATAGTGCTACCATACAGTGCCGATCATGGTGTGTCCCATATAGCACCGATCATGGTGTGTCTCATACAGTGCCGATCATGGTGTGTCCCATACAGTGCCGATCATGGTTTGTCCCATACAGTGCCAATCATGGTGTGTCCCATATAGTGCCGATCATAGTGCTACCATACAGTGCCGATCATGGTGTGTCCCATACAGTGCCAATCATGGTGTGTCCCATATAGCACCGATCATGGTGTGTCTCATACAGTGCCGATCATGGTTTGTCCCATACAGTGCCAATCAGGGTGTGTCCCTTATAGTGCCGATCATGGTGTGTCCCATATAGTGCCGATCATGGTGTGTCCCATATAGTGCCGATCATGGTGTGTCCCATATAGTGCCAATCATGGTGTGTCCCTTATAGTGCCGATCATGGTGTGTCCCATATAGTGCCGATCATGGTTTGTCCCATATAGTGCCAATCATGGTGTGTCCCATATAGTGCCAATCATGGTGTTTCCCATATAGCACCGATCATGGTGTGTCCCATATAGTGCCGATCATGGTGTGTCCCATATAGTGCCGATCATGGTGTGTCCCATATAGTGCCGATCATGGTGTGTCTCATACAGTGCCGATCATGGTGTGTCCCATATAGTGCCTATCATAGTGCTACCATACAGTGCCGATCATGGTGTGTCCCATATAGTGCCGATCATAGTGTGTCCCATATAGTGCCTATCATAGTGCTACCATACAGTGCCGATCAGGGTGTGTCCCATACAGTGCCGATCATGGTGTGTCCCATATAGTGCCAATCATGGTGTGTCCCATATAGTGCCGATCATAGTGCTACCATACAGTGCCGATCATGGTGTGTCCCATACAGTGCCAATCATGGTGTGTCCCATATAGCACCGATCATGGTGTGTCTCATACAGTGCCGATCATGGTGTGTCCCATACAGTGCCGATCATGGTTTGTCCCATACAGTGCCAATCAGGGTGTGTCCCTTATAGTGCCGATCATGGTGTGTCCCATATAGTGCCGATCATGGTGTGTCCCATATAGTGCCAATCATGGTGTGTCCCATATAGTGTCGATCATGGTGTGTCCCATATAGTGCCGATCATAGTGCTACCATACAGTGCCAATCATGGTGTATCCCATATAGCACCGATCATGGTGTGTCTCATACAGTGCCGATCATGGTGTGTCCCATACAGTGCCGATCATGGTTTGTCCCATACAGTGCCAATCAGGGTGTGTCCCTTATAGTGCCGATCATGGTGTGTCCCATATAGTGCCAATCATGGTGTGTCCCTTATAGTGCCGATCATGGTGTGTCCCATATAGTGTCGATCATGGTGTGTCCCATATAGTGCCGATCATAGTGCTACCATACAGTGCCGATCATGGTGTGTCTCATACAGTGCCGATCATGGTGTGTCCCATACAGTGCCGATCATGGTGTGTCTCATACAGTGCCGATCATGGTGTGTCCCATATAGTGCCGATCATGGTGTGTCCCATATAGTGCCGATCATGGTGTGTCCCATATAGTGCCGATCACAGTGCTACTATACAGTGCCGATCATGGTGTGTCCCATATAGAGCCGATCATGGTGTGTCCCATACAGTGCCAATCATGGTGTGTCCCATACAGCGCTGATCATGGTGTGTTTCGTACAGTGCCCACTACACTGTGCAGCAATGCCAGCCACATTCTGCCTTTTTGTAGGTCAAGTCCCACTATGCCCCTATGCCGACTTAACTACGTGTCCCACACAGTGCCAGTGACATTATACTCATACAGAGTGATCCGTTAACCATACTGTCTTCATCTAGTGCCAGCCACAATGTGTCCCATACAATGCCAACCACCCTGTGCTTAAATACTGTAATGGCCCATCCACAGTATGCTCCCATATCGCACCAGCCACGGTGTGCCCCATATAGTGCCTACTGCCCTGCTCCCATTCAGTGCCAGCCACATTCTGCCCCCTTTCAGGGTGCGCCACACTGTGCTGACATTCAGTGCCCACTTTCTCCCCTTCTTACCAGTTGACAGACAGGACTGAATAATGTGCAGTAATTGGGGTCGTGTATCACGCTGCAGCGTCCGTCACCCTCATATATCGCCCCCAGTATCTGCAGGTAGATATGGGGCAGGTGGGGTGATAAGTGTCTCTCCTGCTCCTGGCAGCGGCTCGCTCATCACTCTTCTCTCCTGGTGTTTCCGCTGCTCTGATCCTCTGGCAGCGGCGCACATGACCTGTTTTCTCAGCTGGGAAGCGTCGGCTCCGTTTCATCTGGACAATTTTGCCCGGTTTACAAATATGCAAAGTATAGGCAAATAAACAGCAAGACATCTGAGGCGCGAGGCGCAACAAGGGGAGCTTTATGGACGTTTCCTGTGGCAACCAAATACCGTGGAAGCAGAACGGAAGCGGATAAAATTAGAAGCAGGTGTTTAGGAAGAAAGCTGAGTGCAAGCAAAACAGGAATATTTGTGGTGGATCGCTCATTACTGGCTCTCCGCAGCTGCGGTTCAAAAATAGGGGTCTGTGTTTTAGAACAGCGCCACCCTTGTCTGTCTGGTTGTGTCTGGTATTGTAGCTTAGCTGCATTTAAGTGAATGGGGCTTTGCTACAATACCAGACACACCCGATGGACCAGAGGCTCCATGTCCGCGGGCATCCCGTTCGCGAGCTGTCCGATGTGCTGAACACGGCACGCTGACATGTGTCGTTGTCATCCCAACATCGGACAACATTAAGACGCGCCGCCATCTTTTTTACTCGGACTATTCGCCTTGAATTAAAAAAGCCCATTTACACAACTGTTCAAATAAACCGATGCTATTACCGCCCGAAAATCAGAGAAAAGTGTTGTCCGTGCGCCATGTGCCCCCACGGAGAGAAGAATACGTCCTCCCCTTTGTATGAATCGGACACGACCTCTTCAGGCAGATTTAAAATGACAGATGCGATCTTGGCCAGAGGAACTCAGACCTGCTGGTAAACCTGCGACTATCCTGCGATTACGGTGCATTTTGCAAGAATAACGCGTCACATCTCTATTATCACACGCGGTTTTTACACGCTTGAAAATTTCATGTCATTTCAATAAGGAAAATAAAGAATTGCATCAAACTTGTGTGGAAATCGCGCCGGCCTGCGAGTGCGGGGCTACAGAAAATAACGGAGGATATCGTCCCCAAGAATAGATCACTGCAAGAGGAAAATCACGCATGTACACAGACCCATTGAAAACAATGGAGTTTACTTCCTACGAGCCTTCAAGCGTTTTTCAACACACAAAACTCACACTTCTTCCACCATAACACCCAACCATGATGTTGTCTCCATCATAACCCCCAACCATGATGTCCTCTCCATCATATCCCTTAACTATGATTTCCTCTCTATCATAGCCCCCAACCATGATGTCCTCCCTATCATAGCCCCCAACCATGATGTCCTCTCCATCATATCCCTTAACTACGATTTCCTCTCTATCATAGCCCCCAACCATGATGTCCTCTCTATCATAGCCCCCAACCATGATGTCCTCTCCATCATAGCCCCCAACCATGATGTCCTCTCCATCATAGCCCCCAACCATGATGTCCTCTCCATCATAGCCCCCAACCATGATGTCGTCTCCACCATAACCCCCAACCATGATGTCCTCTCCATCACATCCCTTAACTATGATTTCCTCTCTATCATAGCCCCCAACCATGATGTCCTCTCTATCATAGCCCCCAACCATGATGTCCTCTCCATCATAGCCCCCAACCATGATGTCCTCACTATCATAGCCCCCAACCATGATGTCCTCTCCATCATAGCCCCCAACCATGATGTCCTCTCCA
Organism: Eleutherodactylus coqui; assembly: GCF_035609145.1. Lineage (NCBI taxonomy): Eukaryota > Metazoa > Chordata > Amphibia > Anura > Eleutherodactylidae > Eleutherodactylus > Eleutherodactylus coqui. Next base: position 7,897,541 of record NC_089839.1, read on the forward strand.
TCATAGCCCCCAACCATGATGTCCTCTCCATCATATCCCTTAACTATGATTTCCTCTCTATCATAGCCCCCAACCATGATGTCCTCTCTATCATAGCCCCCAACCATGATGTCCTCTCCATCATAGCCCCCAACCATGATGTCCTCTCCATCATAGCCCCCAACCATGATGTCCTCTCCATCATAGCCCCCAACCATGATGTCCTCTCCATGATAACCCCCAACCATGATTTTCCCTCCACCAGAACCCCCAACCATGATGTCCTCTCCACCATAAACCCCAACCTTGATATCAAAAAGCATAGACATGGTAGGATTAATTTGCATTTAAAACAATACCAGAACTGGATGAGTTGGTCACTAAATAATTAATGCCCATTTACACTGGACGAGTGTTGGGCAAACGATGCTCGACACTCGTCCCTGTGTCTCCGCGCTCCAGTGCTCCTTTTAACCAACTCAATACAGACATCCTTATACTGAAAAACGACTGATTGGCCCACATACCTCAGATAGGACTGTTCCCACCCTAAACACATCAAAAAGTCCATTGTCTACAACCGAGCCATCAGATACAACCGGATCTGCTCCAACCCAACAGACAGAGAGGTGGAAATTCTGCGGCGGGATTTCCTGCAGAATTTCTGCCCCTGCCCGCCTGCATAGAATAGGTTCCCTGTTGGTCCACACCTGAGATCGCAGGCTGCTTTCAGCTCTACTTCCTGTCCAGGGAGACTTACCTCTTCAGAACCAAGCGAGCAGATACGGCCTTTTACTGCTCATTATACTCCACCTGAGATCCGTCCACGGGGATTACAATACTACCAGACTGCTACTGACGAGATGGAAAGCTGTTACCCTCCGTGGATCTTGGTGCATCATCTGAACAGAAAAGTTAGAGATTTGCTGTTGCCCTTCATTAAGGTGTTTGGCGATCAAAATTTTTGTTTGCTTTTGTGGCTGAACCCATTCGCCGAGTGACGAGTGAGTCTACTGGAAGTCTTCCACCGCCCTATGTGGTTCCGCGAAGTCTCTCCCCAGCCTACCTACAGAGACTCAGGGAATTTAGGCAGGGGCCCCTATTGGAGAGAAGAGCTGTGCCAGAGTGTCTCAAACCCCCAACCACGCTGAGCGAGAAGGCAGTAAGGAAGTTTCCGTTCCTCGTCCGGTCACTACGTGGTGCTAATAGACTCTTATACAGAGACTGTTGAAGTCTTAAAAATGTTTGCTTTGTTCTTTTTCTAGGACTTTCTGAAGAAGACTTCTGTTTGTCTTCATTCACTGCGCTGTTATTAGCCCCAAAAGGACTTGGAAAAAGGCTCCCTTTTTTCATAGAAGCAAAAGTTTGTTGCAAATGTGCTTTATATTGCACTTATCTACTAATGTTATGTAATGTTTAAGCAATTGTGCAGGGGGGGGGTAAAGAAAGAGTGTCTAAGTAAAGTTTGCTTGCCTCTCTCATGTATGCTTGTTGAAGTCATTGTATGCAAATCGAGTGGGAGTTTCCTTATCTGCAAGTCTTCCTAGGTGTGTAAGTGTGCCAGCATGTTTCTTTACCTGTCCCAGGGGAAGCATCCACAATATACATCTTCCTTTTCACTCAGTTAGGACTGTTTACCTAAGGTTACTACCCTTCATGAGATAGTCTTCTGGAATAGTGATGATGATTCATTCCACTTTTTCTGTGTTAATACTACCAGTCAACCCTTTCTCAGTTTTGTGACTAGTAGCGGCGTGATGCTTTATTTCTCTTTCTACTAGTCCTTGGGAAGAAGAATTATGTACATGCCCCATGGCAATGTTAGTGCATCCTGGATTCTGTCCAGCCTAACAGATTTTTGTGGTAATGGCCATACCACTTCCCGCACTCGTCGTCATAAAAAGTAATGCTAGACACAAAACGTGATGTCAAAAGTAGTCTTAGTACACTTTGATGGGTAAGCTCTAAATAGCACCAGAGGGTGATTTGTGTTTAGAGTTTTGCCTTGTACACTCAGTGTCTGTGTAGATTGTGCCCCAGATGTTATTGTGTAGGACACTGAAAGCTAGCTCACTCTGAACAATTGCACTCTGTTTAAGAGGCTCCGGGGTCAGCTTGTTTTTAAGTAGGGGGGAACTGTAGTGGCCCAGTACAACAGGGCCCCTCCTTAATGATGTGTATGTTCAGTCTTGTGTTTCCAGTGTCTTTCATGTTGCAAGAATGGTGTGCATTGCATAGCTGCAGCACTGAAAGAGTTAAGTGTCTGGTATGTGTATGACTGTCTGGCTTTGTATCTTTTTGTCCATTTTGATGATGCTTGATATATCTGTTCTGAGTCTGCACGATAGTGAGAAACAGCAGCTGAGAGAGTTCGGTTCTGGTTCTGTTGGAGAGAGGAGTGTAAGGCAGCTGTCTGTGGATACCTTCAACTCACAGAATGGAGGAGGCCGAGAGGATGGCCTAGTGAATGAGTGTCCTGTCACATCACTTGTCAAAAAGCTGCAGAAATTATTTATTGTTCATGAAGTTAAGTAAAACGACCGGTCGCCCATCCGTTTCCAGAGGCTGTGTGTGTGTGGATTTACTCCATCACCCAGGAATCCCCTCATGGAAGCTACACAGGAGAGGATTTACTCTGCCATCCATGAATTCCCCCACTGTGGAAGAAACGGTGGCATCACGAGACAAAACACAACCCAAGGTAATCCATTTTTTGGGTTCCCCTTGATTAAACTGCCCTCAGCCCTTGGACTTGTCACCGGTTACCCTACGGGTGGGAGACTGTAGAGCCACCATGACAAGGCCCAAACCCTACCCTGCTGTTTCCTAGGCCGTGGCCCGCTCCTCAGTCACTGCAAGGGAGGCAAAAGGCAGACAGCAGATGCATGGCAAGGCAGGGATCCTGGGTGCCTGAAAGTTGTTTGCATCAAGGTATGGCTCACAATAAGCAGTGTTTCTTGAGATCACATTTGTCAGTAACCAGGCTTTGCGGGCCTTTATTTAATGACTATAGCACCTGGAAAACCTGCACTGCCAATCACATCTCCTTAATAGAAACACTTTTGGCCAATTAGGTCTTGAAGAAAGCACTAACAGAGAGGTTCACTTACTTTTTCTCCCCACTGTGGATGATTACTTAATACTCTCAATGAAAGACATGAGCAGTACAACTGTCTGCGTGTTATTAGTTACATTGTGTTTGTCTATACTTGTGACTTGGAAACAATCAAACTACATTTTATTAGTAATCTCTACAGAGAGATCCAAAGGGTTCACTTACTTTTTCTTACAATTGTGCAATGACAGAATGTGTTGCACCTTTTTTTCACCTAATTTGTGACAGAATTTCCCCCAGAATTTAACATGGTGAATCATTTGATTTCCTGGTTATTGTAGTGAACCTCATCATTACATCCAACTCAACCTCCAGGAGAGCAGCTAGGAGGGTTCTCCGGGGCTTTTGCCGGGGGGCACCCAACCAGCTACTCTAATATGTTCAGGGTAATTAGATAAAGATTTTGGGCAATAAACTGAATCTTTGCCCCAGATGATGGAAAACAGATACATTACACCTCTGTTTCTGCTCCCCATCCCTGCGGGGTGGGGGTAACGCTGCATCCTACAGGCAGTAAGCAGCTTCCACGCCTGATACAATGCTCTCTGAATTCCCAGAAGAGTAAGCCCGTCAACAATACCCAACATACAAGTTCTGGGACTAAGACCAATATCCACAGGATTTCTTTATCTCCAATACCCCATTCCAAGACTCCCACAACTTTACCCAATCCCCGACCAGAATCATCAGATCTGCACCATCCGTGTAACATCGGGGAGGCTGAGTTTAGTCTGATACCCATGTTATACCACTTTAATGGAGCCCGATAAACTCTCTGCACTAAATACAACTGATACTTGTTGACTCTCAGCTAGAGATATCATTGGGATCGGACACAACACTGCGGCCCGATTATCTTCACTACGGGCCCTTTCCCACGAGTGTATATCGGCCCGCTGTTTTCACGGTCAGCCAATATACGCTGTGATCTGATGCATTGGATTTCAATGCATCAGATCACATGGCTGTAATCCTGTGACGTAAAACGTAACGGCATGGCAGCCTCAACGGCAGGCTCAGTGGCATGGCAGCCTCAATGGCAGGCTCAGTGGCATGGCAGCCTCGGGATATATGCACCGGGGCCCATGCTGTGTGAACGGGCACACAAACATTAGATTTGTGCGCCCGTTCACAAGCTTTTACGCCTCAGATGGTAGCATATATATCGTCCGGCCGTGAAAACGGCGGCCGATATATGCTTGTGGGAATGAAGCCTAATACGGCTGTAATCTTCTTCCCAACCCCTCGTAGCTCCAGAACACCCAACAAGGTTAAATAAAGAGTGTTGAATAGAGATGAGCGAACACCAAAATGCTCGGGTGCTCGTTACTCGAGTCGAACTTCCCGCGATGCTCGAGGGTTCGTTTCGAGTAACGAACCCCATTGAAGTCAATGGGCGACCCGAGCATTTTTGTATATCGCCGATGCTCGCTAAGGTTTTCATTTGTGAAAATCTGGGCAATTCAAGAAAGTGATGGGAACGACACAGAAACGGATAGGGCAGGCGAGGGGCTACATGTTGGGCTGCATCTCAAGTTCCCAGGTCCCACTATTAAGCCACAATAGCGGCAAGAGTGCCCCCCCCCCCCCCCCCAACAATTTTTACTTCTGAAAAACCCTCATTAGCAATGCATACCTTAGCTAAGCACCACACTACCTCCAACAAAGCACAATCACTGCTTGCATGACACTCCGCTGCCACTTCTCCTGGGTAACATGCTGCCCAACCCCCCATTTCAGTAATAGTAGCAGTCAAGACAGGCCCCGGTAACAATTCCAAAGCAGCAGTATAGGGGGAGCACAGTATTAGTTCCATTTCAGTAGTAGTTGCAGTCTAGACAGGCCCCAGTAACATATCACTAGCAGCAGTATAGGGGGAGCACAGTATTAGTTCCATTTCAGTAGTAGTAGCAGTCAAGACAGGCCACAGTAACAATTCCCGTTGCAGCAGTTTAGGGAGATAACAGTCTCTTTCACATTTCAGTAGTTGCAGTATAGACAAGGCCCCAGTTACATTTATGTAGCAAAAGTGTAGGCCAACCCCACACACCTTGCTGTACCATGAGTGCAGGCAAAGCCCATAAAAATTACTAGGATTACACTGTTGGCGAGGGCCCAAAAAAATTGGTGTACCAACAGTACTAATGTACCTCAGAAAAATTGCCCATGCCCAACCAAGAGGGCAGGTGAAACCCATTAATCGCTTTGGTTAATGTGGCTTAATTTGTAACTAGGCCTGGAGGCAGCCCAGTTAAAATAAAAATTGGTTCAGGTGCAAGTTTCAACGCTTTAATGAGAATTGAAACGTATAAACATTGTTTACAAAAGTAATATGACTAAGCCTTGTGGGCCTAAGAAAAATTGCCCGTTCGGCGTGATTACGTGAGGTTTCAGGAGGAGGAGCAGGAGGAGGAGGATGAATATAATACACAGATTGATGAAGCTAAAAGGTCCCCGTTTTTTATGGTGATAGAGAACGATGCTTCCATCCGCGGGTGCAGCCTACGTATTGTTTAGGTACCGCTGCTGTCCGCTGGTGGAGAAGAGAAGTCTGGGGAAATCCAGGCTTTGTTCATCTTGATGAGTGTAAGCCTGTCGGCACTGTTGGTTGACAGGCGAGTACGCTTATCCGTGATGATTCCCCCAGCCGCACTAAACACCCTCTCTGACAAGACGCTAGCCGCAGGGCAAGCAAGCACCTCCAGGGCATACAGCGCGAGTTCAGGCCACGTGTCCAGCTTCGACACCCAGTAGTTGCACGGAGCAGAGGCGTCACGGAGGACGGTCGTGCGATCGGCTACGTGCTCCCTCACCATCCTTTTACAGTGCTCCCGCCGACTCAGCCTTGACTGGGGAGCGGTGACACAGTCTTGCTGGGGAGCCATAAAGCTGTCAAAGGCCTTGGAGAGTGTTCCCCTGCCTGCGCTTTACATGCTGCCTCATCTCCGCGCCTCCCCTGCTACCTGGCCCTCGGAACTGCGCCTTCTGCCACTAGCGCTGTCGGATGGCAATTTTACCATCAGTTTGTCCGCCAGGGTCCTGTGGTATAGCATCACTCTCGAACCCCTTTCCTCTTTGGGTATGAGAGTGGAAAGGTTCTCCTTATACCGTGGGTCCAGCAGTGTGTACACCCAGTAATCCGTAGTGGCCAGAATGCGTGTAACGCGAGGGTCACGAGGAAGGCATCCTAACATGAAGTCCGCCATGTGTGCCAGGGTACCTGTACGCAACACATGGCTGTCCTCACTAGGAAGATCACTTTCAGGATCCTCCTCCTCCTCAGGCCATACACGCTGAAAGGATGACAGGCAAGCAGCATGGGTACCCTCAGCAGTGGGCCAAGCTGTCTCTTCCCCCTCCTCCTCATGCTCCTCCCCCTCCTCCTCCTCCTCAACACGCTGAGATATAGACATGAGGGTGCTCTGACTATCCAGCGACATACTGTCTTCCCCCGCCTCCGTTTCCGAGCGCAAAGCGTCTGCCTTTATGCTTTGCAGGGAACTTCTCAAGAGGCATAGCAGAGGAATGGTGACGCTAATGATTGCGGCATCGCCGCTCACCATCTGGGTAGACTCCTCAAAGTTTCCATGGACCTGGCAGATGTCTGCCAACCGGGCCCACTCTTCTGTAAAGAATTGAGGAGGCTGACTCCCACTACGTCGCCCATGTTGGAGTTGGTATTCCACTATAGCTCTACGCTGCTCATAGAGCCTGGCCAACATGTGGAGCGTAGAGTTCCACCGTGTGGGCACGTCGCACAGCAGTCGGTGCACTGGCAGATTAAACCGATGTTGCAGGGTCCGCAGGGTGGCAGTGTCCGTGTGGGACTTGCGGAAATGTGCGCTTAGCCGGCGCACCTTTCCGAGCAGGTCTGACAAGCGTGGGTAGCTTTTCAGAAACCGCTGAACCACCAAATTAAAGACGTGGGCCAGGCATGGCACGTGCGTGAGGCTGCCGAGCTGCAGAGCTGCCACCAGGTTACGGCCGTTGTCACACACAACCATGCCCGATTGGAGGCTCAGCGGCGAAAGCCAGCGGTCGGTCTGCTCTGTCAGACCCTGCAGCAGTTCGTGGGCCATGTGCCTCTTCTCTCCTAAGCTGAGTAGTTTCAGCACGGCCTGCTGACGCTTGCCCACCGCTGTGCTGCCGTGCCGCGTGACACCGACTGCTGGCGACGTGCTGCTGTTGTCACATCTTGATTGCGAGACAGAGGTTGCGGAGGAGGAGGAGGGTGGATTAGTGGAGGAAGCATACACCGCCGCAGATACCAGCACCGAGCTGGGGCCCGCAATTCTGGGGGTGGGTAGGACGTGAGCGGTCCCAGGCTCTGACTCGGTCCCAGCCTCCACTAAATTCACCCAATGTGCCGTCAGGGAGCTATAGTGGCCCTGCCCGCCTGTGCTTGTCCACGTGTTCCTTGTTAAAGGGGTTGTCCCGCGGCAGCAAGTGGGTCTATACACTTCTGTATGGCCATATTAATGCACTTTGTAATGTACATTGTGCATTAATTATGAGCCATACAGAAGTTATAAAAAGTTTTTTACTTACCTGCTCCGTTGCTAGCGTCCTCGTTCCCATGGAGCCGACTAATTTTCGCCCTCCGATGGCCAAATTAGCCGCGCTTGCGCAGTCCGGGTCTTCTGCTTTCTTCAATGGGGCTCCGTGTAGCTCCGCCCCGTCACGTGCCGATTCCAGCCAATCAGGAGGCTGGAATCGGCAATGGACCGCACAGAAGAGCTGCGGTCCACGGAGGAAGAGGATCCCGGCGGCCATCTTCAGCAGGTAAGTATAGAAGTCACCGGAGCGCGGGGATTAAGGTAAGCGCTTAGCGGGGTTTTTTTTATGTCCCTGCATCGGGGTTGTCTCGCGCCGAACGGGGGGGGGGGGGGGGGTTGAAAAAAAAAAAAAACGTTTCGGCGCGGGACAACCCCTTTAAGTGGACCTTGGCAGTAACCGCGTTGGTGAGGGCGCGTACAATGTTGCGGGAGACGTGGTCGTGCAGGGCTGGGACGGCACATCGGGGAAAGTAGTGGCGACTGGGAACCGAGTAGCGCCGCCATCATATTTTGAAAGCCTCCGTTTCCACAAGCCTATACGGCAGCATCTCCAGGCTGATCAATTTGGCTATGTGCAAGTTTAACGCTTGAGCGTGCGGGTGCGTGGCGGTGTACTTGCGCTTGCGCTCAAACAGTTGTGCTAGCGACGGCTGGACGCTGCGCTGAGAGACATTGCTGGATGGGGCCGAGGACAGCGGAGGTGAGCGTGTGGGTGCAGGCTGGGAGACGGTCGTGCCTGTGTCCTGAGAGGGGGGTTGAATCTCAGTGGCAGGTTGGGGCACAGGGGGAGAGGCAGTGGTGCAAACCGGAGGCGGTGAATGGCCTTCGTCCCACCTTGTGGGGTGCTTGGCCATCATATGCCTGCGCATGCTGGTGGTGGTGGCTCCCCGGCTGATCTTGGCGCGACAAACCTTGCACACCACAGTTCGTCGGTCGTCTGCACTCTCAGTGAAAAACTGCCACACCTTTGAGCACCTCAGCCTCTGCAGGGTGGCATGGCGCGACGGGGCGCTTTGGGAAACAGTTGGTGGATTATTCGGTCTGGCCCTGCCTCTACCCCTGGCCACTGCACTGCCTCTTCCAACCTGCCCTGCTGCTGCCCTTGCCTCCCCCTCTGAAGACCTGTCCTCAGTAGGCTTAGCAAACCAGGTGGGGTCAGTCACCTCATCGTCCAGCTGCTCTTCCTCCAAATCCTCTGTGTGCTCCTCCCTCGGACTTACTGCCCTTACTACTACCTCACTGATAGACAACTGTGTCTCATCGTCATCGTCCTCCTCACCCACTGAAAGCTCTTGAGACAGTTGCCAGAAGTCCCCAGCCTCATCCCCCGGACCCCGGGAACTTTCCAAAGGTTGAACATCGGTCACGACAAACTCCTTCGGTGGGAGAGGAACCATTGCTGCCCAATCTGGGCAGGGGTCCGAGAACAGTTCCTGGGAGTCTGCCTGCTCCTCAGAATGTGTCATTTTTATGAAGTGAGGAGGCTGGGAGGAAGGAGGAGCAGCAGCCAGAGGATTCAGAGTTGCAGCAGTGGACGGCGCAGAATTCTGGGTGGTCGATAGATTGCTGGATGCACTTTCTGCCATCCAGGACAGGACCTGCTCACACTGCTCATTTTCTAATAAAGGTCTACCGCGTGGACCCATTAATTGTGAGATGAATGTGGGGACGCCAGAAACGTGCCTCTCTCCTAATCCCGCAGCAGTCGGCTGCAATACACTTGGACCAGTAGCTCGGCCTGTGACCACACCCTGACTTGGGCCTCCGCGTCCTCGCCCGCGTCCACGTCCTCTAGGCCTACCCCTACCCCTCAGCATGGTGTATTACGAGTAGAGCAGAAACAGAACGCTGTAATTAAATGTGCCGCTTATTGGCCTGTGGTTGGAGGCTGACTTCGCTTACGGAACGCACAGCAAAGCCAGGAAACAATTATGCGCAAGCCTGTAGTCATACCTAGGTGCGTATGACTGAACTGCTGGAATTCACAGCGCAGAACCAGTCAAGTGGCCAAAGGCCAGTGGTAGGCCTTAAGTATTTTGCTTCAATTTTTTAAAATGGTGAGGTGAAAAACCAGACAGACATCATATGCAGTGTATATATGTATACTCTTTCCCTCTGGCGGGATGACGGCGATCATGTAACGGACACAGCAGAGCCAGGAAACAATTATGCGCAAGGCTGGGTATTAATGAGCGACTACTACCCCCAGCACACACGCAGTAAACTGAAGACGGTCACAGGCAGGCCAAATATAGTATTTTTTTTACAATTTTTGGGAAAAAGCCCACTGCCTATATAGCCTGTATATGGATTTCCCTATTGTAGGATGACTGTGGTTATTGAAAACACAGTGCAGCCAGAACAAAATTATGCGCAAGGCTGGGTATTAATGAGCGACCACTACCCCCAGCAGACACGCCGTAAACTGAAGACGGTCACAGGCAGCCCAAATATAGTATTTTTTTCCAATTTTTTTGAAAAAGCCCACTGCCTATATAGCCAGTATATCTCTTTCCCTGTACCACTGTCCCTGCCTCAGCAGTACTGCCCCTACTGCAGACTGCGGACGCTATGGTCTGCACGCCCGATATACAAAAAAAAAAAAATTGTGCAAAACTGCTAAAAGCAGCCTCAACAGTACTGCACACGGTCAGATGTGGCCCTAAGAAGGACCGTTGGGGTTCTTGAAGACTAAAATACTCCTAACGCTCTCCATATAGCAGCAGCAGCATCAGCTGCACTTTCCCTGATCTGATCTCTGTCAGAATGCATCTGTGGCGAGCCGCGGGCGGGCAGATTTAAATACTCGGGTGTCATCTGATCTCCCCAGCCACTCACTGCAGGGGGGTGGTATAGGGCTGGAACTTCACAGGAGGAAGTTGTGATGCCTTCCCTGTGTTTCTATTGGCCAGAAAAGCGCGCTAACGTCTCAGAGATTAAAGTGAAAGTAACTCGAACATCGCGTGGTGCTCGTTACGAGTAACGAGCATCTCGAACACCCTAATGCTCGAACGAGTATCAAGCTCGGACGAGTACGCTCGCTCATCTCTAGTGTTGAACCTTTGATCCAAACCAGAGAGTTTTGCTGTATATGACCAATTCTTAGGAATGACTATTAATAGTAACTTCAACAAGGTCAGGCACCCAGGATCCCTGCCATTGTGTTAGATCAGTGGGGATCAGGCACCCAGGATCCCTGCCATCGTGTTAGATCAGTGGGGATCAGGCACCCAGGATCCCTGCCATTGTGTTAAATCAGCGAGGGTCAGGCACCCATGATCCCTGCCATTGTGTTAGATCAGTGGGGATCAGACACCCAGGATCCCTGCCATTGTGTTAGATCAGTGGGGATCAGGCACCCAGGATCCCTGCCATTGTGTTAGATCAGTGGGGATCAGGCACCCAGGATCCCTGCCATTGTGTTAAGTCAGCGAGGGTCAGGCACCCATGATCCCAGCCATTGTGTTAGATCAGCAGGGATCAGGCACCCAGGATCCCTGCCATTGTGTTAAATCAGCGAGGGTCAGGCACCCAGGATCCCTGCCATTGTGTTAGATCAGTGGGGATCAGGCACCCAGGATCCCTGCCATCGTGTTAGATCAGTGGGGTCAGGCACCCAGGATCCCTGCCATCGTGTTAGATCAGTGGGGGTCAGGCACCCATGATCCCTGCCATTGTGTTAGATCAGTGGGGATCAGACACCCAGGATCCCTGCCATTGTGTTAGATCAGTGGGGATCAGACACCCATGATCCCTGCCATTGTGTTAGATCAGTGGGGATCAGGCACCCATGATCCCTGCCATTGTGTTAGATCAGCAGGGATCAGGCACCCAGGATCCCTGCCATTGTCTTAGATCAGCAGGGATCAGGCACCCATGATCCCTGCCATTGTGTTAGATAAGCGGGGATCAGGCACCCAGGATCCCTGCCATTGTGTTAGATCAGTGGGGATCAGGCACCCAGGATCTCTGCCATTGTGTTAGATCAGCAGGGATCAGGCACCCAGGATCTCTGCCATTGTGTTAGATCAGTTGGGATCAGACACCCATGATCCCTGCCATTGTGTTAGATCAGTGGGGATCAGGCACCCATGATCCCTGCCATTGTGTTAGATCAGCAGGGATCAGGCACCCAGGATCCCTGCCATTGTCTTAGATCAGCAGGGATCAGGCACCCATGATCCCTGCCATTGTGTTAGATAAGCGGGGATCAGGCACCCAGGATCCCTGCCATTGTGTTAGATCAGTGGGGATCAGGCACCCAGGATCTCTGCCATTGTGTTAGATCAGCAGGGATCAGGCACCCAGGATCTCTGCCATTGTGTTAGATCAGTTGGGATCAGACACCCATGATCCCTGCCATTGTGTTAGATCAGTGGGGATCAGGCACCCATGATCCCTGCCATTGTGTTAGATCAGCAGGGATCAGGCACCCAGGATCCCTGCCATTGTCTTAGATCAGCAGGGATCAGGCACCCATGATCCCTGCCATTGTGTTAGATAAGCGGGGATCAGGCACCCAGGATCCCTGCCATTGTGTTAGATCAGTGGGGATCAGGCACCCATGATCCCTGCCATTGCTCTCATGCACTGAGCTGATTTCCGTAGGAAGCAGACGGCTCGGTTCCCGCTACAGTGTAAGTGTCCAAATATCTAACGTCTGTATTTTATAACATAGCAGCTAATGGAAACCTCCTCGAAAATATTCCTTTTCTTCAGAACTCAACCTTTATTAAAACTGCGACCACCTAAATGTTAGGAACCGCTCCCGGGGGACGGCTGAGATGGAAAACTCCCCTCCGCAGATGTAAATCGCAGAACACCTTGGTAGCTTTTATTTGTGCTTTGCACTCGTTACATTTCATGGAGACCGTCATGTAGGAAAACAAACAGGACGGTCGTCTCAATAAACGTTCCGCGGATATTCATTTCCTCCTGACATTCGCGCTGCATGCGCTTCGGGAGGCGGAATATTCTAGAGGAGCAGCTCCAGCGGCGGCGGATATTAAAGTCAGTGGCGCAGTCAGGCGGCGGGCACATTGTACCTGAGCAAATGGCAAATGTCAGGAAGATACCCCGATATACCACATCGGCTGAAAAGGATACAGAGCTGTATCTTCCATAGAGTCCCATTGTAATATATGGATGGTATAGGAGAGAGAGAGAGAGATAGGAGATATATAGATAGATAGATAGATAGATAGATAGATAGATAGATAGGAGATAGATAGATAGATAGATAGATAGATAGATAGATAGATAGATAGATAGATAGATAGATAGATAGATAGATATGAGATAGATAGATAGATAGATATGAGATAGATAGATATGAGATAGTTATGAGATAGATATGAGATAGATAGATAGATAGATAGGAGATAGATATGAGATAGATAGATAGATATGAGATAGATAGATAGATATTAGATAGATAGATATGAGATAAATAGATAGGAGATAGATAGATATTAGATAGATAGATAGATAGATAGATAGATAGATAGATAGATATGAGATAGATAGATAGATAGATAGATAGATAGATAGATAGATAGATAGATAGATAGATAGATAGATATGAGATACATAGATAGAGAGATAGATAGATATGAGATAGATAGATATGAGATACATAGATAGAGAGATAGATAGATATGAGATAGATAGATAGATAGATAGATAGATAGATAGATATGAGATAGATAGATAGATAGATAGATAGATAGATAGGGGATAGATATGAGATAGATAGATAGATATGAGATAAATAGATAGGAGATAGATAGATATTAGATAGATAGATAGATAGATAGATAGATATGAGATAGATAGATAGATAGATATGAGATAGATAGATGGAGAGATAGATAGATATGAGATAGATAGATATGAGATACATAGATAGAGAGATAGATAGATATGAGATAGATAGATAGATATGAGATAGATAGATAGATAGATAGATAGATAGATAGATAGATAGATAGATAGATAGATAGATAGATAGATAGATAGATAGATAGGGGATAGATAGATAGATATGAGATAGATAGATAGATAGATAAATAGGAGATAGATAGATAGATAGATAGATAGATAGATAGATATGAGATAGATAGATAGATAGATATGAGATAGATAGATAGATAGATAGATAGATAGATAGATAGATAGGAGATAGATAGGAGATAGATAGATAGATAGATAGATAGATAGATAGATAGATAGGAGATAGATAGATATTAAACAGACATTCTATTAGCGTCTCCAGTGATTAATCTGAGAAAGACAGTTATTAAGGAGTTAGAAAAATACATCAAATATAGACAGAATCTTTGCACCCCCGCCCAGTACACCGGGGTGGAGGAGTTGTGATTTAGGGTGTTCCTGTCACCCTCCATCCTGCCTTTTTGTATATCTGCAGGGCCTGAGGGTGATCAGCCACTTTTGACTCTTCTGTTGGCTCTGGTAGACGCTCCGTTGTCACATCGGTTCGGGCCGCCGGCCAAGGTGAAGTGAGAGGCTGCCACCAGAGACAACGGGCTATTGTGAGCGGATGTTGTGCTGCCTCTTTCCAGTGTTTACTACTACGGCCTAAAATTATCCCGGACCCGGAGACACAGGCGCTGCTTTATTTCAGGGCGCAGATTGCGGTATTCTCCCATCACCACCTACCTCACAAGCCAAAATTAAACTGTGGCCAGAAAATCAACCGCAGTTTTTCTATTTTGGACGAGTTGATGACCAAACCTCAGATAGAATGGAACTGTTCAGAGGTTTTGTTGCAGGTATTCCGTTTCTTCTGCACACATCGCCCATTCACCGAAGAGCTGACAATGATCGGTCTTGTCCGTCAGGGTGCTGCTGTTATTAATGGCAAGAAGCGAAGTAAACTCTACGGAAATCTGACAGACCCCGTTATTAGTCGGCCGGAGTCACCGGGATCCAACGCTCTGAGCGGAGATACTGCAGGGTGTCGGGCGCAGCAGAGGAGCCCCAGGAGTGCTAATGTATGGGGCGTTCCACCTGCATCCGCCATAGAAGTCTGAGAAGCAAGAAAAGTCAAAGGCACCACTAAGTATTGCTGGGCACTTCTTGTCTCTTAAAGGGATTGTGTTGTCACATGTATAAGCTGCCCGCACAGCTCTACCGGCACATGAAACAGTCTGTGTGCAAGAACAGGAAGATACAGCATTATAGCAAAAACTTACCGTACTTTTGTTCTTTCGCGCCTTCTATGGTAATGACCGGCCTCGAGTCACGGAGGGGGCCGCTGGGGCCTCGAGTCACGGAGGGGGCCGCTGGGGCCTCGAGTCATGGAGGGGGCCGCTGGGGCCTCGAGTCATGGAGGGGGCCGCTGGGGCCTCGAGTCATGGAGGGGGCCGCTGGGGCCTTGAGTCACGGAGGGGGCCGCTGGGGCCTTGAGTCACAGAGGGGTCTGCTGGAGCCCCGAGTCACAACATCCTCTTATTATGCACACTCCCATCTACACCCCAGCCGCCTCCACAAGCTGCTGACATCAGTGCAAGCCACGGAGAAGTCCTGCAGTTGCGTTGTGTGGCCCTCTGTCCCAGTGGAGTACATGCACCCATGCACAGTGTGCCACTAAGGCGAGGGTGTAGGCACCTCTATTTCAGTGCACATGTTCGTTCCCGCTGGGACAGAGGGCCATGCAATTATATCGGCCGCAGAGGGAGGAGGCCGAGACATGGAAAGAGGTGTGCATTATAAGAGGATGGTGTAACTCAGGCCCATTTATTGAAGGCCCCGGCCCTTTATTAGAGCCCCCGCCCCTCTATTAGAGCCGCCCACTCTCTCATTATTGGCGCTTTGTATGGAAATTCTCTCTGTCATCCCGGAGCATAAAATCACGTGACAAGTTTTCCGTGGATCAGTTTCAGTGTGAATCGACATTAGATGGGAAAATCCAGCGATCGGAGCGACTTCCAACGAGGCCGGTCATCAGTGCTGGACTAGCCAGGGTCTCACCGCCAACCGCGGGGGGTTTCTTGTGTAATGATGTGGAGAGTATATAGAGAATGGCGCGATCAAGGAAAACATCCAGCGAGAGGGGATCCTGCGGACGGAAACAACTCATCACTGAAAGGGGTCGGAGGAGGATGTCAGGAATCGTTCTGACCAACAGGCTGCACAGTCAGCTGAATACAACGCTGGAGCTCCAACTAACGTGTCCGAACGCACAACTCGCCGTTCCTCCGCACGGATGGGCAATGTGTAAGACAACCTGTTCCAGCGCCATTGTGTCTGAGGTTTCCCACGCACGGCCGAGTGCAATATCTAGCCATGAAACTCATCCCGATATCGCGCTCATGGGCGTGCAATGTACTGGCGGATACGAGGTGCTGCTGTGTCAAAAACACCTCCCATCAGTTCAGTGAGGTTGCAACCCTCCAGCGCGGCTATCAGCTGTGGCGGAGGATCTGCAACTGTTTCCCACAGCTTTCAATGGAGAACATCACAGAGCACTTGTGGGCCGTATGATGTGTTTGCCAGCCCATTAAAAAAACTATGGGCGATGCGTTCCTATGGAACGCCCGAAGATAGGACATGCCGCAAATTGTTTCCTGCAGTGTGATGTGTTGCAGGAAAAAAATCACTCATGTATATGACCCAATTCCATGATCAAGAGAAACAGAAAGACTCCAGGGGGCAAAAGAGCGCAAAACTTGTATCACTGAGCAGCAGAAAAAGATCTCCTTTCAAATGGAACCAGAATTCTGTTGCTGATAGGAGGGCAGAATTTGGCACAAGCAGCATGTATCGCTGACCCCTTCCTGTCAGCCGGTCAGAACATGTCAGCACCGCCATCTAATCTGCAGCAACTACAAGAAGCTTCCTGTCCGCAGGGGCCGATATTCCTGCAGAACAATTTCATCACGATGAATTACTGCGAATCTGAAGCCCAGAGGGGGACGGACGCCCTACTAGATGGGGGTCTTCTAAATGGGCCGTTCAGTGTACATATTAATCATAATCATCATTTTTCTATCTAAAAATCCCCAAAAGTTCCACAAATTCTTTAACATTTCTGGGATTTGGTGCAACTTTTTGAGATTTTGACTTCCATCTAGCAATTCCTTAGAAGGCCGTGGCTTTCTAGGAACTTTCTAGGGAAGACTTTCGTACTGTGTGTCCCCGGAAATGGCGGTCTACCCTGCATGGAGATGATGACTGCACTGTAACTAACTGTGAACTTTGGTCGGATCTCGGTAGAACTATCTCCAAATTTTTTTTTTCACAAGTAAACTAGACCTTGCTCTTAAGACACAGCTCTGTGAAATGTGGCCAGGAGCCCAGTATAAATAAAGGCATTGTGTTTTGTGATTTTGTCCAAAGCTATGACCAACTCAACACTTTGGCAGCGGCCGTGGAATGTGAATATAAACTTGTAAAACTCCACATAAAAGTTTTAAACAAGTTCACACATCTGCAGTGTCATGGGGGGTATTACATAATATTTACCATTACAGTCATGTTTGCACTCCACCTACTATGTGCTGGAGGAAAGTTTGCTGCTGCGGTCAGGAGAACGTTTTTGGATTAGGCTCTGGTCACATCACATTAGAGCCCTAGGGTTATTGTATACCTCGGGCGTATACATCAAACATATCCATAGGGCTCCATTCACCCAATGGAGTCCAGAGGAGTCTACTTTTGGCATCCGTTGGGCTGGCATCCATCGGCATACCTTTTTTGCCTTTGTGGAAAGCGTGGTAGACGACATTGTTTGAGCTTAATCAGACTGTCTGCATTTGTTTTCTTATGCGCATAATGGGCCGAAACGAAACCATCGATTTCAATGGTTTCCCTTTTTTACTAGCGGTATTCTCGCCCGTTAAAAGTACGTTAAAAGGACCTACCTTCCAGCTTTTTTTAAGAACGCGCACAGTTTGAAAAGTAAAAAAAAAAGATTTTTCCCTTTTTCATGCGCTACTACGCTCCGTAGCAGCGAGCATTGGTGCGCATACACCCGTGTGATGAAGCCCTTCTAGACAGAGACATCCTGCATATGTCAGATATCCCCTCAGTGTGCACTTCCAATGAAGTGATTTGAGCGATCTTCCTGCCTATAGTTGTGTAGTGTACAGAAGTTAATGTGCCCGTGTTCTGGAAGTTTCCGGATGGTCTATGTAGTCTTGTTTCTTCTATGCATATGAATATGATGTGTATTGGATCTTTGCAGCACTGAATTGGTTACAGTCTGGGTTATGTCTGGAAAAGTATCTATTTGTATGTCATGTGACCTTGTTTTATATATGTGTGTGCAAGGTGCATGAAGTGGTTAGTTTGTGGAGAGAGGAGTCAGTGAATAGTGAGCTAGGGCTGGACTAGGGCAGTAATCGGAAACCTTCAGTCTGAGAACAAGAAGAGATGGAAGAGGCCACGCGGATACCCCTTTAATGCTGCGAACCCCTTCTTCCCCTTTTCCTGTTTCAACAAGTGGAGTTTTCCCGCCGTGTGTTGGTGGAGTTTCTCAAGAGTCGGTGTCCGGGACCATGGAACCACAGATAACGAGGCCTGTGTAAGTCGCCCTGTTTCCCATGTTTCCTCCCAGTCGCTTCACGTATTCTGAACCCTTGAGACCAGCAACATACTTAGCTGCACCCGGCCTCCCCTCTGTCTGCAGCTTTGCAGACTTTATGGACTGGGTAATTACCCAGCCTCTGCAACTAAGGAGCTTGACTCCCCATAATAAGGCCTGGAGTGGAGGGAGTGGAATGGACAGCCCCACTACCGAGCCTGCCATCCAGTCCCAAAAAACCAAGCCCAAACACACTTTACCAAAGCATCTCCAGCAACTACCTTTCCTGGAGATCACATCCCTGGTTTTCTCCCGTGTCCCACGCTGTGAGACACGAACTCCCTTCATACCCACTGGGCGTAACACCTGAACCGAGGTGAAACATGCCGACCTTCCATTATTAACCTCTTCAGTGTCTTACAATGTAAAGAGCACATTCTCATCGGTAGAGGTCCAAATGCTGGGACCAGCACTGATCCCAAGAACGGAGGTCTCCACATAAATGGCGTAGTGGTTGCGCATGAATGGTGCTGCTCCTTTAATTTCAATGCAATTTTCAGAATTTGCAGAGCACTTGCACTCGACTATTTCCGATGCTCCCATTGAAATGAATGGAGTGGCAGCATGTATGTACAGTGCCATGCCATTCATTTCAATAGGAGCACTGGATATTGCTGAGCACTTGTATTCAGCTATATCTGGGGCTGCCATTGAAATAAATAGAGGGGCAGCACATATGCATAACTAATTCTTAATTTATGCAGGGACATTCAGTACCCCTGCTCTCTGGAGTAGCGGGTGCCCCAACAGTCACACACCCACAAATTATCAAGTTATTCTCTACCCCATGGGTAGGAGATAACTTTCTATCTCGGCACAACCCCTTTAAATGGGTATTCTAGGAAAAGAAAGTGCTGACCATAGCGCAGCGACCCAAGTTGGTGTTGCAGGCGCAATGGAATGCCATGGGAGCTGCGCTG
The DNA here is from genome assembly GCF_035609145.1 of Eleutherodactylus coqui. Taxonomy (NCBI): domain Eukaryota; kingdom Metazoa; phylum Chordata; class Amphibia; order Anura; family Eleutherodactylidae; genus Eleutherodactylus; species Eleutherodactylus coqui. The sequence continues at coordinate 7,916,717 of NC_089839.1, forward strand.
CAATACCAACCCAGTCCTCTGCGGTATTAGTGTATCTTGACGCCACCTGGAAATCCTGGTGGAGCTAAGATTGACAGGGGGGTGACACCCCCTGAACGTGAGGGATGGACAGCAGGCAGGGCAGTAGGTCCTGGAAGGCAACTAAATGTGTTACAAAAGCGCATAGAGCATTCCCCTTTGGAGTAGATGCAAAGGGCTTCCTGCGTAGGGACCTAGAAGAAACAACCCCCCAGACTATGAAGCAAATGATCCTGGGCCACAGGAGCCCCCACCCCCTCTCCCAGCCGATGTCACTTTTTTGCAAGATGCAGGGATGCCAGAGGGACTCCGGCAGACACTGTGGCGCCCGCCTCTACACTGCAGAAAGACACGCAGGGCCCGGACGATAAGCGCCCAACGCCCGACCCCTGCACCTTTGAAATCGCCGCTGCTGTAGGGAGGCCACATAACCGCCGAAAGACAACCTGACAGCCGGCGCATGCAGAGTCCTGGAGCACACGGTGGCCCTGGTCCAGAAACGCCGACTCATTCAATCCCCCACCGGCAGCTGATGTAATTTTGTAAGCGTCAGTGCTGCAGGGAGGCGACACGGCCGACGCCACTGACAGTCAGTGGCGGCGGCAGCTGAGTCCAGGAGCGCAGCAGCTATGGCAGTGCTGAGCACAAGTGACCCAACCTCCGGGGGACTTGAAAATGCACCGCGGATCCCAGAAGGACAAAAGGTTACAGCTGGCACACACTGGCACGGAGCCGGGTAAGAAGGCTGCAGCACTACAGCGCTGGGTAACATACACAGGCAGGTCGCCTCAGGTATATACAACGCCGCTTCAGATACTCACTCATTCCTGCAGCTTGCAAGACCTTTACATATTCCGCCAATCGGGAGCTGGGGATGTGACAGGGGCGTTTTCCCTGTCTAACCCCTAGGTTCTGGTGGCGTCATTATTTTCTGTTTCCTTTACTGACCACAGTGATAGCGGCCCTGGGAGTCAGCTGACCAGCAGGCATCGGGCACTGGGTCCCCACCGATCATCTATTAATGTCCAGTCGATCATCAATAGAGATAAAAAAAAGTCCAGATTACCTCTTTAAGTGATTGGAAACTCACAGTTGGCTGGCAATATGCAGAATAGCTATATGTTGTAGACCTATAAAAATCATTAGCGTTTTCTCAGTTAATAGGGTTGAGCCTATTTAGGATCCTCATCCATTAGCTAGAGTAAAGAGTGGTAAAGAATCATAGAATGATAGAGTTGGAAGGGACCTCCAGGGTCATTGGGTCCTTAGGGGTCATCAGATCCTGCAGGGTCATCGGGTCCAACCACCTGCTCGGTTCAGGATTTCACTACATCATCCCAGATAGATGTCTGTCCGGCCTCTGAAGACTTCCATTGAAGGAGAACTCCCCACGTCCCGTGGCAACCTGTTCCACTCATTGATCCCCCTCACTGTCTAATATCTAATCTGTGTCTCCTCCCTTTCAGTATCATCCCATTGCTTCTAGTCTTTCCTTGTGCAGATGAGAATAGGGCTGATCCCCTGCACTGTGACAGCCCTTTAGATATTTGTAGACAGCTATTAAGGGCTCCTGCACACTTGCGTTTTTCTTGCGCAGCCCCCCTGTCCACAAGCAGAGAATCATAGCGATTCTCTGCTTGCGGGGTTCAAATCGCAGCCTGCCATGATTTGCCGCAATTCTCCGCGGTGAGCCTATCTGTCAGATAGGCTCACTGCAGAGACCAGACAGGTCTCCCCCCCCCCCCCCTCTTTCCCCGCGGCGCAATATCACTAGATAGGTGGCTAGTATGGTGGGACCCCCTAATGATTACCAGTTATTGTCAGGCATTAGAGATGAGCGAGCACACTCGGATAATGCAGTTACTTGAGCGAGTATGGCTGTTCTCGAGTAACTGCATTCTCGTCCGAGCAGGCTCGGGGGGGGGGGGGGGGGGCAGCGAAGAGATTGAGAAAGACCTCTCTTTATCTACCCTGGAGGTGAGGATTGTGTTGAGTTTGTGGGAGAAAGTGACCGGTCCATGTGTATTTTAGTCAAAGCAGAGCATAAAATGTATCTTTCCTACTGATATTAGCAGCAATGAAATGCGTTAGCGGAGATAACGCTTATTATCCAAACTGGGAAGGATTATATAATCTTCTACTTTACTACAAGCCGCGGAAATCAGACATTTATTTTACTACTGTAAAAATAATTACTTCTACATAAGCAAGAGATTAAATAGCTTCTGAGAGACATCACAAGACATCACAAGACATCACAAGACGGCTTCTGAGGCCCAACTGTTTTCTTAGCAAACTCCGAGCAGCAAGAAAGGAGACTTAATACCAGCTCAGAATTGTAAAGTTGTGTGAAGTGGCGATCCTTTCCTCTGTGTGTGTTTTCACTGGGGCCGGTTGTCTTCCTGCCAAGCTCACGGCTCTGCACTCCGCACAATGACCACTTATACAATGTGCCACTTGTTTTTATTCTACTATGGAAGAAGAGAGGAAAAGTCCCGACATAGCGTTGGCTTCCTAACAGGAAAGCCCTCCGTGCTCGTTATCTTAACCGAGATTACAACAACAGGATAGATATAAACTGGTTCCAGTCCAATACACGCTGGAGGCACAAACCATGTATAGTAATGCTTTAAAAAAAAACACAAAAAATTTCTCTACAAATTTACCAAACTTTAGGCTGTTAAAGGGGTCCCATTAAAATTTCTTTAGAAAAGTCTCAGAATTGTGCAAAATAATACAATAAGTCATATTCGACTTACCAATTCCATGCCACTTCCGTTTCAGCACTTCCCAAGTCCTCTGATGATCCCTACTTCATGGTTTCTCTTGACATGGACATGTAACTGCTGCAGCGAAACATTAGTTCTAGTGAAGCATCACTGGTTTCAGCGGGGCGTCACTGACACCAGTGCTTGGCTACAGCAGTCATATGTTCATGCAGCGAAGGACCAGAAAGTGGAAACTGGTGGCGGATCCATAAAGTGTCATTACTTTATTTCACACCACTCTGAACCTTTGGGATTTTCATTTTAATTGCCGTATGACCCCTTAAAAATTTGTATGAAGCCATTGATTAGTTATGCCCGTTCAGCTTTGTCACTTAGCTTTCGAAGGGCCGGTTGCAGCAAAGTTTTGTTCTAAGATCAAGTAGAAAAACATGTCCAAACACGGTTCAGTTTTAAAGGGGTTGTCCCGCGCCGAAACGGGTTTTGTTTTTTTTCAACCCCCCCCCCCCCCCCCCGTTCGCCGCGAGACAACCCCGATGCAGGGGTTAAAAAAGAACACAGGAGAGCGCTTACCTGAATCCCCGCGCCCCGGTGACTTCTTACTTACCTGATGAAGATGGCCGCGGGGATCTTCTCACTCGGTGGACCGCAGGGCTTCTGTGTGGTCCATTGCCGATTCCAGCCTCCTGATTGGCTGGAATCGGCACGTGACGGGGCGGAGCTACACGGAGCCGGCATCCAGCACGAGCAGCCCCATTGAAAAAAGAAGAAGACCCGGACTGCGCAAGCGCGGCTAATTTGGCCATTAGACGGCGAAAATTAGTCGGCTCCATGGAAACGAGGACGCCAGCAACGGAGCAGGTAAGTGAAAAACTTTTTAGAACTTCTGTATGGCTCATAATTAATGCACAATGTACATTACAAAGTGCATTAATATGGCCATACAGAAGTGTATAACCCCACTTGCTGCCGCGGGACAACCCCTTTAAGTTCAATGTGATGCTCCGATTCTGGTGGACCAGAACTACTTGTGTGGAGGCCCAGACCTACAGGCCACTTCTGAATGTCTTCCGTGTTAGTCTTGTGCCTTTATATTGTCTACAACTTCTGTGTGCATGAAGAGTATGTGCTGCACCTCAGCAGGAATGAAAGAGTTAATGTCTGCAAATGAGCTATCTCCCTCTAGCAATGTATTCTTTTGTGTTGGGAGTCTGTGGTCACCTGACCATGTTATATATTAGTGTTTTCTGAGTGTGAGTGCAGGGAAATGGAGTGAGTCTTTGCAAAGAGTCTAGTCCACAGGTGTCAAACACAAGGCCCGCGGGCCGAATCCGGCCCGCCGACTCCTTTTCTGTGGCCCGCCGGCTGTGCAGTAAGTTCCTTCACCTCCGTGCTGCTGTCAGTAGGCGATCTTCTATCAGCTTGTACTGTCTAGTGCAGACAGTAATAGAGGAGTGCTGATAGACTGACAATGGCGGTGGAGGAGGAAAGAAGACTGCAGAGAACATGAGAGCAACACTGAGGAGGAGGAGCTGCAGGGTGAGAGCCTGGTCAGCACTGACCTCCTCTCACCAGCCCTCCCTCTGTTCTTGGCTGCAGGCCTGGGAGACATCAGGGCCCCAAGAGGGACAGAGAGCAGCCAGCACACCTGCCAGTGGGACCACATTGGATGCAGGTAAGTATAAAAATGTGTATAAAAATGCAGAAGTGTCCATCTGTTTTATATATTAGTGTGTGTGTGTGCGCATGTGTGCGTAATAGTGTGCGTCTGTGCGCATGTGTGCGTAATAGTGTGCATCTGTGTTATATGTGTGCGCATGTGTACGTAATACTGTGCGTCTGTGTTATATGTGTGTGTGATAGAGTGCATCTGTGTTATATATTAGTGTGCACCACTGGCCACTATGGGGGACCTTATTACCAATCGGGCCGCTGTGGGGTTCAGTTTTACTATACAGTCTTACAATTAGAATCGGCCCTTTGAAGGCAGCCATATGGCTGATGTGGCCCTCGGTGAAAATGAGTTTGACACCCCTGCTCTAGTCAGTCTTGTCTAGTCTGCAAGGAGAGTCTGTCTGGAGTTCTGCAGAGTAGGGCATGAGTGAGCCTACCACGCTCTAGGAGAAACCAAGGAGTGCCTTGCCTTACTGAGGCAATGGAGGAGGCTGAGAGGATGGCCTTATGGCTGTTTCAGGACTACTACTCTCAGGAGGTCGCAGCCTAAAGTGTTAGAAAGAGAAGGAGAAAATCGCAACTCAGCATTGAGAGACACTTGAATGAGTGAGTGTTGACAGGTTGAGAGTCTGGAGGGAAAAGAAGTGCATTTTTTCCAGGAGCGGAGCTGCACAGATAACTAGGACTGTGGGCCCAGTATTCATCCTGTGTTCTGCCTCCTTGTCGCACTACCCGTTTTACTTGCACCTGTGCTGTATATTGGCATATGTACCGCTGAACTGTTATTGTTGGAGTTTATGTGTAAAGCAACATTGCTGACTGTTCCCGACATTGTTTTCAACTATACTCTGTGCATGTTGACTATCATTCCATCATCCAGCTTCACCAGAGAGGAAGGAACGGTGGCGTCACCTGTGACACAAGGACTAAGAGGTAATCTATTCTGTGGGTTATCCTCCAAGTTCCCCCTTTCTCAAGCATCCTCCTCAGGCGCCTTGGACACGTCTCTGGCTTCCCTCTTGGTGGGAGACAGTAGTGCCACCATGACAAGGCCTGCGGCTCATCCCCGCTGTCTCCTAAATCTATGACCCGCTCCTCGGTCACTGCACTTGAACTTAGTTGAGTAGTCAAAATCCAAGATGGTGGACTTAGCTGATAGCCTGATCTACCCGGAAGCCGGCGCTGGGCTGTCAGCTTCATCCCGGGGGGCGATGAGAGGTGAGTATGTCCTGTTTTTTATTTTACGCAGGGTCCAGCAGTTTTTTGTTTTCATTACAAGACCTCTCTTGAGCTTAATTTGATCGATCTTAGATGAAGGTGTGTTGATGCAACACGTTCTCCTTAAACCAAGCTCAACAGCTGATCGCAGTTTAACTAATTCAGGATCAACAGCATGATTGGTGCAAATGGCCCTAAAAGTTCTTAAAGGCATACCCCCAACTTTTGAGCATTGAAAACAAGGAGAAATGCAACAGTGCTGAAAATCTTTATGGCAGACTATGTCTATTTTCACTAAGCTACGCCCCGTTGTATCCCGTAATACTGCCCTTCAGTGACCCGCTCACACAAGAATAGGACTTGCAATGTTCAGTTTCTTGCACATACTACAGCACACAGCGGGGATGTCCATGTGATGTGTGATGCAAGTTGTGCCTGAGAGTCTCGGGCGCAATTTGCTTTCAGGCCATGTAAATATGGCCTTAGTTGCCCCAATAGTAATAATGCCTCCATTAGCAGCCCCAATAGTAAGTGCTCCTGTTTGCAGCCACAGTAGTAATAGTGCCCCCTTTAACATCTCCAATAGTAATAGTGCCCCTGTTAGTGTCTCCAATAGTCACAATGCCCCTGTTAGTGACCCCAGTAGTAATAGTGCCCCCTTTAACATCTCCAATAGTAATAGTGCCCCTGTTAGTGTCTCCAATAGTCACAATGCCCCTGTTAGTGACCCCAGTAGTAATAGTGCCCCCATTAGAAGCCCCAGTAGTAATAGTCCCCCCGTTAGCTGCCCCAGTAGTAATAGTGTAGTGGTCCGAAGGGTTCTGCGGTATAATCACACAAGCAAAAGTCCTGAAATACCTGGCTATTTGCTCCTACAGAGACATAGAAGGTATCTATCGTACGGTTGAGAGACCCTGTGTCTCCCCCCTTCTTCATGGGCTTAAACTAGTTTGCACGGTAACAGCTTGCTCTGGATTGGCTGCTGCCATTGAAAATCCCTGATTGGTAGAGGGAGGAGGAGAAGATTCAGGCATGGGAAAATGAGCAGGCGAGACAGGATGTGAGGTGGGGTTAGCGAGAAAGAGCGCGAAGAGACAGGTGGAAGTGAAGGGGGGTTAAGAGAGAGGTTGGAGGTTGTCGTCGGGAGGTGGACGAGAGAGGAGGTGTGCAGTCGTGCTACTGAAGTTAGTGTTGCTAGAGTGGAGAATGGGAGCACTAAAAGCCACAGAAGCAAGCATGGAGTAGAGGAGAAACAGAACTGGGAACTGTCTACACAACAGTACGCTGTATGAGCCCCTGTAAATGCAAAGCTGGGGCAAGTGCCCTATCCTAGTAACTCCATTTTCAGCTGAACCAATGCTTTGGAAACAAAACCCTCAGATAATTTAGACTGTGGGATTCTTCCTTGAGTAACTTTAGATCCAAGAGAGAGAGAGCGTTAAGGTGGATCTGTATATGTTGTTGAAGTATTTGGAGCACCATTTATTTAAATGCACGATAAGTCTGCACTGTTGTGAATTGAACTGTTACTACATGCCTTCACCAAAAAGCTAGTAAACTGTGTACCTTCGGTTTGCAACAAAGCTACGTGGACTCGTTTCAATTATTTCTAAACCATCAATTGGAGTTCACCCCTCAAAGGCACTGGCGTCACGTGACAACACTGTTAGAACTGTTATCGCCACTGCATCTGTTCCACTGCGCGTAACCCAGCTAGGCCTTATTACGCACCATTGCCAGGAGAGATCGCAGAGCCACTCGTGACTTCCATTTTGTTTTTCTCTGTGGTGTCTCCTGCAATGGCTGACCACCCGCTCAGACTCCGCAATAGTGCCCCTGATAGCAGCCCCAGTACTAATAGCAACCCCAGTAGTGATAGTGTTCCCCGATGGGTGCCACAGTCACCTCACCTTCACTGCTCTCTCTGCTTGCTGTCCCTCCAGATTCCGCTGATCTCCCCTGCCCTCACGCCGGATAGTCAGTCACATGTTTAATGGCACAAGACCGCTGCGGCCAATCATGTGCTAACACTGAGGCCAGAGATTGCAGCAGCTTGTGACTGGCTGCAGGGAGATCAGCAGGATCAGAAGAGACGGCAAGCGGAGCAGAGAGGAAGCAGAGATGGTGAACATAATATGCTTTTTTCTACACACCTGGGGGGGGGGGAGACATTCCCCTGGCCACACAGGACTGTGGACACTGTCTTAAATCCAGGACTGTCCCGCAGAATCTGGGATGGCTGGGAGGCAAGCTTATTGGGGCAGGAGCCTGACAGCAGCAAGACCCAGACAAAAGGCAGTGAGTGCAGAGCATGCTAATCAGAGTGTCATGGCAATGGGGACAGCATCCACCACGTCCCCAGCAACCCGATTACCCAGGCACCGCCCCCTGAGCACGGGAACGCGCGCCCGGAGCCGCTGTCCGGGACCCTGGTGGCCAGGGGAGCTCACAAGGACCAGGACTCCCCTTTGCCGTAGCCCAGGTGACAGGACCAGCGGTGCCAGCACGGAGCCCCAGAGAGCTGCCGGTCCTGACAGACCCTAACCATGAAGCCCCGCAGCTCCGACTTCGGGCGGTGTGCACAAAATGGTAGATTTTTTTTAAACCAGCAAGTTGCTTCATTTTTGATTTTCTCTACAGCGGAGCAATAAAAATGGCTCCAAAGTGTTCACATCTATTACTAGGTACCGACTAGACATGTCTGCGCATCCGCACCCGGCTAATCTCTGTCAAGACGCTCGTTGTCTCAAGCGCTGCTGATTGCTGAAGCCATGTATAATCTTTCCTCCTCCATGTTGTTGTCTGGGGAGGCTGGAAACTCCGACAAACGAGGCGATTTATCATCCGCTGACCGAGTGCGACGGGATAGACAGATGAGCGAGAAGCCAAGCGGTCTGCCTGGAATAACGCATGGCGCTGTTACTTTAAAAAATGGACGGCCGTTATCTAACAATTAACATGGCTGACATCAATAATTGCCACACGTAATCGCGAGGTCGTTAGCGCCCGGACGGGTTCAGCACAATTCTTTTCTGACTTTCAGAATCAAAGCAATTTTAACTCGGAAATAAAAGAAACAATTCAAGAAAACCGAATACAGCAGAGCGATTTACAGGACCGGAAACCAACCAATCACAGCTCAGCTTTTATTTCTTACAACATGAAAGTAGCACTGTGATTGGTTGCTATAGGCAACAAGGAGAGTTTATCTTTTAGACTATTTCATAAATCTTCCCCGTAGTAATGAAAAGCTCATTTACACTCTTTGTCAAAAGAAATCCCGATCCTGGAAGAAGTCGTTTTGCCATAAACCCCGTCCTGAGGCTCCATCTCAGATCTGTAAATGATGAGTTGTGGTGATTAGATGGACGGTCTTGTCACCAGAGACCCTAAAGTGGTCCCCCCCCCCCCCCCCCTTGGCCTATAAGAGGCTCTCGGAGGCTCCTTGTGTGTAGTGACCTCTTCTTCTGCTTGTAGAGCTTGTTGGCCACTAGACACCTCTACGACGCAGAGAAGAGATTTCACCCGGTTACCAGAGGGGGCGCATTATTGGGATGTGAGAAGCTGGAGGGTCATAGTGATGAATTATTCCCCATCGACCATTCTAACCAGACTGTTAGGAGGTGTTGGAACCAGTGGATGGGGGCACACAAGGTGACCGGGCTCAGGACCCCAGACAGACCATCAGTAGAGAGGAGCGTCTGACCAGACTGTTAGGGGTTGTTGGGACCAGTGGATGGGGGGACCCAAGGTGACCGGGCTCAGGACGCCCCCTACAGACCAACAGTAGAGAAGACCGCCTGATCGTCCGACAAGCACCAGCAGCTCCAACTGTTCCACGGCCCGCCATCCAGAGACAGGTGGCGCCATCGTTACACCCCTGTGTCTGTTGGAACAATTTCCAGGCGCTTGGCTGAAGGACATTTGCTCTCATGGCCCCCACTATTTGTACAGCATCTGACCCCCACCGTCTCCTCCGTTTGCAGTGATGTTGTGAATGATGAAACTGGATGGTACGAAGTGGGACCGGGTTGTCTTGACAGAGGAATCCAGGTTAGTTTGGGTGCTGATGACAGACATGTTCGTGTCTGGAGACCTTGGGGTGAGTGATTCAATCCTGCCTTTGCTGTGGAGCGACACACTGCCCCCTGCTGGTGTGATGGTCTGTGGGGCATCGCATATGATAGTTTGTCCCCCCTAGTAGTGGTAAATAGGACAATGACAGCTCAGCGATATGTTCAGGACATCCTGCAGCCACATGTGTTCCTCTCATGGCGGCTTCCAGCAGGATAATGCCCGGCCGCACACACAAGGGGGGCACAGGAAGCCCCCACAATATTGTCAGACATCCGTGGCTGCCCGGTCACCAGATTTATCCCCAATAGAACATGTAGGGGACCATCTGGGATGCCACCATCCACAGCCTACGGGTTTGCACGATCTAGAGGTTCGGTTACAACAAACGTTGAGTGATATGCAGCAGGATACCATGCAGAACCTGTATGCCTCCATGTCCACCCATATCACATCCTGTATCTAAGCTAGAGGCTGTACAACAGGGTCCTAGAGCCTCCATGCCCACCCGTATCACATCTCATATCCAAGCTAGAGGTGGTATAACAGGCTACTAGAGCCTCCATGCCTGCCTGTATCACATCTTGTATCTAAGCTAGAGGCGGTACACCAGGGTACTAGAGCCTCCATGCCTGCCTGTATCACATTTTGTATCTAAGCTAGAGGTGGTACAACAGGGTACTAGAGCCTCCATGCCCACCTGTATCACATCTTGTATCCAAGCTAGAGGCGGTACAACAGGGTACTAGAGCATCCATGCCTGCCTGTGTCACATCTTGTATCCAAGCTAGAGGTGCTACAACAGGGTACTAGAGCCTCCATGCCTGCCTGTATCACATCTTGTATCCAAGCTAGAGGCGGTACAACAGGGTACTAGAGCATCCATGCCTGCCTGTGTCACATCTTGTATCCAAGCTAGAGGGGGTACAACAGGGCACTAGAGCCTCCATGCCCCCATATCACATCTTGTATCCAAACTAGAGGCGGTACAACAGGGTACTAGAGCCTCCATGCCCGCCCGTATCACATCTTGTATCCAAGCTAGAGGCGGTACAACAGGGTACTAGAGCCTCCATGTCCTCGTATCACATCTTGTATCCAAACTAGAGGGGGTACAACAGGGTACTAGAGCCTCCATGCCCACCCGTATTGCATCTTATATCCAAGCTAGAGGCGGTACAACAGGGTACTAGAGCCTCCATGTCCTCGTATCACATCTTGTATCCAAACTAGAGGCGGTACAGCAGGGTACTAGAGCCTCCATGCATGTCCGTATCACATCGTGTATCCAAGCTCGAGGCGGTACAACAGGGTACTAGAGCCTCCATGCCCACCCGTATTACATCCCGTATCCAAGCCAGAGGTGATAGAACAGGGTACTAGAGCCTCCATGCCTGCCTGTATCACATCTTGTATCTAAGCTAGAGGCGGTACAACAGGGTACTAGAGACTCTATGCCTGCCCGTATCACATTTTGTATCCAAGCCAGAGGTGATAGAACATGGTACTAGAGCCTCTATGCCTGCCTGTATCACATCTTGAATCCAAGCTAGAGGTGGTACAACAGGGTACTAGAGCCTCCATGCCCGCCTGTATCACATCTTGTATCCAAGCTAGAGGCGGTACAACAGGGTACTAGAGCCTCCATGCCCCCTGTATCCCATCTTGTATCCAAGCTAGAGGCGGTACAACAGGGTACTAGAGCCTCCATGCCCGTCCGTATCACATCTTGTATCCAAGCTAGAGGCGATATAGCAGGGTACTAGAGCCTCCATGTCCGCCTGTATCACATCTTGTATCCAAGCTAGAGGCGGTATAGCAGAGTACTAGAGCCTCCATTCCCCCCGTATCACATCTTGTATCCAAGCTAGAGGCGGTACAACAGGCTACTAGAGCCTCCATGCCCACCTGTATCACATCTTGTATCCAAGCCAGAGGCGGTTCAACAGGGTACTAGAGCCTCCATGCCCACCCGTATCACATCTTATATCCAGGGCCCCATTGTAGCCAATGAAGCTTTCTAGCGGGTGCCGTCTGATGCACATTGTGCCTGAGATTCTTAGGTCTAACTCATAGAATTCAGCCAGAATAATCATGACTAGAAGCAACTTCTTCTCAGCGACACAGGAGACATTAGGGAAATGTTTCCAGAGGGACTCAAAAGAGCAGCAGGGGGTGCTATAATAAGTATGTATCCACAATACCTACCATGTTTCCCCGAATATAAGACATTCCCCAATAATAAGCCTTACCCTGATTTTCAAGGGGGGGAGGGAAGGGCTTTCAATGATGCGATTCACCGAATGGCTGTGATTGGCTCATCAAGCGCCGGCTGTGATTGGCTCAGGCTGCAGTCCTGAGCCAATCACAGCATTCTCTTGCTGAAGCGGGGTATTAAACCCTCGTTAGCAGGAAGAGAATGCTCTGTCACCGCTGAGGATGACATGGAAGGCTGCTGGAGGGCCTGGAGAGTAGTGAGAAGGACCGGGACGCCGCCTGCTAGGTAAGTATTAGGTACCCCCTGAAAGTAAGACACTGTGCCTCTTTGGGGGCAAAAATTAATATTAGTAAGACAGTGTCTTATTTTCGGGGAAACACGGTACTCACAAAAATATTTTTTTACAGACGTATTCTTTCTAAACTTGACTTGCACGGCGCAGTACATAGTTATCATAGCGTGCCTAAGCTACTTGCATAACCCAGCAGTTCATGGACATCGGCGCGCCGGACGCTCGTTTGTAGGAATAGATCTGGAATGATTCTAATTAAAAAAAGGTTTTATGTAATCTAAGAGAGAAATGCGACGTTTACCTGCGCAAAGACCCAAAAGGCATTCCTAGGGTTAGTATCATGTTTCACTAAAAAATGACCCCAATGCCCTTTAACCCCTTACAGACACCTCCTCGTTCCGCATGATATCGCGGCATTTTCTATCTCCCCGTTTGAAAAGCTATAATTTTTTTTTATCTTTCCTTTAAAAGTGAGTTTAAGTTATTGTCTGAGACTTTATGGATGTGCTGATACCAAACATATATATATTTTAAAATTCATTTTCTTAATTTTTTTAATTTAACGAAAAAAAGGGAAAACTGCGCGGAAGGTATTTTTCTTTTATTATTGACGTGTATTTTTTTTCTTCCTAGTTTTTTTTATGTCTCTGTACGGAACTTGAACCTGCGGTCTTATGATTGCTCAGATAATGTAATGCAGTACTTCTGTATTGCTGCGTACATATTCTTTCACAGTAAAAGCAATGGCAGATCCGGAGGCCATTGACTCTTGTCCGGCTGCCATGGTGACCCATCATCCCTTTGCGATTGATTGTGGCAGGTAAGGGGTTAACACTGGGTATTGGTGTGCTCTCTGATCTCCACCATTGCAGCCAGAGCCCCGTCACAGCCAGCACCCGCTGCGGATGGAAATGCACGACATTTCGCAGCAATCCTTTCTTTCCCAAAATGTATAACATACGGCTGGAAAGGGTTAAATAAAAATGAAAAAAAATCGCCAATTCGCAGCAAATTGAATAGAAATAATCCTGCAAAATACCAATAATCCCGCTTTATTTTCTTCAAATATGGAATTTGATTGATATTTTGTCTCTGAAAGTATTTCAAGCCGAGATTTATACTGAAAAACAGCAGCAGCGGCGCCCACTTCATGAAAAAAAAGCTGGACCTCAATCTGAGGACTGAATCAAAGGATCGGGGGGAGTCTGATATTTTTCTAAGTGTAGAATAAGGTGAGACAGATACGGGGCTGTAAATCCTTCCAGGATCTGGGAACCTCATTTAGGCCCTAGGAGTAATCCAATTATTGTTTTTGGCCGCTCGGCTCAAAGCCTTTAATGAGATACTCATTCCCCTTAGATCTTTCGAACCTGCGGCAGAACGTCTTCCATGGGGCCTTATGTGCGCTGAAGTCGTCATCTAAGCGATTTCCATGAAATCATCTTTATAAAAGTGAATTACAAGTCTGGAAGTTTATACCTCCGGGTGTGGAGGTTGTGGCCCAGGAGTCTAAAGGGGATCAAAAGGTCCCTTCTTACCCCAATATGAGGAGCCAATACTATCTGGTACCCCAGGCGCCATTATAACACACATGACCATTAACCCCTTAGGGTCATAGCCTATTTCGGACTTTGTCGCCTACATTTACTCCTATGAGCTAAGCCTATGGGCTAAAAGAAGGTGGCCCGCTGAGTCCGCGGAGGTAAGTGTCATACCTCCTCCGTCATTTCCCCGGTGTCAGTGCTTGAGCGGTGCTGCCAAGTAGTCCGCCCATATTCATTTTATATTGGGCAAACTATGCATTTTTTCTTCTTAAAGAGGGGAAAGGGAGCAAAGGTTTTTTACTACAACTTTTTAAAACTTTTTTTCACTATTTTCTTTTACACATTTCTTATGTCCCTGTAGGGGACTTGAACCATGATCATATGATGGCTATGATAATACATTGCAGTATATCTGTACTGCAATGTATTATTGATATTGCTAATGATCATATACCGTGGCTCCCTCTATGAACCCGTTACACATGTAAGGGGTTAACAGCGGGGATCAGTGTTATCACTAATCCCCACTAGTGCAGCTTATAGGCTTATGAGCCTGTGACAAGCACAGGACATACGTTTATATCCTGTTGCCTTAAGTACCAGGCAGCCAGAACGTAGGCTTATGTCCTGTGGTGTTAAGGGGTTAAACCATATATTAATTGCATAAATAGCTATGAACCGTAAATAAAAACACCCAGAAATTGACTTCCTAAAGGTCACAATATTTATTTAAAGGGTTAATAATATTGTTATCTTAGAAACCAATAACTTAACTGGGCCTGAAGACCTAAGCCTAAGTCCAACCACCAGTGACACCGTAAGACCCAGGTCCGCCCATATTAAAAATGGGCGACCACCGCCAAACACCATGATTACTCCTTCAAGGGACGGATGAATCGCTGCTCAGCTTCTTCTGTAGATGGACCCGCTTACTGCCGACATAAACAGCCTCTCCAGCTTTCCGCCAGTAGTTTCAGGTCCAATCTTCAGAGAGTCTCCAGGAAGATCTTCTAGAACAGGGGTGTCCAAACTGTGGATTAGCCCTTACTTCATCAGGAAAATTCAATGTGACCACTTCATTATACACAGGGCCAGTCGCTGTCAGTAAAAAGTAGACTATATGCAGCCGGCCTTGCGTATAAAGAACCGCAGCGGCCTGCAACGTGTGACAAGCAGGAAGAGGCCTGCACTTTCTGAGCCGTTTCTAAGATGGGGCTGAGGAGTCATGTCATGGTGGCAATGAGTGCAGCATGCTCTTTGTAATCTTGTGCACCATTGAAGGTATACAACAGGATCTTGCTGTGAAAAAGACTTGGGTATACTAATAGATCATAGACTGAACATGAGTCAACAGTGTGATGCAGCAGCCAAAAAGGCAAATACAATTCTGGGATGTATTAAGAGAAGCATGGAGTCTAGATCACGTGAGGTCATTATCCCCTCTACTCTTCCTTAGTCAGACCTCATCTGGAATACTGGGTCCAGTTCTGGGCACCCCACTTTAAAAAGACATAGACAAACTGGAGCAAGTTCAGAGAAGAGTTACCAAGATGGTTAGCGGTCTGCAAATCATGTCCTATGAGGAAGGGTTAAAGGATATGGGAATGTTTAGCTTGCAGAAGGGAAGGCTGAGAGGAGACTTAATAGTTGTCTACAAATATCTGAAGGGCTGTCACAGTGCAGAGGGATCAGCCCTATTCTCATCTGCACAAGGAAAGACTAAAAGCAATGGGATGAAACTGAAAGGGAGGAAACACAGATTAAAGATTAGACAGTGAGGGGGATCAATGAGTGGAACAGGTTGCCACAGGAGGTGGGGAGTTCTCCTTCAATGGAAGTGTTCAAACAAAGGCTGGACAAATATCTGTCTGAGATGATTTAGTGATCCTGCACTGAGAAGGAAGTTGGACCAGATGACCCCGAAGGTCCCTTCCAACTCTAGCATTTTATGATTCTATGATCTTGACGACTAATGGAATTATGTGATCGTAGCACCAGTACCTGGATTAAAAGCACTTGGTAGCGAAATAAAACTAACACACATGTGTAGGTAAACGACAGGTGCAGCATACCGTAGGGTGACTCCGGACACAGGGCGTACATTGAGGAGCTGGGAGGGTAAGATGGTTGCTTGTCACGGCGGCACTTACCACGCTCCCTCCAGGGCAGCACTGGGCCTCTTCCGAACACACCTCGGAGAGGGATGCCCAATAAACTTGTGAACAGGGATAAGGGTTGTTACGGGTGACACCACCTTTCCGATACCCACCGGAATGACCCTCGGCGGTAAAGAAATGAGCCACAGACTTTGTAATGTACCTCAGGTGCCATCACAAAGGGCCTGGCACAACTTTATTTAAAGACCACACTGGGTGAAAGGCACATTTAAGTTGGAGGTGCAGGAAAACCAAACAGTAGGATAGTACCTCTACGTGGTGATCCCAGGCACAGGACGACCACGTAGGAACAGTAGACTTTAAGTACCTCTACACGGTGATCCCAAACACAGGACAGCCATGTAGAAACAGTAGTAAGGGAGTACCTGTGCACAGGGACTTTGGCCTTGACTCACCACCAACACGCTTACGCTCTCTCTCTCTTTTGGGAGTTCTCACTCCTCCACGGTCACTGCAACACAGAAGATCAGGAACCGCTCTTCCTCCTCAATTCTTCACCACATGGAAATTGAAGGTACCCCCATGTGGCTGGCACTCCCAAGAACCCAGAAGCAATGGAATCCTCTAAAGACCACAGAATGGAAGCTCCAGAACTCACTCCAACACCCATATTTATAATCTCGCTCATCCCACGTGACAAGACAAATTGATACATTGCAAGCATCTCCCAGTCTCTTGCAAAGACTTAACTCCTCACTTGCTGCAGCTGTGCAATACACATAAGAGAATGACTAGACAGCTTGCACAGCTCACCTGCAAAAGACATGACATGTATGACATTATGGAGGGGGCCAGGAATGGATATGCTGGGCTACTACACAGGCACACCATTTACTTTTAGGCACGTGGTTATGAAATTGCATATATACAGTTCAACACTTTATACACGGATAAACAAACTTTGAAGAGGCAGCATCTGAGCTAGGGGAGAGCTATATATGTCCCCACTAAGGGGACACTATTAATACTGGGGCAACTAAGGGCGTCATTATTACTGCAGGGACCACTAAAGGGGCACAATTACTACTGACACCACTAAAAAGGCACTAGTACTTCTGGGGGCCAATTAAGGCACACTATTACTATTGGGGCTACTAAAGGGGCGCTATTACTATTGAGATCACTGCTATGGGCACATCTACTAATGGTGCCACTGAGGGGGACACAATTACTAGTTCGGGCCACTAGAACAACAGAGGTAAAAATATACATCATGATAAGCCATACCTCTAGCCATACTACAAACCACACCCCCTTTTATTTTGGCCAGGTTTTTTGGGCATGCGGCAGTGGATGTGCTCACAAAGCCCTCCTGCCTACCATCCCCTACCAGTTTACCAATCTATTTAACCCCGGAATCAGTATAGTTACGGACAAAGAGCCCTGAAATGTGTCGACCTTGTGCTAAATAACCTGGTTTCCCAGCACCTTCCGTCTGGATTCTGTGTGGTTGCACCGGATACACGCTTTATACTTTAGACACTAAATAACAATCAGTCACGCGGGGATCAGATTCCGATTGGTGGCGGCATACTCGGACGCATCATCAGTTGAGCGCCCCTGATCCAGTCACAAGCTCTGTTCTGAAGTTTGCATTTTTCGTTTTCCTTTACGCGATTTGATCTCATTGATCGGCATTCTTCATCTGTAGCAAATTGGATAGTGTAAAAGCACCCTAATATGTCTGCCGACCCCACTACCACCTAAATACAATAATGGTCTTCTCCTCCTTGAAAAATACCCTGCTGTTAGAGGTTGACAGGATGCTGCACTGCCGGGGCCGCCGCGATCAGGGGAATAATAGCAGCACTACAGCGCCACTGCAGGTGAAATGGAAAATTACACATGTCCCACGGAAACCATTGAGCTGTTCATTATTTACCACCTCATATTTGAATATATGTAACCTGATTTAAAGTAGATTTAATGGTAGAAGCAGCAGGAGAGGAATGTGTTGATCTTATGCTAAGAAGTGATATTCGCACAAATTTGCTTTTGTTGGTAAGGACAGGGCAGCATTTAACAAGCCTAGGGCCATGATGCTGAATGAGAGTAGAATATGTAGCCAGATGAACAGTAGGATGAATCGCAGCAGCAGCAGAAGAGCATGCTGTCCCTGTAGCAGACAGTGACCCAGAGGAGACTATGCTGCTGTAAGCTCAGTTCAATAGAACCGCTGGAGGTCTGAGTGTTACATCCAGAATGTGGACTGCTAAACTCAGGTACAATGTGCCCATCTGAACAAGACCATAATTCTATAATACTGTATCGTCCTTGATGTGTAGTGGCTCAGAACCAGTGGGGCCCTCCATAATGTCATATCTCTGTGTTGTGCTATTGCTGTGTCAATTTCTTAAAAGGGTTGTCCGGCCACACAGGGTAAAAAATTTTATAATGCTGCTGCTTTCCTTTCAGTAAGGATAGTAACAGACAGCATACAGGGGCTCAAACCGGCCGGCAGATCAGCTGGAATGTCAGTTTCTTACCTTAGATTCTGATCTTCACTGCAGCTTTCAAAGATGGCGCCTCTGTGCTGCCTTCCCTCTTCTGTGTGCGCGCTCCCGATGGTAGTAAGAGACATGAAAAGGCAGGATTTCATGGCCTCCCTCAGCTCACTTCCTAGCCCCGCCCACGACACGCCCACCTCTATTGAACTGCTCTACAGTCTCTCCCCGCCCAGGCCCCACCCCCTGCTGCATACTATAATCAGAGGGGGTGTGGCCAGGGGAGACTGGGATATACACTCATGGTTCAGGATAAAATCCTGGCATGAGTGTAAACAGCATTACTGTGTATAGTGAATGGAGAGGGGCTGGGGAGAGCCGAGAGAGCTCTCCTGCAGCCCCCCACTGCAAGGCTACCTACTACCCCCCCCCCCCCCCCACCCTGCTAAAGTGAAACAAAACATTTCCCCACACTCACATGCCCTAATAGTGCCCCTCCCACAGCGACCCCCCCCCTCACAATGACCCCCCCCCCCACAGTGCACTCTCCCACAGTGCCCCCCTAATGATCCCCCACAGTGCCACAAACAGTGCCCTCTACAGTACCCCCTACACATGCCCCCCAGTGTCACCCCTACAGTGCCCTCCAAAGTAGCCCCCCTCCACATGCCCTCCATCCACAGCGTCCCTATACAGTGCCCCCCCTGTGACCTCCCCCACAGAGTCCCCCTTTACAGTGCCCACACACAAGTACACTAACAGCACCCCCCCCTCCCCCCTCCCCCCTCCCCCCGGGACTTCTGACAGCCGGGTCTCCTGACATTGCACACACACACATCACTGCCGCTCGCTCCCCCCCCCCCCTCCCCCGGGACTTCTGACAGCCACTTGCACACATCCATCCATTTATCCATCCTCCCCCCTCCCTCCCTCCTCCCCCCCCCCCCCCCACGAGAGCCCGCCCCTCCTCTCATTCTTACCTTGGAGTTGAAGAGCCAGCAGACACGCTTCCCCTGCAGGCGGAACTGGGCTTCCCAGGCTGAAGTTCTTCTGCACATGCGCAGAGCTGTGCTGGAGAGGTGCGTCCCCGGTTGTCCCGACAAGAAGAGGACTAGAGACTTGTCGGAACCAGGAACCATGGCAACCGAGGAGCAACACAGGGGGGGGGGCAGCCAAGAGGTAAGTGAATAACTTCTGTTTGCCTAATTTACAATGCACAATGTATATTACAAAGTGCATTGTATTGGGCAAACAGAAGTAATGAGACCTAATGTTTATGGCCGGACAACCCCTTTAATTGTAGTGTGCATTTGGTGTGTGTATTGCATCTCTGCAGCACTGAATGGGTTAATGTCTGGAAGTGCTTGCGAAGAGAGGGAGTCAGTTAACCAGTCTGCAAGCGAGGGAACCCCACAGGCATTGATCGGTCTGTGTGTGGAAATTGGAAGAACGGAACAATACCCTTCTACTCGGCCTGAGCCTACCCTATCCAGGATGTGCCGGTGCTACCACTAAGCATTGAGAGAGAGAGACAGTAGAGTGTGAGACCGTTACTGAAGAGAGAGAGACAGTAGAGTGTTGGAGTGTTGGCGGGAGAAAGAGAGGGATCACACAGATAACTAGGACTGTGGATTGTCCTGATTACCCAGAGAAGTCCTCCTTGTCAAACCACCTTCCAGAAGTGTAATTTGTGCCTGACAACTGTTGTACGTTGAAACTTTGCTAAAGTTACAGTAAACGGACATTACTGACCGTTCCCGGTTTATCCAGGAAATATACCTGTGTGTGGACTTAGTTATTTACTTCACTGAGATTCACCACAGAGGATAGATATAGCAAAAGAAGGGTGATTTTAAATTTCTATTACTATTTTTTTTTTAATTAGTAAAACTTTATTGATCTTATTTTTACTTTATTTTTTAGCCCCCCTAGGAGACCATAACTAGCAGTGCTTTGATCACTCCTGCAGTATGATGTAATGCCATAGCATTACATCATACTGCAATCTGACAGGCAGCCTATCAAGACACTCCACGGGGATGGCTTGAAAGACAGTCTGCTAAGGCAGCCCTGGGGCCTTTCAGAAGGCCCCCGGCTGCCATGACACCCGCATGGCTCCATGCGATCTAATCGCGCGGGGGAGGGGGAGGCTGTACGGGATACCCAAACATCGTTCGGGGGATTTAAATGCTGCTGTCAGAATTGACAGTGGCATTTAAAGGGTTAATAGCGGTCGTTAAGGGGTTAAATGATTACTGTAAGGTGGCAGCAAGTGAGTCTGGCAGGGCTGAAATAGGAAATAGCCTGGTGCCATTTGGGGTGTTGCAGTTGAGTTACAAGTTAGATATGGAGAGACGTGGGTAAAAAGGCTCCATTTGGACAAAGTCATCACTACCACGAGAGAGAGCAAAGACACAATTATGATGCTGCAAAACAGATTACAGTTTTGCGCCATACATCAGCCGCATCCGTCAGACTGCTCGTCACTCGCCATCCAGCTTAGTAGCTCACAGAAAAAAGGCCCACTTTTTTGATTAAAAAATTATAACATACATAACCCTTGTTAAAAAATGGGGGAGGGAAACAGAACCTGCTGCGGCCCTAATACGTCCCTGGTCTGTCACTAACAATGGCGGGGCACTTGCCCTGAGAAGTGCAACTCTGAGCAGGAACCTGGCACTGATTTCCTTAATATATTCTAAGCATAAAAGGGGGACAAACATAGAAACATAGTATGTTGGGCAGAAAAAAAGGCATATCCATCCAGTTCAGCCTATTACCCCCAATGTTGATCCAGAGGAAGGCAAGGGTCAGATAAGAACTTAAACTGCAATGTTTCCAACAGGATCAGTTGCCAAACTATAGATAGAGTTGAGTTCAGTGATATCCAAAAAACATAGAACTATTTTCTCAAGTGGTCCAAAGAGTAACTCATGTGACACCCTTATATTACAGTCATCCAAAAAATAAACCCGACCTCCACGTTTCACCCACAGATGATACCAGCTCTTCGGGGAAGATACACGGGGTCACTAAGAAGCCATGGGACCA